>NC_041385.1:66258192-66339369 GCF_002162155.2 Triticum dicoccoides
GGGTGCTCGAGGGGCCCACGAGATAGTGGGGGCGCCCTACAGGGGGGGGGTGGCCTCCTATCTCGTGGCTGCCTCGAGGATCTTCTGACGTGAACTCCAAGTCTCCAGGATCATATTCTTCAAAAAAAATCACGATGCCGAAGGTTTCATTCCGTTTGGACTCCGTTTGATATTCCTTTTCTTCGAAATACTGAAACAGGCAATAAAACAGCAATATGGGCTGGGCCTCCGGTTAATAGGTTAGTCCCAAAAATGATATAAAAGTGTATAATAAAACCCATAATCATTCAAAACAGGTAATATAATAGCATGTAACAATCAAAACTTATAGATACGTTGGAGACGTATCAAGCATCCCCAAGCTTAATTCCTGCTCGTCCTCGAGTAGGTAAATGATAAAAACAGAAATTTTTGATGTGGAATGCTACCTAGCATGATTCTCAAAGTAATTTTCTTTATTGTGGCATGAATGTTCAGATCCAAATGATTCAAAATAAATGTTCATATTTATAAAAGAAATAGTAACACTTCAAGCATACTAATCAAAGCAATCATGTCTTCTCAAAATAACATGGCAAAAGAAAGTTCATCCCTACAAAATCGTATAGTTAGGTTATGCTTCATTTTTGTCACACAAAGATGTTCCCAACTTCTATACCCCCGATGACAAGCCAAGCAATTGTTTCGTACTTAAATAATCTCAAACTTTTTCAATCTTCACACAATACATGATTGTGATCCATGGATATAGCATTATGGGTGGAATAGAATATAATGATGGGGGTTGTGTGGAGAGGACAAAAAAGGAGAAAGTCTCACATTGACGAGGATCATCAACGGGCTATGGAGATGCCCATCAATTGATGTCAACATGAAGAGTAGGGATTGCCATGCAATGGATGCACTAGAGCTATAAATGAATGCTCAACAAAAGAAAACTAGTGGGTGTGCATCCAACTTGCTTGCTCGCGAAGACCTAGGGCATTTGAGGAAGCCCATCGTAGGAATATACAAGCCAAGTTCTATAATGAAAAATTCCCACTAGTATGAAAAAGACAACTTATGAGACTCACTATATGGAAAACATGGTGCTACTTTGAAGCACAATATATGAGGCTCACTACATGAAGAACAAGGTGCTACTTTGAAGCACAAGTGTGGAAAAAGAGATAGTAACATTGCCCTTTTTATTCATTTCTCTTGTATTTTGGGCCTTTCTTTTTTTCTTTTTGGCCTTTCTTCTTTTTTTTTTTCTTTTTTTTTCTTTGGGCAATGCTCTAATAATTATGATCATCACACTTCTATTGATTACAACATATAAATTACAACTCGAAACTAGAACAAGACATGACTCTATATGAATGCCTCCGGTGGTGTACCGGGATGGTGCAATGAATCAAGAGTGACATGTATGAAAAATAATGCATGGTGGCTTTGCCACAAATACGATGTCAACTACCTGATCATGCAATGGCAATATGACAAAAGTAAAGTTTGTCATGATGATGATAAACGGAACGGTGGAAAGTTGCATGGAAGTATATCTCGGAATGGCTATGGAAATGCCATAATAGGTAGGTATGGTGGCTGTTTTGAGGAAGATATAAGGAGGTTTATGTGTGATAGAGCGCATCGTATCACGGGGTTTGGATGCACCGGCGAATTTTGCACCAACTCTCAAGGTGAGAAAGGGCAATGCACGGTACCGAAGAGGCTAGCAAAGGCGGAAAGGTAAAAGTGCGTATAATCCATGGACTCAACATTAGTCAAAATAACTCATATACTTATTGCAAAAATTTAGAAGTCATCAAAAATCAAGTACTACGTGCATGCTCCTAGGGGGATAGATTGGTAGGAAAAGACCATCGCTCGTCCCCGACCGCCACTCATAAGGATGCACAAGCCAGGTACACTTCATGTTTCAAATTTGTTACACAACTTTAACCATACGTGCATGCTACGGGACTTGCTAACTTCAACACAATCATTCTTTAAATTCATAATCACCCAACTAGCATGACTTTAATATCACTACCTCCATATCTCACAACAATTATCAAGTATCAAATTGGTCATAGCATCCAATTCACTTCCTATGATAGTTTTTATTCAAATTACCATGTTGTTCTAAAAGACTCTCAAAAAGATATAAGTGAAGCACTAGAGCAAACGACAAACTACTCCAAAAAATATAAGTGAAGATCAATGAGTAGCTAAATAATTATGCAACTATGCGAAGACTCTCTCTCGTTTAAGAATTTCAGATCTTGGTATCTTATTCAAATAGCAAGCAAAACAAAATAAATGACATTGCAAGGATAACACAACTCATGTGAAGAAGCAAAAACTTAGGCTCAACCGATACTAACCGATAGTTGTTGAAGAAGAAAGGTGGGATGCCTACCGGGGCATCCCCAAGCTTAGATGCTTGAGACTTCTTGAAATACTATCTTGGGGTGCCTTGGGCATCCCCAAGCTTGAACTTTTGTGTCTCCTTAATTCCTCTGTTATCATGGTTTTTCTTTTTATCAAAAGCTTCATCCACAACAAACTCAACAAGAACTCGTGAGATAGGTTAATATAAACCAATGCAAAACCTTATAATTTTCTACTGTAACAAATCACTTAAGTAATTATTCAATATTGCATACTAAATGCCTCTGCATATTTAATAGTCTTATCCTCAAATAGAATCATTAAACAAGCAAACATATGCAAACAATGCAACCATAACAGCAATCTGCCAAAACAGTACAGTCTGTAAAGAATGCAAGAGTATCAATACTTCCCTAACTTCAAAAATTATAAGAAAAATACTACGCTGTAGAAGATTTATCAGAGCTTACTATGCAAAAATATTCAACATTATATCACTCTCTGACTTTTCTAGGGAATTTTTTGAACAGCGGTAAACTTTCTGTTTTCAAACAGCAACATGTATACTAGCAAAATAAGCATGGCAAAGGCTATCCTTGACATTTTTATTGAAACTAAAGATGCAAAACATTATTCTAACTAACATCAAGCAAAAACTAACAAAAGAAATTGACGCTCCAAGCAAAACACATATCATGTGGTGAATACAAATATAGCTCCAAGTAAAGTTACCGATGAACGAAGACGAAAGAGGGGATGCCTTCCGGGACATCCCCAAGCTTAGTCTCTTGGTTGTCCTTGAATATTACGTTGGGGTGCCTTGGGTGTCCCCAAGCTTAGGCTCTTTCCAATCCTTATTCCATAGTCCATCGAATCTTTACCCGAAACTTGAAAACTTCAACCACACAAAACTCAAAAACAAAACTCGTAAGCTCCGTTAGTATAAGAAAATAAAACCACCACTTAGGTACTGTAATGAACTAATTCTAAATTCATATTGGTGTAATATCTACTGTATTCTAACTTCTCTATGGTTCATACCCTCCGATACTACTCATAGATTCATCAAAATAAGCAAACAACACATAGAAAACAGAATCTGTCAAAAACAGAACAGTCTGTAGTAATCTGTATCAAACGTATACTTCTGGAAACCCAAAAATTATGAAATAAATTGCTGGACCTGAGAAATTTGTATATTAATCATCTGCAAAACGAATCAACCGAAAAGCACTCTCCAGTAAACAATGGCAGCTAAACTCGTGAGCGATAAAGTTTCTGTTTTTTACAGCAAGATCACATAAACTCGACTCAAGTCTTCCCAAAGGTTCTACTTGGCACTTTATTGAAACAAAAGCTATAAAACATGATTACTACAGTAGCATAATCATGTGGACACACAAAAACAGTAAGGTTAAATATTGGGTTGTCTCCCAACAAGCGCTTTTCTTTAATGCCTTTCTAGCTAGGCATGATGATGGCAATGATGCTCACATAAAAGATAAGAATTCAAACATAACGGGAGCATCATGAAGAATATGACTAGCACATTTAAGTATAATCCACTTCCTATGCATAGGGATTTTGTGATCAAACAACTTATGGGAACAATAATCAACTAGCATAAGAAGGTAAAACAAGCATAGCTTCAAAATTTTCAACACATAGAGAGGAAACTTGATATTATTGCAATTCCTACAAGCATAAGTTCCTCCCTCATAATAATTTTCAGTAGCATCATGAATGAATTCAATAATATAACCAGCACCTAAAGCATTCTTTTCATGATCTACAAGCATAGAAGATTTACTACTCTCCACATAAGCAAATTTCTTCTCATGAATAGTAGTGGGAGCAAACTCAACAATATAATTATCATGTGAGGCATAATCCAATTGAAAACTAAAATCATGATGACAAGTTTCATGGTTATCGTTATTCTTAATAGCATACAAGTCATCACAATAATCATCATATATAGCAACTTTGTTCTCATAATCAATTGGAACCTCTTACGAAATAGTGGAATCATCACTAAATAAAGTTGACACTCTTCCAAATCCACTTTCATGTTCATCACAATAAGATTCAACATCCTCCAAAATAGTGGGATCACTACTTCCTAAAGTTGACACTCTTACAAACCCACTTTCATCAATATAATCATCATAAATAGGAGGCATGCTTTCATCATAATAAATATTCTCATCAAAACTTGGGGGACTAAAAATATCATCTTCATCAAACATAGCTTCCCCAAGCTTGTGGCTTTGCATATCATTAGCATCATGGATATTCAAGGAATTCATACTAACAACATTGCAATCATGCTCATCATACAAAGATTTAGTACCAAACATTCTATAGATTTCTTCTTCTAGCACTTGAGCACAATTTTCCTTTTCATCATACTCACGAAAGATATTAAAAAGACAAGGCGTATGAGACAAACTTAACTCCATTTTTTTGTAGTTTTCTTTTATAAACTAAACTAGTGATAAAACAAGAAAAAAACTCGATTGCAAGATCTAAAGATATACCTTCAAGCACTCACCTCCCCGGCAACGGCGCCAGAAAAGAGCTTGATGTCTACTACACAACCTTCTTCTTGTAGACGTTGTTGGGCCTGCAAGTGCATAGGTTTGTAGGACAGTAGCAAATTTCCCTCAAGTGGATGACCTAAGGTTTATCAATCCGTAGGAGGCATAGGATGAAGATGGTCTCTCTCAAACAACCCTGCAACCAAATAACAAAGAGTCTCTTGTGTCCCCAACACACCCAATACAATGGCAAATTGTATAGGTGCACTAGTTCGGCGAAGAGATGGTGATACAAGTGCAATATGGATAGTAGATATAGGTTTTTGTAATCTGAAAATATAAAAACAGCAAGGTAACAAGTGATAAAAGTGAGCGTAAACGGTATTGCAATGATAGGAAACAAGGCCTAGGGTTCATACTTTCACTAGTGCAAGTTCTCTCAACAATAATAACATAGATAGATCATATAACAATCCCTCAACATGCAACAAAGAGTCACTCCAAAGCCACTAATAGCGGAGAACAAATGTAGAGATTATGCTAGGGTACGAAACCACCTCAAAGTTATTCTTTCGGATCGATCTATTAAAGAGTTCGTACTAGAATAACACCTTAAGACACAAATCAACCAAAACCCTAATGTCACCTAGATACTCCATTGTCACCTCAAGTATCCATGGGCTTGATTATACGATATGCATCACACAATCTCAGATTCATCCAACCAACACAAAGTACTTCAAAGAGTGCCCCAAAGTTTCTACCGGAGAGTCAAGAACGTGTGCCAACCCCTATGCATAGGTTCATGGGCGGAACCCGCAAGTTGGTCACCAAAACAAACATCAAGTGGCACATGATATCCCATTGTCACCACATATAAGCATGGCAAGACATACGTCAAGTGTTCTCATAAAAGACTCAATCCGATAAGATAACTTCAAAGGGGAAACTCAATTCATCACAAGAGAGTAGAGGGGGAGAAACATCATAAGATCCAACTACAATAGCAAAGCTCGGGATACATCAAGATCGTGCCATAGAGGGAACACGAGAGAGAACACGAGAGAGAGAGAGAGATCAAACACATAGCTGCTGGTACATACCCTCAGCCCCGAGGGTGAACTACTCCCTCCTCGTCATGGAGAGCACCGAGATGATGAAGATGGCCACCGGTGATGAGTTCCCCCTCCGGCAGGGTGCCAGAACAGGCTCCCGAGAGGTTTTTGGTGGCTACAGAGGCTTGCGGTGGCGGAACTCCCGATCTATCTTGATATTCGATAGTTTTAGGGTACGTAGGTTATATAGGTGAAAGAATTCGGTCGAGGGGGTGCTTGAGGGGCCCACGAGATAGTGGGGGCGCCCTACAGGGGGGGTGGCCTCCTATCTCGTGGCTGCCTCGAGGATCTTCTGACGTGAACTCCAAGTCTCCAGGATCATATTCTTCAAAAAAAATCACGATGCCAAAGGTTTCATTCCGTTTGGACTCTGTTTGATATTCCTTTTCTTCAAAATACTGAAACAGGCAATAAAACAGCAATATGGGCTGGGCCTCCGGTTAATAGGTTAGTCCCAAAAATGATATAAAAGTGTATAATAAAGCCCATTATCATTCAAAACAGGTAATATAATAGCATGTAACAATCAAAACTTATAGATGCGTTGGAGACATATCACATACCCCCCGATACTAGCCATAGATGCATCAAAATAAGCAAACAACTAACGAAAAACAGAATCTGTCAAAAACAGAAGAGTCTGTATCAATCTGTAACTTTCGAATACTTATGGAACTCTAAAAATCCTACAAAAATAGGAAGTCCTAAGAAATTTGTCTATTGGTCTACAGCAAAAAGAATCAGCACAAAACCACATTTCTGTGAATTACTAAAATTATTTTCGTGCGTGCAAAGTTTCTGTTTTTTCAGCAAAATCAAATTAACTATCACCGTAGGTTATCCTATAGATTCTACTTAGCACAAACACGAATTAAAACATGGAAATACATCTAAACAGAAGCTAGATGAAATATTTATTACTAAGCAGAAGCAAAAGGCAGAAAACAAAAAATAAAATTGGGTTGCCTCCCAACTAGCGCTATTGTTTAACGCCCTAGCTAGGCATAAAAGCGAGGAAAGATCTACGTGGTACCATAATAATAAGATAGATCACGCAAACTCATTTCGTATTCTCTATGTTCACCAGCAAGTTTTCTTTGAGGCAAGCAAAAATAATCAAAAGGGATAAATTTAATGGGAGAAAAGTCCCCAAGATCAATCTCGGGAGGTATAGATTCCTCCTTTGGCCCTTCATATTGCACAATCAAATCATCATTGTAAGCATTCTTTTGGCAGAACTTCATAAGCCTATACTCAAGAGAATATCCTAACTCATTATTTCGAATAGCAAAATCATTATTAAGTTCAGAAATTCTATCAACTAGAACATTGGTAGGAACATTTTTTTTCTAAGGTTTTCATTAAAAGCAACATAATCCAAAGATTGGAAACGCCTAATTTCCTCTTGATCGAAGAGGATCGCCTCTATGGGAGGACGGACGGCGTCCACCCTATAGTGCGCAAAGATTTCTTTGGCCTCTTTTATTATAAATCTAAACTCATGTGCCAAAAAGATAGTAGCGGCACACTTAACAGAAGAATGCTCAATATTAGAAAATTCTAGGAAAATCCTTTTTATGCAAGGATGCATGTGCATAAATTGTCTTTCAAGTTCAACTACAAGCATGGCGATAGCATCCGCAAGACTACTAGTTCTATGAAGAGTAGAACCACCCATAGAAGGTAAAGCACCGACAAAAGTAAAGAAATCTTGAATAACCCCTTTTCCAATAATATTACCACTATCGATTCGAATTTTTTAGTATGTAAGATAGTGGGTTCTTCAGCATGAGCATCAGAATTTTCCATGTTATTATTATTGTCCATATCAACGGTAATCTTCCCCATTTCAGACATAACGGCAAAAAATGCGAGGAGAAAGCGAAAGAGAGAGGAGATTGGGAAAGAGAGGGTGAATAAAATGGCAAGGGTAAAGTGGGGGAGAGGAAAACGAGAGGCAAATGGAAAATAATGTAATGCAAGGGAGATGAGTTTGTGATGGGTACTTGGTATGTCTTGACTTGAGCGAAGACCTCCCAGGCAACGGCGCCAGAAATCCTTCTTGCTACCTCTTGAGCACCGCGTTGGTTTTCCTTGAAGGGGAAAGGGTGATGCAGCAAAGTAGCGTAAGTATTTCCCTCAGTTTTTGAGAACCAAGGTATCAATCCAGTAGGAGGCTCCTCAAAAGTCCCACGCACCTACACAAATAAACAAAAACCTCGCAACCAACGCAATAAAGGGGTTGTCAATCCCTTCATGGCCACTTGCGAAAGTGAGATCTGATAGAGATAATATGATAAGATAAATATTTTTGGTATTTTTATGATATAGATTGGAAAGTAAAAGATGCAAATAAAAGTAGATGGAAAACTTGTATGATAAAAGATAGACCCAGGGGCCATAGGTTTCACTAGTGGCTTCTCTCAAGATAGCATAAGTATTACGGTGGGTGAACAAATTACTGTCGAGCAATTGATAGAAAAGCGCATAGTTATGAGATTATCTAGGCATGATCATGTATATAGGCATCACGTCCGTGACAAGTAGATCGAAACGATTCTGCATCTACTACTATTACTCCACACATCGACCGACTCCTGCCTGCATCTAGAGTATTAAGTTCATGAAGAACAGAGTAACGCAGCAAGAAAGATGACATGATGTAGAGGGATAAACTCATGCAATATGATATAAACCCCATCTTTTTATCCTCGATGGCAACAATACAATACGTGCCTTACTGCCCCTGCTGTCACTGGGAAAGGATACCGCAAGATTGAACCCAAAGCTAAGCACTTCTCCCATTGCAAGAAAGATCAATCTAGTAGGCCAAACCAAACTGATAATTCGAAGAGACTTGCAAAGATAACAAAGAATTCAGAGAAGATTCAAATATTTCTCATAGCTAAACTTGATCATAAACCCACAATTCATCGGATCTCGACAAACACACCGCAAAAAGAGTTACATCGAATAGATCTCCAAGAAGATCGAGGAGAACTTGGTATTGAGATTCAAAGAGAGAGAATAAGCCATCTAGCTAATAACTATGGACCTGAAGGTCTGTGGTAAACTACTCACAACTCATCGGAGAGGCCTTGGAGATGATGTAGAGGCCCTCCATGGTCGATTCCCCCTCCGACGGAGCGCCGGCGAAGGCTCCAAGATGGGATCTCGCGGATACAGTAGGTTGCGGCAGTGGAAATAGTTTTTCATGGTGCTCCTAGATGTTTTCGGGGTACGTGGATATATATAGGAGGAAGAAGTAGGTCGGTTGACGCTCGAGGGGCCCATGAGGGTGGGGGGCGCGCCCACCCCCAGGGGGCGCGCCGGGTACCCTCATGGCCTCCTTGTTTGTTGCTTGACATCCACTCCAAGTTCCCTGGATTGCGTTTGTTCCAAAAAAGATTGCTCTTGAAGGTTTCATTCCGTTTGGACTCCATTTGATATTCCTTTTTTTCAAAACACTGAAATAGGCAAAAAAATACAGCAATTCGGACTGGGCCTCCGGTTAGTAGGTTAGTCCCAAAAATGACATAAAAGTGTAAAGTAAAGCCCATAAACATCCAAAACTGGTAATATAATAGCATGGAACAATCAAAAATTATATATATGTTGGAAGCATATCAGTTGCTAGAGTGACAGAAGCTTAAACTCTAGTTTATGAGTTGCTTCGTTAGGGGCTGATTTGGATCCATATGTTTCATGTTATGGTTAGGTTTACCTTAATACTTCTTTTGTAGTTGCGGATGCTTGCAATAGGGGTTAATCATAAGTGGGATGCTTGTCCAAGAAAGGCAGTACCCGAGCACCGGTCCACCCACATATCAAATTATCAAAGTAACGAACGTGAATCATATGAGCGTGATGAAAACTAGTTTGACGATAATTCCGATGTGTCCTCGGGAGCGCTTTTCTCTATATAAGAACTTGTCCAGGCTTGTCCTTTGCTACAAAAAGGACTGGGCCACCTTGCTGCACCTTATTTACTTTCATTGCTTGTTACCCATTACAAATTACCTTATCATAAAACTATCTGTTACCTACAATTTCAGTGCTTGTAGAGAATAATTTACTGAAAACCGCTTGTCATTTCCTTGTGCTCCTCGTTGGGTTCGACACTCTTACTTATTGAAAGGACTACGATAGATCCCCTACACTTGTGGGTCATCACGAGGCGGCCCCCCTAGTGACCGCTGCCGGGTAGCCGCAGGTGAGGGCCTCCTGCCCATCTGTGCCCATATCAGCAACCGTACGCGGCAAAACTCTCTACGGGCCGGAGATCTCCCTAGGCGGTGTGAGAGGTGTCAGCAGTCCACAATCTTGAGCCATCAGTGGCTGTACCTCAAGCTCGACCGGGTCGTCCATCTCTACTCTGTTGCTCCATTGTCGACTAGGAGCAGAGTATGAACCAAAAGAACCAAATCAAAGTGTATTCATCGGTGTCATGGAAGAAGTAGATCCCTTGGTAGACTTATCTACCTTATCAGCCTGCGGGGTAAGCCTCTTGGCCGAGCTCCGAGAGTTGTCCTCAGTCCCCTTGTTCTGATTACCAGGGGCTCCATCCTCCTCATTCTTGTCCATATCTTGATGCTCATCAACCTCCTCGAGTGTCGGTGTATCCTCTATCTCAATCTCTAACTCATAAGTGATCCCCGCATGGGTCCACTTGACCACATCTGGCACGAACTCAATACTTACCACACTAGCAAGTAACCTTGCGACACCATGGGCACGAGTAAAAGGCATATCCACCTTCTCAGTCTTGCCAATGAGGGAACCCAAGCTCCATGCAACTAGGAAGTTATTGAGCGGCTTAGGTGGAGCAACCAAAAAGCGAACCCAAATCTGTTCCAATGGTGTGCCATGTGGTTCTTCCTACTTCCACTCGTCGAACTCCAAGATGACGCTAGTACTCGGAACTCTACACATACCAAATTTAAGTATATGAATTTGATCCTCCTTAGTGGGAAATTCTACCTTGTACGTCTGATTCTCCATCCTGACAAGGTTCCCCTCAAAGTTCTTCAAACCCTATGCTTCGCTTCTTGTTCTTTGCCATCCTGCTGCTCAACTTCTTCAAACCCTATGCTTCCCTTCTTGTTCTTTGCCATCCTGCTGGTACTCTTCATCTCATACTTCTCCTTAATCCCCTACTAGCTACTGCTGTAGTAGCTTGGTGGATCTGTAATCTATTTCCTATTACTCCCTGCTATCCAAGTGTTTGTTGGTTTGTGATGTGCCTAAAGATTAGAGCACTACTTGTGTGGATGATAAACCTGAGATTTAACTGTTCTTATTACTTCTCTGTGACCCTGTCTTGTTCTAACGTGAAATCTGACCTGCAGTACACAACTTGAGACGGTTCTGTGTGTGTCTAGCTTAGAGCATCTCCAGCCGTTCGCCCCCCCAGGGGCTTGAAATAGCGCCGCCTGGGGGCCAACCGGCGATAAAATCGGTGTGGGGGCGGTCGGTTTCCCAACCGCCACCCCAAGCTGGCCCAGACGCCGCCTTTTCAAAATCAAATTCGGCCAAACTTGGAGGAAATTCAGGTGTTTTCATTGATATTTGTACAAACGTAAAACATAATTTAAAAACTAAACTAAAAACTACTACTACTACGCCGCCGCCTTGAGCCTTCTACATGCTGAGGAGCCTGTAGAAGTTGGTGTAGTCGTCGCCGCCGTCCTTACTACACCCCTGCCATGGGTCGCCGTGGCGGATGGGTTGGATGGCCCAGGAACATCCTCGTCGCTGTCATCGAGGATGACGATGCCGCCCTCCTCGCGGCTGCTGTGTCGGGCGGCAATCTCCTTGAGGGCGTGGTGCTGGCGCTCCATCTCCTGCTGGGTGTAGTCGTCCCGCGCACATTTGAGGTCGGTCTCCTCGTCGGCGGCCATGGCCTCGTGCTTCTTCTTCACGGGAAGGAGTGCCAGCTCGATCTTTAGCTTGACGAGGCGGGATGAGGGAGGAGAAGGGACAACGCCCTCATTGATGACGAGGGCGCCACCGCGGGTGCGCCCGCCCGAGCGACGTCTCCCGTGGCTCCTTCTTGACGGGGAGTAGCACCAGCGACCCGGAGGAATGGGAGCCTGACGAGGACGAGGACGTACCTCGGCTACTGCCACACGTGATTCGACAGCGATGATCTAATGTGCGCGATCTCGGTGTGCCTTTCAGCACTGGAGGGCGGCTGTGGCACCGGGACTCCGGTGGCGCTGAGCCTCCACAAGCCTGGTACCCGCATGTCTGGCGGCGGCGGGTAGTCCGCCTCGTAGAGGAGGCGGGCTTCCGCCTCGTGCAGGTGGCGGCGGCCGAAACCATTGGCCGCCGCTCCGTCGCCGGGGTAGCACCCGGCTATGGTCGCTGCTGGAGACGGGGAAGAGAGGGGCATCGAGAGAATGGGAGAGGGGCGTCAGTGGCGAGAGGGCGAGGGGAGAGGGGCTGTGGTGAGGGGGGTGCAGCCATCGGCGAGGGAGGGGCGTCTTTCATAGCGACGGGTGGGCGGCGAGCGGGCGACAGCCGTGTGTACGCGTGGCGGGAGGGGGTGGGACACGCATCAGCGCGCCTTCACTGCGTCGCCCGTGAGGAATCAATGGAAAGCTGACCAGCGACAGTCTTCTCATTGATTCCCGCGGAAAACTGACGCGATGAGGACGACGAAGGCGGCTAGTCGCTGACTCGGCGGGTCCACATGATTTGGAGCCAAAATCGTTTCCCCGGGTGCTGATACGTCCATTTTGCATCATGCTTTTATATCGATATTTATTGCATTATGGGCTGTTATTACACATTATGTCACAATATTTATGGCTATTCTCTCTTATTTTACAAGGTTTATCATGAAGAGGGAGAATGCCGGCAGCTGGGATTCTGGCTGGAAAAGGAGCAAATATTGGAAACCTATTCAGCACAGCTCCAAAAATCCTGAAACTCCACGGAAGCCACTTTTGGAATTAAAAAGAATTATTGAGCGAAGAAAATACCAGAGGGGGCCCCCACCCTGGCCAGGAGGGTGGGGGCGCCCCCCCCCTACTGGGCGCGCCCCCTGTCTCCTAGGCCCCTTGGTGGCCCTCCGGTGCCCATCTTCTGCTATATGAAGGCTTTTACCCTGGAAAAAATCATAAGCAAGCTCACGGGATGAAACTCCGCCGCCACGAGGCGGAACCAATCTCGGGCTCCAGCGGAGCTGTTCTGCCGGGGAAACTTCCCTCCGGGAGGGCGAAATCATCACCATCATCATCACCAACGATTCTCTCATCGGAAGGGGGTCAATCTCCATCAACATCTTCACCAGCACCATCACCTCTCAAAACCCTAGTTCATCTCTTGTATCCAATCTTGTATCAAAACCACAAATTGGTACCTATGGGTTGCTAGTAGTGTCGATTACTCCTTGTAGTTGATGCTAATTGGTTTACTTGGTGGAAGATCATATCTTCATATCCTTAATGCATATTAATACTCCTTTGATCATGAACATGAATATGCTTTGTGAGTAGTTACGTTTGTTCCTGAGGACATGGTGAAGTCTTGCTATTAGTAGTCATGTGAATTTGGTATTCGTTTGATATTTTGATGAGATGTATGTTGTCTCTCCTCTAGTGGTGTTATGTGAACGTCGACTACATGACACTTCACCATTATTTGGGCCTAGAGGAAGGCATTGGGAAGTAATAAGTAGATGATGGGTTGCTAGAGTGACAGAAGCTTAAACCCTCGTTTATGCGTTGCTTCGTAAGGAGCTGATTTGGATCCACTAGTTTCATGCTATGGTTAGGTTTACCTTAATACTTCTTTTGTAGTTGCGGATGCTTGCAATAGGGGTTAATCATAAGTGGGATGCTTCACTAGTAGAAAAGGGGGAAATGGTCCAGGACGGTCCAGCCCATTAGTCCCGGTTCTTGAGCCCCGGGGGCCGGCCGGGCCACGTGGGCCATTGGTCCCGGTTCGTCTGGACCTTTTGGTCCCGGACGAACCGGGACCAATGTGCCTTGCTCCTGGCCCACCACCATTGGTCCCGGTAGGGGGAATGAACCGGGACCAAAGGCTTCCCTTTAGTCCCAGTTCATGCCACGAACCGGGACCAATTAATTGCCTATATATACCCCGCGAGCAGAGCACTCTCACTGCTCTGTTTTTCGTGGCCGGCGAGGAGAGAGCTTTGTGTTGCTCTAGCTCACCTCCTATGCACACGAGGTGTTCGATGGAATGCCCGAGTCACACTACTTAAGCTTTCTCCTCTCCAAGCTCCACCTCCAAGCTCCATTTTTCTCAATATTTGTCTAGGTTTAGCGGTCCATCACGTACCGTCCCCGTCTTCACAGCCGTCGATCGCCCGCGCTAATCTCGTCGCCGGCACCACCGTGGTGAGCCTCTTGTTCTTATCTTCTTTCTGAAAGGAAAAAAACTCTTACTTGTATGTTTATATAGATACTTGTATAATTTTCTTACTTTTATTATTGCATCTTATATAGTGTGATGGTTTTGGTATCCGCCCCCGTCGGCCCTCGTCCTGTCTATGATTCAGATGTGGTATATATTATCTGTCACGACCGGGTTTTCCGGGGTAATAAATTTCCAGAAAAGACCGTCGTGCTCATCAGCCCCAGGATTACTGTTAGCTGATGAGGCTCCAACTTGATACAGAAATTCCAAGCAAAATACAAAATATGTAGTACAAGACCATTCTGGCCTGTGAGTACAACAAATGGTTTCTAGTTGTTGATGGCGGAAGCGGGTTGTGAAACATCAGTGTCTATGGGACTCCATTTCCCACGGGAACAGCTGACCAGGTTAATTCCTATCTTCGCGAGACTGCTATCTCCATTGAGTGGGTTCCGGGGCTGGCATCGCGTCGCTCCTCTCCGTGCAAGAAAAATCTGGCCAAGACAATAGCCAGGGACAAGCCAGTGAGTACTTTGAATGTACTCGCAAACATTATGAACACAGGTATAATATAACAATGATGTGCTGAAAATATTTTATGCTCATGACGTCAGTCACCAAAAGATAAATAAATCTCGGATGCATGCAAGCAAGTTATTTATAAAATTTCAATAACAGAGTGGCATTAAAATTTATGAAATAAATAACAAGTAATGCCACAGTCGGGCGTCTGAGCGACACCACATAAAGGGCTTTAAAAGAAATGCCACAGTCGGGCGTCTGGGCGACGCCACATAAAGGGCTTTAAAAGAAATGCCACAGTCGGGCGTCTGGGCGACGCCACATAAAGGGCTTTAAAAGAAATGCCACAGTCGAGCGTCTGAGCGACGCCACATAAAGGGCTTTAAAAGAAATGCCACAGTCGGGCGTCCGAGCGACGCCACATAAAGGGCTTTAAAAGAAATGCCACAGTCGGGCGTCTGAGCGACGCCACATAAAGGGCTTTAAAAGAAACAATCATAATGAATATCCCTGGAGGTAGAACCATCCTAGAGATACTCGATAATAACAATAATATCATGGGTTAGTCAACAATAATAATCATCATCATAGATATCACAAGTCACGAGTAGTAAATTCCATTTTTTGGTTAACGGTTTCACCTCCAAAGACCGACACTAAGACCGACACCTGACCCACCCCAGACTGTAATCCTTAACCATAGACACGGCTATCCGAATAGGTTTATTCTCTGCAGAGGGTGTACTCTTTACCCACGAGTAACGGATTTCTTTAGTCCAGCATGACTAATTCCGTCTACGGTCTTTTTGTTGAAAACACACCTAACTTGCAGACACCAGCTTATCTCTCACGTGTCTAGAATCACCCACGACACCTGTTAAGCAAACTCTAAGTGGGGAGGCTACAACCTCGCGTAGCATGGGATCAAATTTATATCGCGCGCTCTAAGGGGTGGCCTCCCCTCTCGGTTCCAACCGGAAACACCCATGCCCCCGGACCAGGTGGCCTGCCTACCAGCTACAACCGGTATCTTCCACCATGGCTTCTCTGTACGGTGTGTGCTGGAAAGAGGTTGACAACTTACTGAACCGTACTCTACTTGCTGTAGAGACGAGTGGTAGTACGAAGCAAGTATGGGGGTTACTGGAACAAGACTCGATCTACGGTCGACTCAAGAGGTTCAAGTATTCCCTGCATGATTAGCATGACGCATATATTTCATCCAACAAAGTCACCGCTCATATCACCTTACCATGCCATACCAGACATAACTGTCCCAACGGAGACCGGCGACAAACTCATGCCTACCCAAGGCCGAGGTTTTCCCGGGTTCCTGCCGGTATGCATGCAAGGCATCTGAGGGTGATTATCATCACAAGTGAGTCCATTTCCAACAGCATGGAAATCAACAACATGCACCCATGCATATGATCATATCACATGAAATAACAAGTCCTTCAAAATGCGGTGGTGTTATAAATGTATCAACGATCACACCAAAAATATTATGCCGGGGTTCAGAATGCTTGCCTTCAATGTTGTGGAGGGGTGAGGTGCTCTCCAAAACTTTTTGAAGTTTCTTCTCTCTCCCAAAACCCTATTTAAGAATATATTTGAATTAACACACATTTCAAAAACAGAACCAAAAAGTTGTTTGAAATTTTTTCAAATAAATCTTAAAATAAGCTAGACCAAATTTAAGGAAGGTAGGAAAAAGAATCATTTCATTTGGACTTATATTTAAAAAGTTATAGCCAGTCAAAGATTTGGTCAAATCTGTTATTTAAATTAAAACAGAAAATAAAACGATTCAGACGAGATTACGCTTTCGGTAAAGAGGAGGCGTACTTGAGGCTTTACGCCTCCACTTAACCACGCGGACGGCGCGGGGTGTCACTGACAGTGGGCCTGCCTGGCCCACTGGTCAGGTTTGACCAGTCGCCGCGCGTCGTCTCCCTCCTTTGCCCGAGCGGAGCGGGGCTCCGGCGATCGTCGCCGGCGTTTGGCTGCTCCTCGCGGGCCCCCGAGGGTGGGGATGGATCCGCTAGGTTGGGGCGGTCCTCCCGGTAGTCGTTGGGTCGGCGGGGACGGAGTGAGCTGCCGACGGCGAGCTCCGCGGCGGAAGAAGGCTTCGGTGGCGAAGTGACTTTGTGGCGGCGTTGGCTCCCGATCAAAATCAAGTAGGGGAAAAGGCTCACGGGAGGATGAGGAGGTTCTTGGTGGAGAGAACGGAGAGGGAGAGGCCTCGGTGGTGCCGAAATGGCCGGGGCAGTGGCGGCGGCCGCAGTTGCCGGAGATGAGGAAGGAGCCCTCCCCCGGTTCGATTGGCTGCCAATGGGGGTCCTCTGGAGGTGGCTTGGGACTGCCTGCATGCGGAGATGAGCTCGGGGCTCCTTATATAGGCGAGTCGAGGCGGTTCAGCGGCGGCCGTGGATAAGCTTCGGGCGAACTGACGTTCTGTAGCAGCAGGGCATCGTGGCGGCGACGAGCGCTAGCGGACATGGCTGCGGATGAGCACGCGCTGTTCCAGGGGCCAGGTGGCGAGCGGGAGTGGCTTGGGCGGCGCTGAACGGCGCAGGGCTGCCGGGCGGCGGCGGCGGCTAGTGCTTGGCCTGCCGGGCGCGGCGAGGGGCGGCTTGGCACGTAGCTGAGAGAAGGGGAGCGCGTGGCGTGATGCTGCTGTGTGGGCCAAAGCCAGGGGGGCCAGCGTGTCGGCTCGGGCGCGCGGCTGCAATACGCGCGCTCTGGGCGCGCTCCGAGTGTGCACGGGACGTGTTCGACACTATGCCAGAGCACGCTAGAGGCCGCGGTCGAGGCTGGCAATTAACAGACCCAGGTTAGGAGAAACGGGGAGTCTAGTGGACATGCTGGTCTGGCCAGGGGATTAAGTCCATAGTGCAAACAAGGACTCATGTCAAAATTGATCATGCCTGAAAGGTGTTTGACAAAATGCCAAGGGCACTTAGCCATTTCTTGGAGTGGCCAAAATCTCCAGATCAGTGTCTCTGTGGATGAAAGAGAGAGTGGTGAGGTTATTTGGCCAAAAGCAGAAACTTGTTAGTGTAACTTTAGCAGAATTTTAATTCTGGACAGGAAATAAATGACATTATTTCATGAACCAAAAATGATCCAAAGGGTGCATACTCCTGAATTTAAGGGTTTAACATGGAGGACTACAAGTAGGAGAAAAGATCAAGGGTTAAAGAGCAAGTAAAAACATGGTTGCTGTACAAACCATCAAGTTGGTCCAGAATGAAGATGAGGTTGATTCACTCAAATTTTTCAAAGAACATAAATAGGTTTTTGCACAAAGTGAAACAATAGGCATCTACTGACCTCCCCTAATTTTTTAGAAGTTTTAAAGAAATATTTAAATAGGTTGTAGTGCAAAAAGCACTCTGGACTAGAGATGAAAAATTGAGTGTAGGGCTCAAAATATTTCATGAATGAAATATATTTTAGCATAAAAGTGATTTAAAAACATCACATGACATCTCCAAATTTTTGTGGAAATTTTAAGTGAATTTATCAAATGGTTGTAGTTCAAATAAGGCCATTTAACCTTGAAAACCCTTTTCAAGAAAGATCAAGCAACCTAATTATTTAATTAGTTACACTGATAAAAGGAAAGTTTTTCTTGAGAGGTTAAACAAGTCCAACAACATTTTTGAAAATTTTTCTCTTTGGGAAAAACTTATCATAACAAGGAAAGGAAATGATTTAAACAAAATCAAAATGGAGCTCAAAATTTCAAAGTTTTAAATCCTGGCAAAATTTTATTCCATTAAAACAAGGCCAAATTTTTGGGGTGTCACAATACTAACCCCCTTAAAAAAATCTCGCCCTCGAGATTTGCTAAAAGCGGTGTTAAGAAAATAATTACGCGATGACGATGTGGCTACAGTGAGAGGGCAATAAGTGGTGAAAAACCATAGTGTGAAAAACTGGGGCTGCGCGGAAAAGTCTACAGTTCGGGACAAAAACGGGTGATTTCTACGCTGGATATAAATTTAGGATAACTCCTAAATTTAGATATACGCTGGTTGTACCCGAGAGCACATTGCTCTCTCTGGCCGACAGGTGGACCCGGGGTCCACTGTCAGTCTCCTCTTCTTCTCCCTCTGGCCCTTCCTTCCTCCTCTCTCCCGCGCGCTTTCTCCACCGGCGACACCTAGTGTGTAGGGCATCTAGGCCGTACCGTGGTAGTGCGCGGCGTGCTAGCTGCCGGTGCAGCGTGCACTCACCTCGCGGGCCAGCGCGCTGTTGGCACTGCTCGCGGATTCGACTCCGAACATCGGTGATCGACGACGAGCGGCGTTGGTGGACTTCGCCCACCGTACACCGAGCTCGAGCTATAAAAACGGCCGGGGTGCCTCTCTCTTCTTCCTCACACCTGGCCTCACTTCTCCTCCTCCTTCTTTCTCCATTACTGCTTACAGAAGCTCGGTCGAGGCTCTAATATCGGAGGCGATGCCGGACTGGTTTGTGATCCTGATATGCGGAGGGCTGGCGACGCTGCTGGGGCTCTCTGTGCTCCTGTGCGCGATAATCTTCGACGAGTATCACGATGCTGCGGCTCGGGTGTTGGTTCTCCACGGTGGTGGTGATCATGAGGAGTAGATGGGGTGTGCCGGGTGCTAACTGTTGTTAGGGGATTGATTAGCTGGATGTAACACCGTTGCAAAGTTTTGCAAACAGTGTATGTGTCCGAATGATTATGGTTGTGAGTCTGCTCGTGGTGCTGAGTGAAATTAAATAATCCATGTCGTGAGAAAGTGTAGATGTAGCAACTCAGGGAAAAGAAAATCTCACTCCAGGGTTTTGCGAGGGAAAAACAGTTAATTTTAAAGGAGCATAAACCACAACAAAAACTACACACATTGGCAGAAGCCAAATAATTGACTCGTCGTACAAACTCAGGGTATTACGCATAAGTCACACACATAAATAAATGCTGCAAAGAACAAATACAGTAGTGATGTCTAAAATGAAAATGGTAACTGGGCGGGGTCCTGATAAAATGTCTCTCGTAAAGGGATACATTCTTCTTAAATTGGAGGCAGTGGATTGACCAGTCGATGTATGCATCTCTCCGTGTCGGGTCTCAGTGGTCTGCCGATGGCAATCTGAGGATTTAAATCTGCGAGGCTCTGGAGATAATCCATCACTCGCTGGTTTAAATGCTCTTGAGCAATTATGTACTGGATAAGGTTGGCCAGAACTGGGTCTCTCTCAATACGTCCACCGGGAAAAGATGTTACTTCTCCGGGTGCTGCACGACTCGGAAAGTAATAATATCCTCGTTCGCGGGCATAGGGTACTGCGGATCGAAGACGAGCAATCGCTTCTTTCGCAGCAGCTTCTATGGCCAAGGGTGGGGTTGGCATAGATTTCCCCACGAAGGAAACTTCTGTAGGATCTTGGTTGGGGTCTACAGGAGGAATGTGTACTGCTGCCCAATATTCCGAGGTGGATGGGGTGATCCTTGATTTGAACAGCTCGTACTGGGGTGGCTGGGTAGAACCCATGGTACTGCGGGTAAAATCCCACAATATTTTGACAAAGCTACCTGGGGTTGCATCTGGGGTTCTCAGATGAATTGCTGGGGTTCGGCATGACAGGAAAACGTGTGAGTGTTGTGCACAAAGTGAGGGTTGCTGGGTAAGGTCACAAGGTGGCCTTTATATAGCAATGGAGCCGGATCGTTTTACCGTGGTGAAAGGTAATAAATCTGCCAGCTTAGCTCCAAAGGTCGGGTCAGTGTCAGAGATACACATATCTCGTAAAGAGACGTGTTACTGTGGTTGTCGTCGGGTTGGTTTTGGTAGTTGTGCCCGGAAAAATATGCAGCTATGCGCTGACTAAATATGCAAGGCTACTATTAAAACAGAGGCACAAAGACAGGCTGCGTTAATATACACGGTCGCGTGATTACAAAGCGAGGATACATTGAAACATGGTGCTACTCATACGGCTTAGTCTACCTCGTTTATGTCTAAACGGGCGTGCCTGGTGGATGTCGAGGCTTCTCCACGTGTCTCTCTGCCGGGATTAGTCGGAGATAGCAGAGGAACTGCAGGGTCAGGGTAGTGAGAATGACCATTGCGGGGATTGTTGGCCACAACCCCGTTGGAGTGTGCTCCCAAAATGCGACGAAGCACTTCTGGGGTTATCGCAGCACCTTGGCCGATGGCTGGGGCAGATCTCGGGGTCTCGATCGGCTGTCCAAACAGCACTACTGGGTTGTCGGTGTTGGGCTCGTTTTCTTCTCTCGCCGGGGCTCGACGAACCAGTTCTCCACGAGCTGCGATTAGATCAATAGTGATCTGGTCGAACAGTGCCTCTAGTGCACTTACATAGCGCACTAGGTGCAACGATGCGGGGTCCATCTCGTGATCTCCATTGGCAACTTGGGGTGGTCTACCATACCCTTCTCGTCTGGGGTAGTAGTGGAACGAGCGACAGTTAACTCTGGGCGACAAGTGCCTGAGATGAACTATAGCCTCTCGAGCGGCTAGCTGGATGGCTTGTGGCTCAAAGGAAGGTGTTCTTCCGGTGAACCGGTAGGGGCGCTCGGGTGCTAGACTCCTACCGTAAATGTGCACAGTGGCCCAGAATTGGCGGTCTTCACCGCTCATGGGTCCTTGATACACAACATATTCTGGTGGCTCTTCTAACGCGTAGGCACGACGGGTGAGCTTTGCGAGGATGGTCACAAAACCTCCAAGGTTGGTTGCTGTGGTTTCGTTGTGCACTATAGGTCCAGGCATTGTGGCTCGGTTTGGGGTAGCGGCTGTGCTGTGCTGGTTTGGTGCTAGCGCGCCCTTTTTATAGGAAAAAGGGGACGGAATCTTCCTTCGAACGCTTGCGGGAAAGGATTATTTAGGGGCCGGTCACTGGCACATTAGTGACAGGTTAGGTTGATAGGTTGGGCACCGACTGCCAAAAGTGTTGGGTCACTGTGTGGCTATCTTGCACGAGAAGCTTGGCTGGGGTTTGGTTAAGGTCTGGTGGGTTGGTTTGCCTAGTTTATTGACCTGGCTAAGATAGGATTAGCCAATGGTCAGCCTGGCTCTGATACCAAGTCTGTCACGACCGGGTTTTCCGGGGTAATAAATTTCCAGAAAAGACCGTCGTGCTCATCAGCCCCAGGATTACTGTTAGCTGATGAGGCTCCAACTTGATACAGAAATTCCAAGCAAAATACAAAATATGTAGTACAAGACCATTCTGGCCTGTGAGTACAACAAATGGTTTCTAGTGGTTGATGGCGGAAGCGGGTTGTGAAACATCAGTGTCTATGGGACTCCATTTCCCACGGGAACAGTTGACCAGGTTAATTCCTATCTTCGCGAGGCTGCTATCTCCATTGAGTGGGTTCCGGGGCTGGCATCGCGTCGCTCCTCTCCGTGCAAGAAAAATCTAGCCAAGACAATAGCCAGGGACAAGCCAGTGAGTACTTTGAATGTACTCGCAAACATTATGAACACAGGTATAATATAACAATGATGTGCTGAAAATATTTTATGCTCATGACGTCAGTCACCAAAAGATAAATAAATCTCGGATGCGTGCAAGCAAGTTATTTATAAAATTTCAATAATAGAGTGGCATTAAAATTTATGAAATAAATAACAAATAATGCCACAGTCGGGCGTCTGAGCGACACCACATAAAGGGCTTTAAAAGAAATGCCACAGTCGGGCGTCTGGGCGACGCCACATAAAGGGCTTTAAAAGAAATGCCACAGTCGGGCGTCTGGGCGACGCCACATAAAGGGCTTTAAAAGAAATGCCACAGTCGGGCGTCTGAGCGACGCCACATAAAGGGCTTTAAAAGAAATACCACAGTCGGGCGTCTGAGCGACGCCACATAAAGGGCTTTAAAAGAAATGCCACAGTCGGGCGTCTGAGCGACGCCACATAAAGGGCTTTAAAAGAAACAATCATAATGAATATCCCTGGAGGTAGAACCATCCCAGAGATACTCGATAATAACAATAATATCATGGGTTAGTCAACAATAATAATAATCATCATAGATATCACAAGTCACGAGTAGTAAATTCCATTTTCTGGTTAACGGTTTCACCTCTGAAGACAGACACTAAGACCGACACCTGACCCACCCCAGACTGTAATCCTTAACCATAGACACGGCTATCCGAATAGGTTTATTCTCTGCAGAGGGTGTACTCTTTACCCACGAGTAACGGATTTCTTTAGTCCAGCAGGACTAATTCCGTCTACGGTCTTTTTGTTGAAAACACACCTAACTTGCACACACCAGCTTATCTCACACGTGTCTGGAATCACCCACGACACCTGTTAAGCAAACTCTAAGTGGGGAGGCTACAACCTCGCGTAGCATGGGATCAAATTTATATCGCGCGCTCTAAGGTGTGGCCTCCCCTCTCGGTTCCAACCGGAAACACCCATGCCCCCGAACCAGGTGGCCTGCCTACCAGCTACAACCGGTATCTTCCACCATGGCCTCTCTGTACGGTGTGTGCTGGAAAGAGGTTGACAACTTACTGAACCGTACTCTACTTGCTGTAGAGACGAGTGGTAGTACGAAGCAAGTATGGGGGTTACTGGAACAAGACTCGATCTACGGTCGACTCAGGAGGTTCAAGTATTCCCTGCATGATTAGCATGACGCATATATTTCATCCAACAAAGTCACCGCTCATATCACCTTACCATGCCATACCAGACATAACCGTCCCAACGGAGACCAGCGACAAACTCATGCCTACCCAAGGCCGAGGTTTTCCCGGGTTCCTGCCGGTATGCATGCAAGGCACCTGAGGGTGATTATCATCACAAGTGAGTCCATTTCCAACAGCATGGAAATCAACAACATGCACCCATGCATATGATCATATCACATGAAATAACAAGTCCTTCGAAATGCAGTGGTGTTATAAATGTATCAACGATCACACCAAAAATATTATGCCGAGGTTCAGAATGCTTGCCTTCAATGTTGTGGAGGGGTGAGGTGCTCTCCAAAACTTTTGAAAGTTTCTTCTCTCTCCCAAAATCCTATTTAAGAATATATTTGAATTAACACACATTTCAAAAACAGAACCAAAAAGTTGTTTGAAAATTTTTCAAATAAATCTTAAAATAAACTAGAAATTAAAACAGAAAATTAAAACAGAAAGCGTAATCTCCCCGAGCCCGCGCCGGCCTCCCCGAGCCCGCGCCCGCCGTCGTCGCTGCCACGCTGCCCCGTCGCCGTCGCCCGCCCCGCGCGCCGCGCCCCGAGCCCCTGCTCCGTCGTCGTCGCCCACCCCCGCGCGCCGCCACCGCTGTGAGCCGCCGCGCCGCACCGGCTCTGTTTTTTTTTCATTTTTATTATTTTAATTTTTTTGTTCAATGTATATATATATGTGTATGTATGTGGCTATATATATATATATGCGGCTCTGTTTTTTTCATCTTTATTAATTTAGTTTTTTTGTTCATATATATATAATGTATACGTGTATGTATGTGGCTATGTGTATGTAATGTTCAAAAATTGTTCAGAGCATGTTTTTGTTCATATATGTATTTATTGTTCATATGTGTTTTAATATTTTCATATATGCAAAAGATAGATTTTTAGAAAAGTTAGGTTTTTTCTGTTCATAGATTTTTTTTGGTGATATTAATTATTGTAGAATATGCAAATGTTTGTATATTCATATGAACAATGCATTAGGCAAAACCTTTGTTTTTTTCGAAATTTTCTATTTGAACATTTTTTTAAAACAAGCAATACTAAAAGAATGAGAGGAAAAAGGAAAATAAGAAGAGGAAGAAAGGAGAAAAAGAGGAGAGGAAGAATGAGAGGAAAAAGGAAAATAAGAAGAGGAAAAAAGAAGAAAAAGAAGAGGAGAAGAAGAAAGGAATAGAGGAGAAAGAAGAAAAAAATTCTTCTTTCTCCTCTATTCCTTTCTTCTTCTCCTCTTTGTTTTCTTCTTTTTTTTCTTCTTCTTCTTCCTTCTTCCTTCTTTCTCTTTTCTTCCTTTTCCTTAATTATTTTCCTTTCTCGAGGGAGAAGAAGAAAAAGAAGAGGAGAAGAAGAAACAAAGGAATAGAGGAGAAAGAAGAAACTTCAACACGAGCTAGGGGGTGGTACCGATACCCCCTCCCCGATAACATTATTTTCCCATGTATATGTATGTCGCGTCGTTGTCGATATAACCCCCTCTAGATAACTTCGACATGAGGGGCGGTCGATATATATATATATACCCCCTCTCGATCGTGATAACTTATACAACTGCAGCACCCCCCTCGGCCCTCTCGCTCGACCAAAACTCTCGAGGACACCCAAACCCTAGAGAGAAAACGATGTTAGTCTCCTACCCCCTCCCGCCGCGCCCCTACCCGACAAATTAACTCTCTCGAGGCCACCCAAGTTTATCAAGTTAAAAGAGCGTTATCGTCGAGGCCACCCCAAACCCTTGAAGCGTTGTGTCGAGGCCAATAACATGATTCCTTATTCTGATTAGCTAGCTAGTTCTACGTTTGCCACTAATATATATATATATATATATATATATATATATATATATATATATATATATATATATATATATCCATCTGTACCATGTTTGAATAATAATTAACATGTTGTAAATATTTGCAAAAACTATGGAGCACTCCCGAGACGAAGAAACAGAAGCGATGTTGGGGGACATAATCGCAAATGGATCAAGTGATGATGTTGCGTCATTTCTCCTCGACACCGTTGGTCAGCTAGATGAAGAAGATGGCTATGTTTATGATGGTGGCTTCGACCCATTAATGCCGGTACAAGAGGAGGACTATGTTCATGATGGCTCCGGTGACACAATGGAGGTACAAGACGAAGGAGACCGTGCTGACTGCTCCGGTGACCGAACCGAGTCCGGCCAGGTATATATATATTAGTTAAGCCCGTGCTGACTAGTTAATTGATGCATCCATTGTTTTGGTATATGTACACATATTAATTATTGTCGTCTTTCTTCCTTATAATTTCTAGCCCTCCGGATCGAGCACAACTTCGGTAAGGAGACGAGGCCCAAAGAAAAAGTTGAGCTCGGATGAAAAGTTTGAGATCATAGAAATCACGCCCGACGGCGAACCGATTGAACCCATCCGGACAAGGAAGGCATTTTCTGCTCAGTGCGGGGTTCTTGTTAGGGACAGGATCCCGATCAGCATCCAGCAATGGTATAAGCCTGCTAAGGATGAAGATGCTGAGGTGTCTTATGTCAATGATATGTAGAAAGAAGATCTTTGGACTGAGCTGAAGGCAAATTTCACCCTACCGCCAGAGGAGGATCCGGAGAAGCCAGTTAAAGAGCAATTAATCAAGTCTTGTGCTCTTAAGAAGATGGCAGGCCTAATGAGGAGGTGGAGGAAAGAGCTGAACCAGTTTGTCAAGGAAAAAAAGACACCAGAATTCATCGGCAAATATGAGAAGATCAAAGATCACTGGCCCGCATTTGTGGCCCACAAGACATCGGAAAAGAGTAAGAAGGTGTCGGAGACAAACAAGAAAAATGCTGCAAAGAAGAAGCTTCACCATCGCACGGGGTCAGGTGGCTACCTCAAAGCCCGGCCTAAGTGGTCCAAGGCTGAGCATGATCTGCTTGAAAAAGGGATCGAACCAGAGACAATGCGCTGGCCAGACCGTTGCCGGACTTGGTTCTTCGGGGCTGGCGGAACCTTGGACCCTGTAACAGGGAAGTGTCAGTGGACGGACGAGCAACTGCAAACACCAGTCAAGAACCTTCGACACTATATCGATGCAGCGCAGCGAGGGACATTCCTTCCAAACAGGGAGAAGGACAAGCTCACAATGGCCCTTGGGAATCCCGAGCACCCTAGACGGACACGAGGCACGCCAGGCTCCATTCCGTGGAAGGTTGGTTTTCCGGACGCAGGGGGTTACAAAACCCACGAGAGGAGGAAGAAACTGGAGCAGGACCAAATGCAGGCGCTGCTTGGAAGGGTAATGGGGCTAGAGGATCGAGAAGAGGAACGAGAAGCAGCAGATCGCAACAAACGACCTGCCGAAGCTTCCCCGAAGCTACCCCGCCATCTCAGCGGAGAAGCAGCGTGGCTTCCACCGAGCTGCTTCAGCCGGAGCATGTCTTGACGGCTCCTGCCAGCTATCCCGTGGATGGTATCACAGAGTCTCAAAATTGCCACATGATGGCGCGATGGATGAATTTCAAGGTCAAGGCGGCTGTTGGCCAAGTTTATCCTAGTGGACCCGGCACAACTTATCACTGCCAGCCGATTCCAAAAGGATATGCTAAGGTGATGGTGGATGAAATAACGGAGGGATTTGAGGACCTCGTGCTTGACCACCCTACTGGTGAAGGGAAGACTAGGCTGGGTTCTGCTCTGAAGACTCCATGCCTATGGAAGAAGGAGCTCATCAACCTTCTGAACTGGACGCCTCAGCCTCCTCCTCCTGCTCTGGCGAGTCAGGGCACTCCGCCTCCTCCACTGCCTCCTCCTCCGGCGAGTGACGATCAGGGCACGCGTGGCGGCACTCCGCCTCCTTCTCCGGCGCATGGCGGCACTCCGCCTCCTTCTCCGCCTGCGCCGGCGCTCCCGAGCAGCCAGCAGCATCCTCCTTCTCTGCCTCGCTAGCAAGGGCGGAAGAGACCCGCCGCCGCCTCGGCTGCTCCGGTGCATCGTACTCCTTCTCCTTCGCCTCGTAAGCAAGCACGAAAGAAGACAGACGCCGCAGCCGCTCCGTCTGCTCCGGCGTCTAGCAGCACAACCAGAGGCGGGAGGCAATACAAATACGGTCCATCATCTCTCAAGCCTCTAGAGAAGTTACCGTACGAGAGGTCCGAGGAGGAAAACGATACAATTGTGCAGGCCCACGTGAAGGAGTTCTTTGAAGTGGTGAAAGCAAAGAGACATCCACCTCCGGAGGAGAAGGTAGATTCGGTGAAAGAAAAGCGCACTATCGATGCCCTGAGGAAACCACCAAAGTCTCCGCCGAGAACCAACTATGAGCGCATTACTGAACAGACATATCTCCAAGCCCAGCGGTCGGGAACTACTGTCAGTGCTAAAAGGTCAAAAGAACGAGCAAAGGGGACAAATTGCCCAACTCGGCAAACAAGCACAGCAATCGTGCCCCCCGCTCAATGTGTCTAATGCTCCGGGGACGGTGGCCGGTTATGGCAATCTTGACGATTACATGCCTGACGATGCACTTCCTGATTTCTTGAAGGTGGACGGACACAGATACGAGTACGGGAAGCCTCTCGTCAAAGATGAAAAATCTCTGACAACAATGATGCGAATATTCCATAATTGGTACATGGAAACCTGCAGAGAGTCTGATGGTAAGAATGCTTTGTATCTGCATATTAAAGAGGAGCACGATCTCGTTACAAATGATTTGTTGACTGTTCCATTTGAGGAGTTCTTCGAGTTCTTCAATCAAAAGGCCCTCGATAAATTAATGGTCTTTTGCTACTGCCTGTAACTACTATTTTTGTCATTAAGTCTCTATATATAGCTCGGCTCTTTCATTGCATGCATGTATTTATAATTAATTATCCTCAATATATTATGCAAATTGAAGATCGTCGAGTGCAAAAAACAAGAAATTTATGATATTGGGTTCATTAACACAAATATCATAGATGTATTTCTGGTTGAAAAGAACGTCAAAGAGGCCGAGGACAACTTGCTATGATCGTTGATAAAAAATCAAAACAAAGATACCATACTCTTTCCTTACAACGGCCCGTGAGTGTTACTGTCGTGTGCATATTCGGTTTCCCTTATTACTCAAGCGAGGTTATAGTAATGTAATTGATGAGTTATGCATGCGTGCGCAGGTACCACTATATTCTTCTGGAGATTAAGCTTGAGCGTGGACTAGTAACCGTCTTAGACTCGAGACGGAAAGATCCCAAAACCTATGCGGACATGACTGAAATGCTCAGCAAGTAAGTTCAATCGATCATAATTATTGCACCATATCGGTAACTTTTTGTTCATTTCCTGATATCTCAAGTAATAATAATTATTTTCTTTGTCTTGCAGGGTTTGGAAACAGTTCACCGCAGAAGCTCCAGGACTGCCGAAGGAGCTGCGATATACATACCCAAAAGTAAGTACTACTGGCTAGCTAGTTGTGCGCATCTCCCGTTGATTCTATATATAGCTATACTTTCATCAATGCCATTTATAATGCTTCATTATCAGTTTGATTGACCTCTATTTCTCGTAAAGTGCTTGTGGCAGGAGGAAGAGAATGATTTTTGTGGATACTACGTGTGCGAGTTCATCCACACCGTGACTTTGAAAAACAAGCGGGGCTACTCTCAAAGACAATATGAAGTGCGTAAGCAATAATATTCACAATTTAATTTTATTACACCATCATTTCTGTTGAGTTTCATTCATATATATGTATTAATTAACCCCCTTCTTCAAATTAGACGTGGCAGATGCGGAATGAACTCCTAGAACCAGATCGCATGAAAGCAATTCAAGAGGAATTGGCGGGATTCTTTCTTGACCACGTCATCAGTAAAACCGGAGAATACTATGTGGAAATTGATTTCAAATGCTAGGGGTTTGTAATTAAGAGATCTTATACATATTGTACATGTATGTAGCCAGTAGCGTCGGATACATGATACGAAAACTTGTTGTTCGACCAACCTCTCGGAGAAGGAGAGGTCGATCGATCACTTCTCTCGGTATGCATGACGAACTTCTGTACTGAATGGTTCTCTCGATCACTTATGTATATATAGTACGTAGCGTCCAAGCACGGACATAAGAGATGACACTTCTCTCTATTAATTAGCTAGCTAACACAATATATGAAACACCTAATTAAATTAACCCCCCAAAACCCCCAACCTCCCCTCCTTTCAAAAAAAACACAAAAACCCCAGCAACTGGAATGCTGACGCGTGGATGCATTTTGGTCCCGGTTGGTGCCACCAACCGGGACCAAAGGCCCCCTGACTGGGGTGGGCGCACAGAGCCACGTGGAGGCACATTGGTCCCGGTTCTGGATTGAACCGGGACTAATGGGTGGAGGTATTAGTAACGACCCATTAGTCCCGGTTCATGAACCGGGACTAAAGGCCCTTACGAACCGGGACTAATGGGTTGTTTTCTACTAGTGCTTGTCCAAGAAAGGGCAATACCCAAGCACCGGTCCACCCACATGTGAAATTATCGAAGTATCGAACACGAATCATATGAGCGTGATGAAAACTAGCTTCACGATAATTCCCATGTGTCCTTGGGAGCGCTTTTATCATTATAGGAAATTGTCCAGGCTTGTCCTTTGCTACAAAAAGGATTGGGCCACCTTGCTGCACTTTATTTATTTTCATTGCTTGTTATCCGTTACAAATTATCTTATCACAAAACTATCTGTTACCTACAATTTCAGTGCTTGCAGAGAATACCTTACTGAAAACTGCTTGTCATTTCCTTCCGCTCCTCGTTGGGTTCGACACTCTTACTTATCGAAAGGACTACGATAGATCCTCTATACTTGTGGTCATCAAGTGCCCCCAGCGTGTCGGGTTCGGCCTTGCTCCGCCGACGCCAAATTTGGCCCTAACTGGCGAAAAATGGGCTTCTGGGGGCGCGACTGGGCCAAAAAATTTCACGCCAGCGATAAAAACAGGTCTTAGGGCCTGTTGGGGGGGTGCAAGTGGAAATGCTCTTAGAGAGCTAGTCATGAAACTTTGTGAGAAAAGGAGAAAGATTGGAATGAAACTGAAAGGAAAAAATTATTCCAACCATCATTCAACAAATTCATAATAGGACAAGGGGACTTAAACATTTGAAAGTTGGGAAATGTGGAGTTGCAAGTTGTGAGGTGAGGGACACAAGTAAATACAACTTGCGACATGTTCTCAAGAGTGACCAAAGCGAGTGCACATGCTTGGAGTGGCAACACATAGGGAAGCCTTGTGAACATGCACTAGCTTTCTTGCTAGATAGAAGGAACCCAAGATGGGAGGACTATGGGCATGACTATTTCTCTCTAGAGAAGTTCTGGGCGGCATATGCTGGAGAGGTTGAGCCATTGACAGATAGGTCGCAATGGCCACATGTAGAATTTCCGTTTGACATGGAGGCTCCAATAGATAAGAAAAGAGGTGTTGGAAGGCCTAGAAAGAATAGGTATAAGAGCTTCCTCGAAGGTGGAGATGGTGGTCCTAAAAATAAGAAAGAGCCAAAATAACTAGGCAGCAAGAATAGATGCAAAAGATGCCACATTTTAGGCCACAAGCAATCCACATGTCCGTTAAATGGACCAAGGCCGAGGTATCTGAAATGATCAATGTTCATTTTACTACTTGTTTAGTATGTACTAACTTGTTTATATTTGTGCAGGAAAAGAAAGAAGAGGGCACCAAGATATCCAATAGGCACATGATCACTATGCCACAAAGTCTTCAAAGCAGTCCCAATCTAGTAACAAGAAGGTAACACATCCACATACTATAGCAATGTCTATTTTGACTTGCACTTATTACATTTCTAAATACATGCAACATGTTGGCTTCGGCGTTGGTTGATGAGGCAACACATGCAGCACCATAACTTGATGTGGTTGTCACTCTAACAAGGCACATGATCACTATGCCACAGAGTCTCCAAGGAAGTCCCATGTTGGCCATGACATTGGCTGATGAGGCGTCGCAGAAACCTACCCCACCGTGGAGGACACTATGATAGCATATGACATGGCCTCAAGCTCAAAAGCTAGAAAGTTGACCCCTGAAAAGAAGGAAGTACTGGTGTTGTGCTTGATCTTCTTTATACTTTTGGTTGTAATATGACAGATTTAGCATCCTTTACTTTGGATGTAACATGGAATCAACTATTGCTTTATTCTTTTGGTTGTACATGGCAGCTACTACGGCCTTGTGCTTTTGGTTCTAAAACATGACACATAAGCATGGGCTCACCTCACTGTATACTAAAGGAGGCCACGACATGACATAGAGATGGGCACGATGGTGACTTTGATATGGGCCCTCAAAAAGTTGATGTAGCTATGCAGTTTCCAGGCAAAATGATAGGAACCACTCTGGAGAATTACGATTCCGACATTCAGTCAACCGACAGGTACATAAAGCCATCAATAACGTACAAAATTCCTACTTTGCAATGAATTGCCATTGAACACTTAATGAACTCGGCAATGATGCGCAATGGAAATGACTTGTCAAACACCCATCTCTCCACACCATAGCTATCTTTTCCCCACAACCAAACAAAAAGCATCTCGTCATTGACGCCCTCAAAAGTTAAGTGCACGATACAGAGCTTCACGTCCTTGGTCTGTCCAAGTTCGAATGTAGTAAAGAACATCATATTCAAGGGCGGCGACATATCCATTTGGTGGAACAGAGATGTCCCTGCATTGAGCTCGAGCATGCTGGCTCCCTTAGAAAATATCTAGTAGATGAAACCATCAACCACCTTACCAGGGTTAGAGTTTTTGTCATCCTTGGGCACCAGGCCCAGGGCCTTCGTTTCCACCCAAGGGAAAATTAGCCACTTCATGGTGTTCGATGAGAAGACAGCGACGCACGACCGCGCCCAATAGTGGTCATGACAGATGCAGACCACACTCTGCAGCCCCTGGTCCTCCTGGTGAGAGTGTGCGGAACTCAAGGAAGCTGTTATCTGCCAAATTTGCCTATCGGGGAAGAGGGACAAGGCCTACCTCAGCTTGTTGTATCTGGCTCGCTGCTTTCGGTGGTGATCCGGATCTCACTGTCCAAGATGTAATCAAACTCCCACCCGGGGTCGTCGTCGTGCTTGGGGCCGTACATGCGGCGGGTCTTGAAGAAATCGGCATCGCGGAAGGCGGCGATGAGGTCCGTGTCGGAGGGGCGCCAAGGGGAGGGGTAGACCCCGATCAGATTCATCTACATTTTGAGGAAAACGCGAGGAGAGGCGGTGGGTGGAGCGAGCGGAAGCGGCGTCGGAAGGTGAGTGACGAGCGGACGGCGGAAGAAAAGCTAGGTCCCGGTCTACCCTTCCCTTGGCGCCCCTCTGACACGGACCTCGTCGCCGCCTTCCATGACGTCATTTTCTTTAAGACCCCCCGCATGTACGGCCCCAAGCACAACGATAACCTTGGGTGGGAGTTCGATTACATCTTGGACGACGAGATCCGCATCGCTCACCTGAAGCAGCAAGCTTGATACAAACCGTTGAGGCAGGCCCTGCACCTCTTCCCCGGCAGGCAAATTTTGGCGGACAACAACTTCCTTGAGTTCCATACGCTCTACTACCAGGAGGACCAGCAGCTACATCGTGTGGTCTCCATCCGTCATGACCGCTATTGGGCGCGACACGCATAGCTGTCTTCTCATCGAACACAATGGAGTGGCAAATTTTCCCTTGGTGGAAACAACTGCCCTGGGCCTGGTGCCCAAGGATGAGAAAAACTCTAACCCTGGTAAGGTGGTTGATGGATCCATCTACTGAATATTTCCAAAGGGAGTTAGTATGCTCGTGCTCAATGCAATGACATCTCAGTTCCACCGAATGGATGTGGTGCCGCCTTTGAATATGATGTTCTTTACTACATTCAAGCTTGGCCAGACACAAGACGGGAAGCTCTGTATCGGGCACTTAAATTTTGAGGGCCTCAACGACGGGATGCTTTTTATTTGTTCATGGGGAAAGATAGCTGGGCCAAGGGGGCACCGTCAGATGAGCCCACGCACGAGGGGTCTAATGGTTCTTCGCAGTTGCCCGGGGATGGGACCGGGGTTGAGCCTGCTGCTTCCCCAGCGGTACCCATGACTACTCTGCGCTTTGGGTCTTTTCAGCCAGCCTCGGCACCTCCCAGATTATGGAGTGACCGGGTAGATTCTGATGATTGTCTTGAGTACACGCTCCCCCCGTTGGAGTTCGAGAGGGAGGCCGGCTTTTCTGTGGGTCGCCAGCCCAGGACTATGGTCGGAGCTACGGAGAGGAGCCTGGAGGGAGCTTCTCTTGCACTGGCACCCCAGGCGGACGCGACTCCGGTGTCGGCGTCTACGGGCAGGGTGAGTCGAGGGGGGGGGGAGATTCGAGGCAGGTGGTCTCGCCTTCTTCCCACCCCACCACGCCCTCGGCGGCGTCGGTCACGCTGGCCCAGTGTGGGTCGGCCGGTACGAGGGGCGGGAGCCCGAGGCAGGCGGCCTCGGCTCCTGCCTCCCCGACGGTGGCGGTAACCACCGCAGCAGTAGCGGAGTTGGGGGGCGCTGGGGCAGGAGGCCTTGGCTCCCCCTTCACCCTCGACGATCAGGAGGACCGTCTCTCCCTCGCTGCTGGCTCATGTGTCGGAGCCCGCGGCTGCAGTCGGAGGAGGGCGCGGGCAGGCGGCCCCCGTCATCATCTCCTCTTCGCCCCTACCCATGACCAGGGTCCCTAGTGTGGGATTCCCGTCTAGGGGGATCGGGAGCCCGCTGACGCCTTCTCAGGTAACCCCGGTACAGCCTTCGGAGGGCTCTATGCCAGGTGTTACTAGGGAGGAGGTGATCGCGTTTGGCGGGATCCCGGACCCGATTGCCGAGGGGAGACGGATGAGTGCTCGCATCCTGGACGTCCCCGAGATAGATGATATGCAGCAGCGGTGCGCTATGAGGGCGGCCAAGCTTCAGGAGGCTGCGTTTACATCTGGTATGTCCGTCAACTTATCTAATTCACTATTGCATTTTTCTAATGAGGACATTATAAATAATGCAAACCAATTAGGAGTTTCACTAGGTGCTACGGACAGTGAGATTACTAAGTCGGTGAATGATATTTTAGATCTGGAGGCGGAACGTGCTTTAGAGACTATTCGTAATCTTGCAACAGTTAAACCAATGAATGATGATGAGATTAATGCGTTAGGGGTTAGAGTGCTTGATAGCTTGTGTGCAGATCTAGCACCCACCAACCATGACGCTGAGGAAGATCATGTTTCCCCAGAGAATGATTCGACTAATATTGGTGAACCCGGTCATGAGGACCGGGTGCCTGAGCTTAGTAAACCTAAGCGTAAGTGGAAACGGAAGATCTATCCCGATTCCGCAGTTCGTAGGAGTGCTAGGATTCGAACTACCAAAAAATTCCATGATGAACTATGAGAGGAATTTTTTGGAATAGCAGAGGTCTAAAGGACTTGGCTAAAAGAAGATTCCTGGCTGAGACAGCTGTAGAAGAGAAGTTAGACTTCGTTGCTCTATCAGAGACGGGTAGAGATAACTTTGCACCGCAGTTTCTTTCCTCTCTGGTTGGTGGTATTGATTTCGATTGGCATTGCCTCCCTCCGCGAGGAAGATCGGGTGGTATCTTACTCGGTGTGAGATGCGATTCGCTTGAAGTCCGTAGTGTAGTGATGGGCGATTTCGCGGTCAAGTTTCGAGTTAGGTCTAAGATGGATGGCTTTAACTGGGCTTTGGTGGCGGTTTATGGTGCCGCGCAACCAGAGCTTAAAGCGGAGTTTCTCGCAGACCTTGTTCGAATCTGTGGATCAGAGCAGCTGCCAATTTTAGTTGGAGGCGATTTTAATATCATCAGGAGGAGAGAGGAGAAGAACAATGATAATTTTGATGGCAGATGGTCCTTCATGTTCAACACCATTATAGAAAGCTTGGATCTGAGAGAGATAGAACTTTCTGGTCGAAAGTTCACATGGGCTAACGCTCTGCCAAACCCAACCTACGAAAAACTTGATAGAGTTCTTGCAAGCGTGGAGTGGGAACAGAAATTCCCGCTGGTTATGGTGCAAGCTCTTTCGAGGGGAATATCTGATCATACCCCATTGTTCGTGGACTCAGGGGAGCCGAATCATGTGGGTAACAAGAACACCTTCTCCTTCGAGACGCCGTGGTTTGAACGGGGAGGGTTCTTAGATTTGATAGTCAGGAAATGGGTTAAAGATGTTCGAGGCAAATCTCCACTTGAGAGGTGGCAGAATAAGATTAGGAACTTGAGAAGTTTCTTACGAGGTTGGGCTAAGCACCTTAGTGGTGTGTATAAGATTGAAAAGGATAGACTCCTTACTCTTATACATGACCTGGACATTAAGGCTGAATCCAATATTTTGGCACCAGCAGAGCTTCAGGTTAAAAATGAGGCGGAAAAGAGGTTAAAAGAACTACTCCGCGAAGAAGAACTGAAGTGGGCTTTGCGTGCTAAAGTACGTAGAGTGGTCCAGGGGGACGCAAACACTCAGTTCTTCCATTTAATAGCTAATGGCAAACACAGAAAGAAGCGAATATTTCAGCTTGAGCAGGATGAGGGCACTATTTTAGGTCAGCATAACCTAAAATCATACATAACCGACTATTATAAGCAGTTATTTGGACCGCCGGAGGAGAATACAGTGTCCCTCGATGAGTCCAGAACTGAGGATGTGCCTCAGTTATCAGCTGCTGATAATGACATTCTAGTTGCCCCGTTCACGAAGAAGGAGGTTTTCGATGCCATTGCACAGATGAAAAATAATAAGGCTCCTGGACCGGATGGTTTCCCGGCTGAGTTCTATAAGAAGTGCTGGCACATTATTAAGGGGGATCTTCTACCTATGTTTCATGATCTGTTCTCTGGACAGCTTCAACTATTCCACTTGAATTTTGGGACTATCACACTACTTCCTAAGAAGACGGATGCGGTCAGAATTGAGCAATTCAGGCCTATATGTCTCCTTAATGTTAGTTTCAAAATTTTCACTAAGGTCGGGACTAACAGGCTCACACAGATTGCGCATTCTGTGGTGCAACAGTCCCAAACCGCTTTCATGCCGGACAGAAATATCCTTGAAGGGGTGGTAGTCCTGCATGAAACGCTCCATGAAATCCACTCCAAAAAATTAGATGGAGTGATTTTTAAAGTGGATTTCGAGAAAGCGTATGACAAGGTCAAATGGCCATTTCTCCAACAGTCTTTGCGTATGAAAGGCTTTGATGAAGCCTGGCGCAGACAGGTTCAATCATTTACGCAAAAAGGTAGTGTGGGAATTAGAGTTAATGATGACATAGGTCACTATTTCCAGACACATAAAGGCCTAAGACAAGGAGATCCGATGTCCCCTATCTTGTTTAACATAGTGGTGGATATGTTGGCAGTCTTGATAGGAAGGGCTAAGGAAAATGGTCAAGTAGGTGGATTGGTGCCTCATCTTATTGATGGAGGTGTTTCTATCCTATAATACGCTGATGATACAATCATCTTTATGGAGCATGACTTGGCTAAGGCAAGAAATATGAAGCTGGTGTTATGCCTATTTGAACAATTGACCGGGTTAAAGATAAACTTTCATAAGAGCGAGCTGTTCTGTTTTGGTAGGGCCAAAGATGAACAGGATGCTTATAGGCAATTGTTTGGATGTGAGTTGGGAGAGCTACCATTCTCATACTTGGGAATTCCTATCCACCATCGTAGGCTAACGAACAGAGAATGGAAGTGTATCGAGGACCGATTTGAGAAGAAACTGAGCTGCTGGAAGGGCAAGCTCATGTCATATGGAGGCCGATTAATCCTTATTAATTCGGTGCTCACAAGTATGCCGATGTTTCTTCTCTCGTTCTTTGAGGTACCAGTTGGTGTTAGGAAGATACTGGACTTCTATAGATCGCGGTTCTTTTGGCAGGGTGATGAGCTCAAAAGAAAATATAGGCTTGCTAAGTGGGACATCATCTGTAGACCGAAAGACCAAGGGGGTCTGGGTATTGAGAATCTAGAAATTAAGAATAAATGCCTTCTTAGCAAGTGGCTGTGGAAGCTTTCGTCGGAAAATGATGCTATATGGGCTCAAATCCTTCGCGGCAAGTACCTCCAGTCAAAAACCTTGTCACAGGTCACAGTTAGGCCTACCGATTCGCCCTTCTGGAAGGGTCTCATGAAGGTCAAGCAGGCTTTGTTTAATAGGACAAAGTTTGTTGTTGGAAACGGCACGAGTACACGTTTCTGGGAAGATACTTGGCTCGGTGACACACCCTTAGCCATCCAATATCCCTCCTTGTACCGCATTATTCAACGACGTGAGGTGTCTGTTGCATCGGTATTTCAATCTATCCCCCTTAATATACAGTTCAGACGAGTGCTAGCGGGCAATCGTTGGGAAGATTGGCTCCGTCTGGTTAGGAGACTGATGGCAGTGCAGCTTTCTCAACAACCCGATGAATTACACTGGAAGTTGACTAAGTCTGGAGTATTTACGGTTAAATCAATGTATATTGATGTAATTAATTTGAACTCCTTTCCTACGTCCAAACATGTGTGGGATGTCAAAGTTCCTTTGAAAATAAAAGTGTTTATGTGGTTTGTCCATAAGCAAGTAATTTTAACTAAGGATAACTTGATGAAGCGTAATTGGACAGGATCTACTAGGTGTAGTTTCTGCGATCGGGATGAGACTATTAAACACCTATTTTTTGATTGCCCGCTGGCCAAGGTACTTTGGCAGACGGTCCACATTGCTTTCAATATCAAACCCCCGACTTCTGTTTATGCGTTCTTTGGGACATGGCTTAATGGGTTTGAGTCTAACGTAGCGAGACATATTCGGGTTGGGGCTTGTGCGTTGTTGTCGACTATCTGGAATTGCAGAAATGATTTGGTCTTTAACAGAATATCATGTATACAATTTTTGCAAGTTTTATTCCGGACTACGGCACTGATTCGTTCGTGGTCGCCACTCACCCAGACGGTGGCCAGGGAGCATTTGGTTACTGGGTCTGTCCGCTGGGAGATGGTAGCTCGGGATATCTTCAACCGGTTTGGATGGCGGTCATGTAATAGGATAGGCATTTAGTGTTCCTATCTACTTTACCCAGCCGGTTGTGGCATCTTGGTTTGGCTAGTTGTTGTTTCTAGCCTTTTTTTGGCTCTGTGTGAGCCTTTTCTACTTTTTTACGACCATTGGAACCATGTTGGCACTACTTCTTTTATTAATAAGAGGGCCGTATGCATCGTGCTGATGCAGAGGCCGGGGTTTTTTCCCCCTTTTCGAGAAAAAATGGGGAAAGATAGCTATGGTGTGGAGAGTTGGGTGTTTGACAAGTCGTTTTCATTGCGCACCACTGTTGAGTTCATTAAGTGTTCAGTGGTAATTCATTCCAAATTAGGAATTTTATCTGTTATTAATGGCTTTGTGTACATGTTGGTTGACTGTCATGAGTGTGCTGAATTTTGGAACCGTAATTCTCCAAAGTGGTTCCTATTATTTTGCCTGGAAACTACAGAGCTGCATCAGCTCTTTGAGGGCCCATATCAGAGTCATCATCATGCCCATCACTATGTCATGTCGTGGCCTCCTTTGGTATACAATGAGGTGAGCCAATGCTTATGTGGTATGATTATGGTAAAATTTCTTCCTACCTTTGGTGTGGTCTCCAGATTGTATGATGCTATGTTACCTTAGAGCACTGGATTACCGTAGTCTTGTTAAAACTGTTATCGAACACTTGGTTTCAGATACATGGCATGCCTGATTTTTTATCACCATTTCTCTATTTTCATTTTTTACCACGAGGTTTTGTGCAGATTAAGCACAGGGCACTCCTGATATTTGTATTTTGAAATTTTGTACACTAAAATGACTACATTACAATTGGCAACTACCATGAGATGATTACCTTGGAGCATTTTTACTTTTATTGCTTGTGTTAAATATAAAAGGTCGGTTTGTATCATTAGAATCTATAGCCTTCCATAAATGTACACTCGTATTTTTCTTTCTTTTTTCACAGGATGGTTACTAAAAACTGTGTTGCAGATGATAGTCCCATGCGCAAAGAAAAACCTTGCTCTATCCTTTATCACAACATTGCGATCTTTCAAAGAAGCTTTGAGTGATGATGATGAAGCAAATACTACCAAGGAAGCGGCCTTTTTCACAATTGAGGATGAGAAGATGTCTCTCGTGAGAAAATCGCTACTGTGGATGTACAATTGGCAAATGCAAGCGATCATGTCCTGAGGTTAAGTGTCGACTCTGCTAAAACCAATATACCATTTCTTAACGATGATTGCCACTTTTGCTTTCTATCACATATTTACAGTTAGATGGATGGTGAAGTTAGAGTGAGTTGAACTTACATTTCTAGGAGGATGCTTAATATTCAAAGGCTCGAGTTAGGTTCCGAATTCTATAAAATGGAGTAACTTAACCTACCATGGATAGTGATTTTTTTAGGGCCGCTGGTGCTCTACAGCGGGTGGTTGGATTTTTGGCAGTGACAAGTAAAGAGCAGCTGCACAGTTGTTTACAGCTGTTTGAGGGCGAGTTAATTTGCCTGTGCACTGTTAGTGTACACCTTATCTACGTACTCCCTCCGTTCCAAATTACTCGTCGTGGTTTTAGTTCAAACCACGACGAGTTTGAAACTAAAACCACGACGAGTAATTTGGAACGGAAGGAGTGGACGTCAAGGCCTCATGGTTATGTGAACAACACCGCTAGTCGTTATTTGTTGAATGATTGCTTCATCTTTTGTGTATAGAGATGTAAGAGGACGACGTACGCTTGTCCGTGAAGCAAAAGCTGCACTAATATTCGTTACTTTAAAAATCCTGTTAGTTTATTTTTTCTTTTCATGGATGATTGCGGAAAAGCGGACTACATTGGAACCAGGAGATTTGCAGCGCATATGGATGTCAAATTTTCCAATCTTTGGTGCTAGAGCTATTGTGTTGTTTATCTTACCGGCCATCTTGGAGGTTCGCAAGGCTGCATATCAGCGATGGAGTCGCGTCGAGCTCGGGTGTCAAGATGGTCCATTATTTTTTTCTTTGGCGGCTGCTGTGGTGGTGAGAGAGGCAGGTGAATGACGTCGGTGTCAAACCCAATGGGGCCCGCAAAGCCTCGGCCGATGCAGCAGGCCGGCGCCAGCGCCGCCACTTGTTTTGTCCCCGTTGGTCAATGTGTAGAATTGCTGCAATTGGCATCCAGTAGGGGCGGAGTTGGAACCAGCGAGCGGGCGGAGCTGCATCCAAAAAAGCTGCAATAGGAGATGGGACGGTGACCGCCGGCAAGTTACAGCGAGCTTGGACGGCGTCTCCACTACAACCGCTTGGGAAGAGGTAGTGCCGCACAGGGCGTGCTGCTCGTGTAATTTTCACGCGTCGGGATGAGGGCAGCGCTGCAGGAGGGGCGAATCCATGGCGTGATTCCTATGGGGGATTGGTAGCGTTGACTGGATAATAATAAAAAAAGACTGAAATCGGACGGCAATGTAATATCTAATCTGAGACAGCCGGCCGGCCGAAACTGAAATCTGACGGTCATGTAATATCTAATCCAACGCTCGGCAGCCGACAGGCCGAAAGTTTCGGCCAGCGCCTGTCAGCCGCCTATTATTATTACTTACTAATAAAGCAATATGTGTTTCTTCAATATTTTCATCCGTTCACCGTCGAAAATATTTTTTTCCTATCAAAGGTGGTACTATTTTTTTTTAAGGTGAACTAGGGATTTTATTCAAAAGATAACACAGAAGGAATACAAGTGATGTTCGGTAGGATCCCTAGCCACAAACGGCGACCAGAATGGAGAGCTGAAGCAGCCTTTGCAATGGCATGAGCTTCAGCATTGGCCTCCCTACACTCATATCTAAAGCTAGCACTCCCAAAATCTTTCATAGACCCTCTAATTTCACTAATAACTACAGCACAAGATGATAGCACATTCCCCCTGATGTCCGAGACCACTTGCATACAATCAGAACCTATGGTCACATGTGAGAGGTTGAGGTCCTTTGCCAGAGCTAGTGCCTCGCTGCATGCAAGTGCTTTCAGATTCGCTGCATCAACCAAACCATCAAAGGTGACAGCTGAAGAGCCCAAATACCTCCCTTCCTTGTCCCTGCTTATCGCCGAGACTGCACCCATTTTGCCGTTCCGCGAGATTGCACCATCCACATTGATTTTAACTGCCTCCCCCTCTGGCGCCATCCACCTGTGGGATCGCTGCTGTGGTGGTCGTCCAGCTGCAGGTTTGCTCACATAGACAATGTCAAGGTCCTCTAGGTATCTGTTGATAAAACACATAGTGGACAAGGGACTTTGAAATTCTTCATCATGGATCGCTCTCCTCCTTGCCCACCAGATGGCCCACATGGTGACCAAAACTTTTGCCAACTCCTTCTGGTCCAATGTATCAAACAGCCAAAAGAGCCACAATCTGGGATCATCGGAGTTATTAGATAGCACATGCTCAACGGTCTCCTCATCGCCCAGCGCCCACACGCACCTTGCCATCCGGCAGTCAAAAAGCGAGTGTCTCCAAGTATCATTCTCCGCACCACACAAAGAACAAGCTGGCGAGTCCGCCATCTTCCTTCCATGCCTCGTGGTTCCAATCGGCAAGGACGTATGTGATAGCCTCCATGCAAAAATTCTGACTTTTGAGGGGACTTTGACCTTCCATAGCAAAGACCACGACTTCTTCTCCCGTGCTTGATTCGAGTGGCCTCCCCTGTGTTCAAGACAATCTTCCCTTTGAAATTTGATAGCGTTGATCATCCTGTATGCCAACCGGACCAAGAAAAACCCCTTTCTGTCATAGTGCCATGCCCAGAAATCTGGTTGTACCCTCTAGCTCAAAGGTATATTAAGAATCACATCGACATCAGGTGCAAGAAAATTTTGTTGTATCACCTCCCTCCTCCACGTCCTCGTCACGGGATCAATGAGTTCTGAGACAAATTGTGGTGGGTTTGTCAATATTGGGCAGATAGGCCTCAACTTGTAGTCACGAGGTAGCCAGTTATCCTCCCAGATGCGTGTGCCTATCCCCGAACCAATCCTCTTAATCAGTCCAAGAGCAAGAATGTCTCTTCCCTCAAGTATCGAGCGCCACACCTGTGACGGGTGTGGTCCTAAGGCTGCATCAAGAATGTCCACCGATGGGTAATACCGAGCTTTAAAATACGCGCACTAAGCGTGTCTGGTTCCTGGAGCAAACGCCATACCTGCCTGGATAAGAGAGCGAGGTTGAAAAGTTCAATATCTCTGAAGCCTAAACCCCCCATGAACTTGGGCTTACACATAGTCCTCCATGAAACCCATGTTGGCTTCCTCTGACCTTGCTTGCTACCCCACCAAAACTTCCGTAGTAGACCATTGATATGTTCACATAATCCACGAGGTAGTTTGAAACATGCCATGGAGTATGTTGGTATGGATTGAGCAACCGACTTTATGAGTACTTCCTTGCCTCCTGCTGAAAGACATTTTTCCATCCATCCTTGGATGTGCTTCCAAATCCTGTCCTTCAAGTACCTCAAGCAACCCTCCTTCGCCTTGCCAACATCAGTAGGAAGCCCAAGGTATTTCTCAGTCAGTGCCTCATTGTGAACATCAAGCAGGAGCTTTATCTCATTACGTTGGGCCTCCTGGACCATTTTACTAAAATAAATCGAGGATTTATCAGTATTAATGCGCTATCCAGATGCATCACAATACATCTTCAAGAGGCTCTGGACCTTCTCTGCACTTGCCCTTGTTGCCTCGAAGAACAACAGGCTGTCGTCGGCGAACAACAAATGATTGACTGATGGAGTCGTGGGTGCAACCGCCAGACCATGAACTCCTGTATTTGCTTCCTTTAACAAGCAAGATAGTCCTTCTGCAGCAATGAGAAACAGATATGGAGAGATAGGATCTCCTTGGCGAAGTCCCCTCGATGGCTTGAATTCATCCATAATACCTCCATTAAACAGGACCGAAAAAGAAACAGATGAGATGCACCTCATTACAGTATCCGTGAAACATGGGCTGATTCCCAACTTGAGCATTACCGCCTTTAAATACGACCACTCTAATCGATCATAAGCCTTCATCATGTCGAGCTTAAGCACACAAAACTGGTTGCCCTTTATTCTTCTAGACTTCATATAGTGCAAACATTCATAGGCTGTAATAAAATTATCCGTGATAAGACGACCAGGAACGAAGGCCGACTGCTCTTCGGAAATTACCTCGGGGAGAATAACCTTCAACCTGTTGGCTAAGACTTTTGATGCGATTTTGTAAACCACGTTGCAAAGACTTATAGGTCGAAATTGTCCTAAAAGTTTTGGACTTGCTATCTTTGGAATAAGAACGATGAACGTGCGGTTTATATCCTCCGGTGAGTCCTCTCCATTAAGCACCCGAATGATCATGCCTGTAATCTCATCACCACATAGATCCCAATGCCGCTGGAAAAAGTGTGCCGGAAATCCATCCGGTCCCGGAGCTTTTGTGGGAAACATTTGGAACAAAGCATCTTTAACTTCTTCTTTCATAAAGACAGCATTCAAACGAGCATTCATGGACCCGTCGACTCGAGATGGTATATGTGAGAGCACCTCCTCGATGCCAATGGTTCCCTCGGAGGTGTATAATTGCTCATAGAAGCTGGTGGCCATGCCGGCCATCTCCTTAGGATCCGACGTGTCCGAACCATCCCCTCTAGTCTGGCTAGAGATTGTATTTTTTGCTCTTCTCGCGCTTGCCTTTTTCTGGAAATACTGGGTATTACTATCTCCTTCTGACAGCCAGCGGATCCTAGACCGTTGCCGCATCATGATCTCTTCCCTGTAACATAACTCCACAATCCGGTCCTAGACCTGTTTCTCCTCTACCGCCGGTCCAACCCGATCAGGTGCATCCCTCAACTCAGCTAGTCTCCGACGTGGCTCACGAAGCTCCCCTCGGACCGAACCAAAAGTAGTCCGTCCCCAATTCTTCAAAGATGCAGCCACATTCGTAAGTTTCTCCGCAAGATCATGTACATTAGTTGCTGGATGATCCACCCGCCAAGCTTCCTATACCGTTGCAGAGAAAGATTCTTCCTGCTCCCACATGCACTCATACCTGAAAGGCTTCTTCAAAGCCAGCCTTAAGTTATTTGACTCCAATTCATTAAGCAACAGTATAGGGCTATGGTCTGATTTGTTGGAAATATGCCCTAGAGGCAATAATAAAATGGTTATTATTATATTTCCTTGTTTATGATAATTGTTTATTATCCATGCTAGAATTGTATTGATAGGAAACTCGGATACATGTGTGGATACATAGACAACACCATGTCCCTAGTAAGCCTCTAGTTGACTAGCTCGTTGATCAATAGATGGTTACGGTTTCCCGACCATGGACATTAGATGTTGTTGATTACGGGATCACATCATTAGGAGAATGATGTGATGGACAAGACCCAATCCTAAGCCTAGCACAAGATCGTGTAGTTCGTATGCTAAAGCTTTTCTAAATGCCAAGTATCTTTTCCTTAGACCATGAGATTGTGCTGTTGGAAATATGCCCTAGAGGCAATAATAAAAGTATTATTATATTTCCTTGTTCATGATAAATAGTCTTTTATTCATGCTATAACTGTATTATCCGGAAATCGTAATACACGTGTGAATACATAGACCACAATATGTACCTAGTGAGCCTCTAGTTGACTAGCTCGTTGTGATCAACTGATAGTCATGGTTTCCTGGCTATGGACATTGGATGTCGTTGATAACGGGATCACGTCATTAGGAGAATGATGTGATGGACAAGACCCAATCCTAAGCATAGCACAAGATCGTGTAGTTCGTTTGCTAGAGCTTTTTCAATGTCAAGTATCTCTTCCTTAGACCATGAGATCGTGTAACTCCCGGATACCGTAAGAGTGCTTTGGGTGTACCAAACGTCACAACGTAACTGGGTGATTATAAAGGTGCACTACAGGTATCTCCGAAAGTGTGTCTGTTGGGTTGACACGGATTGAGACTGGGATTTGTCACTCCATATGACGGAGAGGTATCTCTGGGCCCACTCGGTAATGCATCATCATAATGAGCTCAAAGTGACTAAGTGGTTGATCACGGGATCATGCATTACGGTACGAGTAAAGTGACTTGCCGGTAACGAGACTGAACAAGGTATTGGGATACCGACGATCGAGTCTAGGGCAAGTAACGTACCGATTGACAAAGGGAATTGTATACGGGGTTTGATCGAATCCTCGACATCGTGGTTCATCCGATGACATCATCGAGGAGCATGTGGGAGCCAACATGGGTATCCAGATCCCACTGTTGGTTATTGACCGGAGAGTCGTCTCGGTCATGTCTGCATGTCTCCCGAACCCGTAGGGTCTACACACTTAAGGTTCGGTGACGCTAGGGTTATTAGGAAGACTTGTATGTGATTACTGAAAGTTGTTCAGAGTCCCGGATGAGATCCCGGATGTCACGAGGAGTTCCGGAATGGTCCGGAGGTGAAGTTTTATATATGGGAAGTTGTCATACGGACACCGGAAGAATTCGGGGTCCTATCGGTATTGTACCGGGGCCACCGGAGGGGTTCCGGGGGTCCACCGGGAGGGGCCACCCCTCCCGGAGGGCCACATGGGATGCAAGGGGCAGGGAGCCAGCCCCTGGAGGGCTGGGCGCACCCCCCACCTTGGGCCCATGCGCCTAGGGTTGGGGGGGAAACCCTAAGGGGGGCGCCCCCTTGCTTGGGGGGCAAGCCTCCCCTCCCTGGCCGCCCCCCCCCCCTCTAGATCCCATCTAGAGGGGTCGGCCCCCCTTGCCCCTTCCCCTATAAATAGAGGGGTGAGGGGAGGGCTGCTGTACACAACTCAAGGCGCAGCCCCTCCCCTCCCCAACACCTCTCCTCCTCCGTACGTGCTTGGCGAAGCCCTGTCGGAGTACTACTGCACCAACAACACCACACCGTCGTGCTGCCGTTGGAGCTGCCTTCCTCAACCTCTCCTTCCTCCTTGCTGGATCAAGACGGAGGAGACGTCGTCCATCCCGTACGTGTGTTGAACGCGGAGGTGCTGTCCGTTCAGCACTTGGTCATCGGTGATCCGAATCACAGCGAGTACGACTCCATCATCACCATCCCCTTGAACGCTTCCGCACTCGATCTACAAGTGGTATGTAGATGCAAACTCACTCCCTTGACTCGTTGCTTAGATGAACTCATAGATGGATCTTGGTGAAACCGTAGGAAAAATTTTAATTTTCTGCAACGTTCCCCAACAGTGGTATCAGAGCTAGGTCTATGCGTAGTTCTCTATTGCACGAGTAGAACACAATTTCGTTGTGGGTGTAGATCTTGTAAACTTGCTTGCCGCTACTAGTCTTATCTTGCTTCAGCGGTATTGTGGGATGAAGCGGCCCGGACCAACCTTACACGTACGCTTACGTGAGACCGGTTCCACCGACTGACATGCACTAGTTGCATAAGGTGGCTGGCGGGTGTCTGTCTCTCCCACTTTAGTTGGAGCGGATTCGGTGAAAAGGGTCCTTATGAAGGGTAAATAGAAGTTGACAAAATCACGTTGTGGTTATTCGTAGGTAAGAAAACGTTCTTGCTAGAACCCAATTGCAGCCACGTAAAAGATGCAACAACAATTAGAGGACGTCTAACTTGTTTTTGCAGCAATTGTCATGTGATGTGATATGGCCAGAAGTTGTGATGAATGATGAATGATATATTGTGATGTATGAGATCATGTTCTTGTAATAGGAATCACGACTTGCATGTCGATGAGTATGACAACTGGCAGGAGCCATAGGAGTTGTCTTTATTTTTTGTATGACCTGTGTGTCATTGAAGAACGCCATGTAACTTACTTTACTTTATTGCTAAATGTGTTAGCCATAGAAGTAGAAGTAGTCGTTGGCGTGACAACTTCATGAAGACACGATGATGGAGATCATGATGATGGAGATCATGGTGTCATGCCGGTGACAAGATGATCATGGAGCCCCGAAGATGGAGATCAATGGAGCTATATGATATTGGCCATATCATGTCACTACTATATAATTGCATGTGATGTTTATTATGTTTATGCATCTTGTTTACTTAGAACGACGGTAGTAAATAAGATGATCCCTTACACAATTTCAAGAAGTGTTCTCCCCTAACTGTGCACCGTTGCTAAAGTTCATCGCTTCTAAGCACCACGTGATGATCGGGTGTGATGGATTCTTACGTTCACATACAACGGGTGTAAGACAGATTTACACACGCGAAACACTTAGGGTTAACTTGACGAGCCTAGCATGTACAGACATGGCCTCGGAACACGGAGACCGAAAGGTCGAACACGAGTCGTATGGAAGATACGATCAACATGAGAATGTTCACTGACGATGACTAGTCCGTCTCACGTGATGATCGGACACGGCCTAGTCGACTCGGATCGTGTAACACTTAGATGACTAGAGGGATGTCTAATCTGAGTGTGAGTTCATTATAATAATTTGATTAGATGAACTTAATTATCATGAACTTAGTCTAAAAACCTTTGCAAATATGTCTTGTAGATCAAATGGCCAACGCTCATGTCAACATGACTTCAATGCGTTCCTAGAGAAAACCAAGCTAAAAGACGATGGCAGCAACTATACGGACTGGGTCCGGAACCTGAGGATCATCCTCATAGCAGCCAAGAAAGCATATGTCCTAGATGAACCGCTAGGTGAAGCACCCATCCCACAGAACCAAGAAGTTATGAACGTTTGGCAGACACGTGCTGATGATTACTCCCTCGTTCAGTGCGGCATGCTTTACAGCTTAGAACCGGGGCTCCAAAAGCGTTTTGAGCATCACGAAGCATATGAGATGTTCGAGGAGCTGAAACTAGTTTTCCAAGCTCACACCCGGGTCGAGAGATATGACGTCTCCGACAAGTTCTATAGTTGTAAAATGGAGGAAAATAGTTCTGTCAGTGAGCACATACTCAAGATGTCTGGGTTGCAAAACCGTATGACCCAGCTGAATATTAACCTCCCTGATGAGGCGGTCATTGACAGAATCCTTCAGTAGCTCCCACCAAGCTACAAGAGCTTTGTGATGAACTACAATATGCAGGGGATGGTAAAGACCACTCCTGAAGTATTTTCTATGCTGAAGTCAGCAGAGGTAGAAATCAAGAAAGAACATCAAGTGTTGATGGTTAATAAGACCACTAAGTTCAAGAAGGGCAAGGGCAAGAAGAACTTCAAGAAGGACGGCAAGGAGGTTGCCGCGCCTGGTAAGCCAGTTACCGGGAAGAAGTCAAAGAATGGACCCAAGCCTGAGACTGAGTGCTTTTATTGCAAGGGGAAGGGTCACTGGAAGCGGAACTGCCCCAAATACTTAGCGGATAAGAAGGCCGGCAACACTAAAGGTATATTTGATATACATGTAATTGATGTGTACCTTACTAGTACTCGTAGTAACTCCTGGGTATTTGATATCGGTGTCGTTGCTCATATTTGTAACTCACAGCAGGAGCTGCGGAATAAGCGGAGACTGGCGAAGGACGAGGTGACGATGCGCGTCGGGAATGGTTCCAGAGTCGATGTGATCGCCGTCGGCACGCTACCTCTACATTTACCTACGGGATTAGTTTTGAACCTTAATAATTGTTATTTGGTGCCAAGTTTGAGCATGAACATTGTATCTGGATCTCGTTTGATACGAGATGGCTACTCATTTAAATCCGAGAATAATGGTTGTTCTATTTATATGAGAGATATGTTTCATGGTCATGCTCCGATGGTCAATGGTTTATTCTTAATGAATCTCGAGCGTAATGTTACACATATTCATAGAGTGAATACCAAAAGATGTAAAGTTGACAACGATAGTCCCACATACTTGTGGCACTGCCGCCTTGGTCACATTGGTGTCAAGCGCATGAAGAAGCTCCATGCTGATGGACTTTTGGAGTCTCTCGATTATGAATCATTTGACACATGCGAACCATGCCTCATGGGCAAGATGACCAAGACTCCGTTCTCCGGAACAATGGAGCGAGCAACCAACTTGTTGGAAATCATACATACCGATGTGTGCGGTCCAATGAGCGTTGAGGCTCGCGGAGGATATCGTTATGTTCTCACTCTCACAGATGACTTGAGTAGATATGGGTATGTCTACTTAATGAAACACAAGTCTGAGACCTTTGAGAAGTTCAAGGAATTTCAGAATGAGGTAGAGAATCAACGTGACCGAAAGATAAAATTCCTACGATCAGATCGTCGAGGAGAATACTTAAGTCACGAATTTGGTACACACTTAAGAAAATGTGGAACGTTTCACAACTCACGCCGCCTGGAACACCTCAGCGTAACGGTGTGTCCGAACGTTGTAATCGCACTCTATTGGATATGGTGCGGTCTATGATGTCTCTTACCGATTTACCGCTATCATTTTGGGGATACGCTCTAGAGACAGCTACATTCACTTTAAATAGGGCACCGTCTAAATCCGTTGAGACGACACCGTATGAATTATGGTTTGGGAAGAAACCTAAGCTGTCGTTTCTAAAAGTTTGGGGATGCGATGCTTATGTCAAGAAACTTCAACCTGAAAAGCTCAAACCCAAGTCGGAAAAATGCGTCTTCATAGGATACCCTAAGGAAACCATTGGGTATACCTTCTACTTAAGATCCGAGGGCAAGATCTTTGTTGCCAAGAACAGATCCTTTCTGGAAAAAGAGTTTCTCTCGAAAGAAGTAAGTGGGAGGAAAGTAGAACTCGATGAAGTACTACCTCTTGAACGGGATAGTAGTGCAGCTCAGGAAAATGTTCCTGTGATGCCTACACCAACTGAAGAGGAAAATAATGATGATGATCAAGGTACTTCGGATCAAGTTGCTACTGAACTTCGTAGGTCCACAAGGACACGTTCCGCACCAGAGTGGTACGGCAACCCTGTCCTGGAAATCATGTTGTTAGACAACGGTGAACCTTCGAACTATGAAGAAGCAATGGCGGGCCCAGATTCCAACAAATGGCTTGAAGCCATGAAATCCGAGATAGAATCCATGTATGAAAACAAAGTATGGACTTTGACAGACTTGCCCGATGATCGGCGAGCGATAGAAAACAAATGGATCTTTAAGAAGAAGATGGACGCGGATGGTAATGTTACCGTCTATAAAGCTCGACTTGTCGCTAAGGGTTATCGACAAGTTCAAGGGATTGACTACGACGAGACATTCTCTCCCGTAGCGAAGCTGAAGTCCGTCCGAATCATGTTAGCAATTGCCGCATACTATGATTATGAGATATGGCAAATGGACGTCAAAACGGCATTCCTTAACGGGCATCTTAAGGAAGAACTGTATATGATGCAGCCGGAAGGTTTTGTCGATCCTAAGAACGCTAACAAAGTATGCAAGCTCCAGCGATCCATTTATGGGCTGGTGCAAGCATCTCGGAGTTGGAATATTCGCTTTGATGAGATGCTCAAAGCGTTTGGGTTTATGCAGACTTATGGAGAAGCCTGCGTTTACAAGAAAGTGAGTGGGAGCTCTGTAGCATTTCTCATATTATATGTGGATGACATACTCTTGATGGGAAATGATATAGAACTTTTGGACAGCATTAAGGCCTACTTGAATAAGTGTTTTTCAATGAAGGACCTTGGAGAAGCTGCTTATATATTAGGCATCAAGATCTATAGAGATAGATCGAGACGCCACATAGGTCTTTCACAAAGCACATACCTTGATAAGATTTTGAAGAAGTTCAAAATGGATCAGTCCAAGAAGGGGTTCTTGCCTGTATTGCAAGGTGTGAGATTGAGATCGGCTCAATGCCCGACCACGGCAAAAGATAAAGAAGAGATGAGTGTCATCCCCTATGCTTCAACCATAGGATCTATTATGTATGCCATGCTGTGTACCAGACCTGATGTAAACCTTGCCGTAAGTTTGGTAGGAAGGTACCAAAGTAACCCCGGCAAGGAACACTAGACAGCGGTCAAGAATATCCTGAAGTACCTGAAAAGGACAAAGGAAATGTTTCTCGTTTATGGAGGTGACGAAGAGCTCGTCATAAAGGTTACGTCAACGCTAGCTTCGACACAGATCTGGATGACTCTAAGTCACAAGCCGGATACGTGTATATGTTGAATGGTGGAGCAGTAAGCTGGTGCAGCTGCAAGCAGAGCGTAGTGGCGGGATCTACATGTGAAGCGGAGTACATGGCAGCCTCGGAGGCAGCACATGAAGCTATTTGGGTGAAGGAGTTCATCACCGACCTAGGAGTCATACCCAATGCGTCGGGGCCGATCAAACTCTTCTGTGACAACACTGGAGCTATTGCCCTTGCCAAGGAGCCCAGGTTTCACAAGAAGACCAGGCACATCAAGCGTCGTTTCAACTCCATCCGTGAAAATGTTCAAGATGGAGACATAGATATTTGCAAAGTACATACGGATCTGAATGTCGCAGATCCGTTGACTAAACCTCTCTCGCGAGCAAAACATGATCAACACCAGAACTCTATGGGTGTTCGATTCATCACAATGTAACTAGATTATTGACTCTAGTGCAAGTGGGAGACTGTTGGAAATATGCCCTAGAGGCAATAATAAAAGTATTATTATATTTCCTTGTTCATGATAAATAGTCTTTTATTCATGCTATAACTGTATTATCCGGAAATTGTAATACACGTGTGAATACATAGACCACAATATGTCCCTAGTGAGCCTCTAGTTGACTAGCTCGTTGTGATCAACTGATAGTCATGGTTTCCTGGCTATGGACATTGGATGTCATTGATAACGGGATCACATCATTAGGAGAATGATGTGATGGACAAGACCCAATCCTAAGCATAGCACAAGATCGTGTAGTTCGTTTGCTAGAGCTTTTTCAATGTCAAGTATCTCTTCCTTAGACCATGAGATCGTGTAACTCCCGGATACCGTAAGAGTGCTTTCGGTGTACCAAACGTCACAACGTAACTGGGTGATTATAAAGGTGCACTACAGGTATCTCCGAAAGTGTCTGTTGGGTTGACACGGATCGGGACTGGGATTTGTCACTCCGTATGACGGAGAGGTATCTCTGGGCCCACTCGGTAATGCATCATCATAATGAGCTCAAAGTGACTAAGTGGTTGATCACGGGATCATGCATTACGGTACGAGTAAAGTGACTTGCCGGTAACGAGACTGAACAAGGTATTGGGATACCGACGATCGAGTCTCGGGCAAGTAACGTACCGATTGACAAAGGGAATTGTATACGGGGTTTGATCGAATCCTCGACATCGTGGTTCATCCGATGACATCATCGAGGAGCATGTGGGAGCCAACATGGGTATCCAGATCCCACTGTTGGTTATTGACCGGAGAGTCGTCTCGGTCATGTCTGCATGTCTCCCGAACCCGTAGGGTCTACACACTTAAGGTTCGGTGACGCTAGGGTTATTAGGAAGACTTGTATGTGATTACCGAAAGTTGTTCGGAGTCCCGGATGAGATCCCGGATGTCACGAGGAGTTCCGGAATGGTCCGGAGGTGAAGTTTTATATATGGGAAGTTGTCATACGGACACCGGAAGAATTCAGGGTCCTATCGGTATTGTACCGGGGCCACCGGAGGGGTTCCGGGGGTCCACCGGGAGGGGCCACCCCTCCCGGAGGGCCACATGGGCCGCAAGGGGAAGGGAGCCAGCCCCTGGAGGGCTGGGCGCGCCCCCCACCTTGGGCCCATGTGCCTAGGGTTGGGGGGGGGGGAAACCCTAAGGGGGGCGCCCCCCTTGCTTGGGGGCAAGCCTCCCCTCCCTGGCCGCCCCCCCCCCTCTAGATCCCATCTAGAGGGGTCGGCCCCCCTTGCTCCTTCCCCTATAAATAGAGGGGTGAGGGGAGGGCTGCTGTACACAACTCAAGGCGCAGCCCCTCCCCTCCCCAACACCTCTCCTCCTCCGTACGTGCTTGGTGAAGCCCTGTCGGAGTACTGCTGCACCAACAACACCACGCCGTCGTGCTGCCGTTGGAGCTGCCTTCCTCAACCTCTCCTTCCTCCTTGCTGGATCAAGATGGAGGAGACGTCGTCCGTCCCGTACGTGTGTTGAACGCGGAGGTGCTGTCCGTTCAGCACTTGGTCATCGGTGATCCGAATCACGGCGAGTACGACTCCATCATCACCATCCCCTTGAACGCTTCCGCACTCGATCTACAAGTGGTATGTAGAGGCAAACTCACTCCCTTGACTCGTTGCTTAGATGAACTCATAGATGGATCTTGGTGAAACCGTAGGAAAAATTTTAATTTTCTGCAATGTTCCCCAACATGTGCAACTCCCGGATACCGTAGGAATGCTTTGGGTGTACCAAACGTCACAATGTAACTGGGTGGCCATAAAGGTGCACTACGGGTATCTCCGAAAGTGTCTGTTGGGTTGGCACGAATCGAGACTGGGATTTGTCACTCCGTGTGACGGAGAGGTATCTCTGGGCCCACTCGGTAGGACATCATCATAATGTGCACAATGTGATCAAGGAGTTGATCACGGGATGATGTGTTACGGAACGAGTAAAGAGACTTGCCGATAACGAGATTGAACAAGGTATCGGCATACCGATGACCGAATCTCGGGCAAGTACTATACCGGTAGACAAAGGGAATTGTATACGGGATTGATTGAATCCTTGACATCGTGGTTCATCCGATGAGATCATCGTGGAACATGTGGGATCCATCATCTGTATCCAGATCCCGCTGTTGTTTATTGGCCGGAGATTTGTCTCGGTCATGTCCGCCTGGTTCCCGAACCCGTAGGGTCTACACACTTAAGGTTCGATGACGCTAGGGTTATAGGGAATAGATATACGTGGTTACCGAATGTTGTTCGGAGTTCCGGATGAGATCCCGGACGTCATGAGGAGTTCCGGAATGGTCCGGAGGTAAAGATTTATATATGGGAAGTCCTGTTTTGGTCACCGGAAAGGTTTCAGGTGCTATCGGTAACGTACCGGGACCACCGGGAGGGTCCCGGGGGTCCACCATGTGGGGCCACCGGCCCCAGAGGGCTGCATGGGCCAAGTGTGGGAGGGGACAAGCCCCAGGTGGGCTGGTGCGCCCCCTCCCCCCACCAGGGCCCAAGGCGCCTAGGGTTGAAAATCCTAGGGGAGTGGGGGCCTCCACCTTGCTTGGGGGGCAAGGCACCCCTCCTGGCCGCCGCCCCTCCCCTCTAGATGGGATCTGGAGGGGGCCGGCTGTTGGGTTTCGTAGTAATTTCAAAAAATTTCCTACGCGCACGCAAGATCATGTGATGCATAGCAACGAGGGGAGAGTGTTGTCTACGTACCCAATGCAGACCGACTGCGGAAGCGATGACACGACATAGAGGAAGTAGTCGTACGTCTTCACGATCCAACCGATCAAGCACCGAAACTACGGCACCTCCGAGTTCGAGCACACGTTCAGCTCGATGACGAACCCCGGACTCCGATCCAGCAAAGTGTCGGGGAAGAGTTCCGTCAGCACGACGGCGTGGTGACGATCTTGATGAACTACAGCAGCAGGGCTTCGCCTAAACTCCGCTACAGTATTATCGAGGTATATGGTGGCAGGGGGCATCGCACACGGCTAAGGAATAGATCACGTCGATCAACTTGTTGTGCCTTTGGTGCTAGCCCTGCCCCTCTATTTATATGTTGAGCCCCGGGGTCGAAACTTGGAGCAAAAGCCTCCTCAAAGTCGGTTTTGCCCAAAAGGCAAGAGTCCCACTCGGACTCCAGGACCAAACGCCACAATCCTTGGCGTCTGGCCCAGACGCCATGGGCCTCGGCGTCTGGCCCAGGGCCAGACGCCAGGGTCTCCGGCGTTTGGCCCCCTGGCCTCCGCAAAACTCCTTTTTGCACCGATCTAAAGCCTCATGGGCTTGACCCCTTGGCCTAACCATATCATCCAATATATGAATCTTTACGTTTCGACCATTTCGAGACTCCTCGTCATGTCCCCGATCTCATCCGGGACTCCGAACTCCTTCGGTTCATCAAAACATGTAAACTCATAATATAACTGTCATCGTAACCTTAAGCGTGCGGACCCTACGGGTTCGAGAACAATGTAGACATGACCGAGACACGTCTCCGGTCAATAACCAATAGCGGGACCTGGATGCCCATATTGGCTCCTACATATTCTACGAAGATCTTTATCGGTCAGACCGCATAACAACATACGCTGTTCCCTTTGTCATCGGTATGTTACTTGCCCGAGATTCGATCGTCGGTATCCAATACCTAGTTCAATCTCGTTACTGGCAAGTCTCTTTACTCGTTCCGTAATACATCATCTCACAACTAACATATTAGTTGCAGTGCTTGCAAGGCTTATGTGATGTGCATTACCGAGAGGGCCTAGAGATACCTCTCCGACAATCGGAGTGACAAATCCTAATCTCGAAATACGCCAACCCAACATCTACTTTTGGAGACACCTGTAATGCTCCTTTATAATCACCCAGTTACGTTGTGACGTTTGGTAGCACCCAAAATGTTCCTCCGGCAAACGGGAGTTGCATAATCTCATAGTCATAGGAACATGTATAAGTCATGAAGAAAGCAATAGCAACATACTAAACGATCAGGTGCTAAGCTAATGGAATGGGTCATGTCAATCAGATCATTCAACTAATGATGTGATCTCGTTACTCAAATAACAACTCATTGTTCATGGTTAGGAAACATAACCATCTTTGATTAACGAGCTAGTCAAGTAGAGGCATACTAGTGACACTTTGTTTGTCTATGTATTCACACATGTATTATGTTTCCGGTTAATACAATTCTAGCATGAATAATAAACATTTATCATGATTATAAGGAAATAAATAATAACTTTATTATTGCCTCTAGGGCATATTTCCTTCAGTCTCCCACTTGCACTAGAGTCAATAATCTAGATTACACTGTAATGATTCTAACACCCATGGAGCTTTGGTGCTGATCATGTTTTGCTCGTGGAAGAGGCTTAGTCAACGGGTCTGCAACATTCAGATCCGTATGTATCTTGCAAATCTCTATGTCTCCCACCTGGACCAGACCCCAGATGGAGTTGAAGCGTCTCTTGATGTGTTTGGTCCTTTTGTGAAATCTGGATTCCTTTGCCAAGGCAATTGCACCAGTATTGTCACAAAAGATTTTCATTGGACCCGATGCATTAGGTATGACACCTAGATCGGATATGAACTCCTTCATCCAGACTCCTTCGTTTGCTGCTTCCGAAGCAGCTATGTACTCCGCTTCACATGTAGATCCCGCTGCGACGCTTTGTTTAGAACTGCACCAACTGACAGCTCCACCGTTTAAAGTAAACACGTATCCGGTTTGCGATTTAGAATCATCCGGATCAGTGTCAAAGCTTGCATCAACGTAACCTTTTACGGTGAGCTCTTTGTCACCTCCATATACGAGAAACATATCCTTAGTCCTTTTCAGGTATTTCAGGATGTTCTTGACCGCTGTCCAGTGATCCACTCCTGGATTACTTTGGTACCTCCCTGCTAAACTTATAGCAAGGCACACATCAGGTCTGGTACACAGCATTGCATACATGATAGAGCCTATGGCTGATGCATAGGGAACATCTTTCATATTCTCTCTATCTTCTGCAGTGGTCGGGCATTGAGTCTTACTCAACTTCACACCTTGTAATACAGGCAAGAATCCTTTCTTTGCTTGATCCATTTTGAATTTCTTCAAAATCTTGTCAAGGTATGTGCTTTGTGAAAGTCCAATTAAGCATCTTGATCTATCTCCATAGATCTTAATGCCTAATATGTAAGCAGCTTCACCGAGGTCTTTCATTGAAAAACTTTTATTCAAGTATCCCTTTATGCTATCCAGAAATTCTATATCATTTCCAATCAGCAATATGTCATCCACATATAATATCAGAAATGCTACAGAGCTCCCACTCACTTTCTTGTAAATACAGGCTTCTCTGAAAGTCTGTATAAAACCAAATGCTTTGATCACACTATCAAAACGTTTATTCCAACTCCGAGAGGCTTGCACCAGTCCATAAATGGATCGCTGGAGCTTGCACACTTTGTTAGCTCCCTTTGGATCGACAAAACCTTCCGGTTGCATCATATACAACTCTTCTTCCAGAAATCCATTCAGGAATGCAGTTTTGACATCCATCTGCCAAATTTCATAATCATAAAATGCGGCAATCGCTAACATGATTCGGACGGACTTAAGCATCGCTACGGGTGAGAAGGTCTCATCGTAGTCAATCCCTTGAACTTGCCGAAAACCTTTTGCGACAAGTCGAGCTTTGTAGACAGTAACATTACCATCAGCGTCAGTCTTCTTCTTAAAGATCCATTTATTCTCAATTGCTTGCCGATCATCGGGCAAGTCAACCAAAGTCCATACTTTGTTCTCATACATGGATCGCATCTCAGATTTCATGGCTTCAAGCCACTTTGCGGAATCTGGGCTCACCATCGCTTCTTCATAGTTCGTAGGTTCATCATGATCTAGTAGCATGACTTCCAGAACAGGATTACCGTACCACTCTGGCGCGGATCTTACTCTGGTTGATCTACGAGGTTCAGTAGTATCTTGATCTGAAGTTTCATGATCATTATCATTGGCTTCCTCACTAACTGGTGTAGGTGTCACTGAAACAGTTTTCTGTGATGAACTACTTTCCAGTAAGGGAGCAGGTACAGTTACCTCGTCAAGTTCTACTTTCCTCCCACTCACTTCTTTCGAGAGAAACTCCTTCTCTAGAAATGATCCATTCTTAGCAACGAATGTCTTGCCTTCGGATCTGTGATAGAAGGTGTACCCAACAGTTTCCTTTGGGTATCCTATGAAGACACATTTCTCCGATTTGGGTTCGAGCTTATCAGGTTGAAGTTTTTTCACATAAGCATCGCAGCCCCAAACTTTAAGAAACGACAACTTTGGTTTCTTGCCAAACCACAGTTCATAAGGCGTCGTCTCAACGGATTTTGATGGTGCCCTATTTAACGTGAATGCGACCGTCTCTAAAGCATATCCCCAAAATGATAGCGGTAAATCAGTAAGAGACATCATAGATCGCACCATATCTAGTAAAGTACGATTACGACGTTCGGACACACCATTACGCTGTGGTGTTCCGGGTGGCGTGAGTTGCGAAACTATTCCACAGTTTTTCAAATGTACACCAAACTCGTAACTCAAATATTCTCCTCCACGATCAGATCGTAGAAACTTTATTTTCTTGTTACGATGATTTTCAACTTCACTCTGAAATTCTTTGAACTTTTCAAATGTTTCAGACTTATGTTTCATTAAGTAGATATACCCATATCTGCTTAAATCATCTGTGAAGGTGAGAAAATAACGATATCCGCCACGAGCCTCAATATTCATCGGGCCACATACATCGGTATGTATGATTTCCAACAAATCTGTTGCTCTCTCCATAGTACTGGAGAACGGTGTTTTAGTCATCTTGCCCATGAGGCACGGTTCGCAAGTACCAAGTGATTCATAATCAAGTGGTTCCAAAAGTCCATCAGTATGGAGTTTCTTCATGCGCTTTATACCAATATGACCTAAACGACAGTGCCACAAATAAGTTGCACTTTCATTATCAACTCTGCATCTTTTGGCTTCAACATTATGAATATGTGTATTACTACTATCGAGATTCAATAAGAATAGACCACTCTTCAAGGGTGCATGACCATAAAAGATATTACTCATATAAATAGAACAACCATTATTCTCTGATTTAAATGAATAACCACCTCGCATTAAACAAGATCCAGATATAATGTTCATGCTCAACGCTGGCACCAAATAACAATTATTTAGGTCTAATATTAATCCCGAAGGTAGATGTAGAGGTAGCGTGCCGACCGCGATCACATCAACTTTGGAACCATTTCCCACGTGCATCGTCACCTCGTCCTTTGCCAGTGCCCGCTTATTCCGTAGTCCCTGTTTCGAGTTGCAAATATTAGCAACAGAACCAGTATCAAATACCCAGGTGCTACTGCGAGCTCTAGTAAGGTACACATCAATAACATGTATATCACATATACCTTTGTTCACCTTGCCATCCTTCTTATCCGCCAAATACTTGGGGCAGTTCCGCTTCCAGTGACCAGTCTGCTTGCAGTAGAAGCACTCAGTTTCAGGCTTAGGTCCAGACTTGGGTTTCTTCTCTTGAGCAGCAACTTGCTTGCCGTTCTTCTTGAAGTTCCCCTTTTTCTTCCCTTTGCCCTTTTTCTTGAAACTAGTGGTCTTGTTAACCATCAACACTTGATGCTCCTTCTTGATTTCTACCTCCGCAGCTTTCAGCATTGCGAAGAGCTCGGGAATAGTCTTGTTCATCCCTTGCATATTATAGTTCATCACGAAGCTCTTGTAGCTTGGTGGCAGTGATTGGAGATTTCTGTCAATAACGCAATCATCCGGAAGATTAACTCCCAATTGAATCAAGTGATTATTATACCCAGACATTTTGAGTATATGCTCACTGACAGAATTGTTCTCCTCCATCTTGCTGCTATAGAACTTATTGGAGACTTCATATCTCTCAATTCGGGCATTTGCTTGAAATATTAACTTCAACTCCTGGAACATCTCATATGCTCCATGACGTTCAAAACGTCGTTGAAGTCCCGATTCTAAGCCGTAAAGCATGGCACACTGAACTATCGAGTAGTCATCAGCTTTGCTCTGCCAGACGTTCATAACATCTGGTGTTGCTCCAGCAGCAGGCCTGGCACCCAGCGGTGCTTCCAGGACGTAATTTTTCTGTGCAGCAATGAGGATAATCCTCAAGTTATGGACCCAGTCCGTGTAATTGCTACCATCATCTTTCAACTTTGCTTTCTCAAGGAACGCATTAAAATTCAACGGAACAACAGCACGAGCCATCTATCTACAATCAACATAAACAAGCAAGATACTATCAGGTACTAAGTTCATGATAAATTTAAGTTCAATTAATCATATTATTTAAGAACTCCCACTTAGATAGACATCCCTCTAATCCTCTAAGTGATTACGTGATCCAAATCAACTAAACCATGACCGATCATCACGTGAGATGGAGTAGTTTTCAATGGTGAACATCGTTATGTTGATCATATCTACTATATGATTCACGCTCGACCTTTCGGTCTCCGTGTTCCGAGGCCATATCTGCATATGCTAGGCTTGTCAAGTTTAACCTGAGTATTCTGCGTGTGCAAAACTGGCTTGCACTCGTTGTAGATGGACGTAGAGCTTATCACACCCGATCATCACGTGGTGTCTGGGCACGACGAACTTTGGCAACGGTGCATACTCAGGGAGAACACTTCTTGATAATTTAGTGAGAGATCATCTTATAATGCTACCGTCAATCAAAGCAAGATAAGATGCATAAAAAGATAAACATCACATGCAATCAATATAAGTGATATGATATGGTCATCATCATCTTGTGCTTGTGATCTCCATCTCCGAAGCACCGTCATGATCACCATCGTCACCGGCGCGACACCTTGATCTCCATCGTAGCATCGTTGTCGTCTCGCCAATCTTATGCTTCCACGACTATCACTACCGTTTAGTAATAAAGTAAAGCATTGCATTGCATACAATAAAGCGACAACCATATGGCTCCTGCCAGTTGCCGATAACTCGGTTACAAAACATGATCATCTCATACAATAAAATTCAGCATCATGCCTTGACCATATCACATCACAACATGCCCTGCAAAAACAAGTTAGACGTCCTCTACTTTGTTGTTGCATGTTTTACGTGGCTGCTACGGGCTTAAGTAAGAACCAATCTCACCTACGCATCAAAACCACAACGATAGTTTGTCAAATAGACTCCGTTTTAACCTTCTCAAGGACCGGGCGTAGCCATACTCGGTTCAACTAAAGTTGGAGAGACAGTCGCCCGCAAGCCATCTATGTGCAAAGCACGTCGAGGGAACCGGTCTCGCGTAAGCGTACGCGTAAGGTTGGTCCGGGTCGTCTCGTCCAACAATACCGCTGAACCAAAGTATGACATGCTGGTAGGCAGTATGACTTGTATCGTCCACAACTCACTTGTGTTCTACTCGTGCATATAACATCAACATAAATAACCTACGCTCGGATGCCACTGTTGGGTTTCGTAGTAATTTCAAAAAAATTCCTATGCACACGCAAGATCATGTGATGCATAGCAACGAGGGGAGAGTGTTGTCTACGTACCCAACGCAGACCGACTGCGGAAGCGATGACACGACGTAGAGGAAGTAGTCGTACGTCTTCACGATCCAACCGATCAAGCACCGAAACTACGGCACCTCCGAGTTCGAGCACACGTTCAGCTCGATGACGATCCCCGGACTCCGATCCAGCAAAGTGTCGGGGAAGAGTTCCGTCAGCACGACGGCGTGGTGACGATCTTGATGAACTACAGCAGCAGGGCTTCGCCTAAACTCCGCTACAGTATTATCGAGGTATATGGTGGCAGGGGGCACCGCACACGGCTAAGGAATAGATCACGTGGATCAACTTGTTGTGTCTTTGGTGCTAGCCCTGCCCCTCTATTTATATGTTGAGCCCCGGGGTCGAAACTTGGAGCAAAAGCCTCCTCAAAGTCGGTTTTGCCCAAAAGGCAAGAGTCCCACTCGGACTCCAGGACCAAACGCCACAATCCTTGGCGTCTGGCCCAGACGCCATGGGCCTCGGCGTCTGGCCCAGGGCCAGACGCCAGGGTCTCCGGCGTTTGGCCCCCTGGCCTCCGCAAAACTCCTTTTTGCACCGATCTAAAGCCTCATGGGCTTGACCCCTTGGCCTAACCATATCATCCAATATATGAATCTTTACGTCTCGACCATTTCGAGACTCCTCGTCATGTCCCCGATCTCATCCGGGACTCCGAACTCCTTCGGTTCATCAAAACATGTAAACTCATAATATAACTGTCATCGTAACCTTAAGCGTGCGGACCCTACGGGTTCGAGAACAATGTAGACATGACCGAGACACGTCTCCAGTCAATAACCAATAACGGGACCTGGATGCCCATATTGGCTCCTACATATTCTACGAAGATCTTTATCGGTCAGACCGCATAACAACATACGCTGTTCCCTTTGTCATCGGTATGTTACTTGCCCGAGATTCGATCGTCGGTATCCAATACCTAGTTCAATCTCGTTACTGGCAAGTCTCTTTACTCATTCCGTAATACATCATCTCACAACTAACATATTAGTTGCAGTGCTTGCAAGGCTTATGTGATGTGCATTACCGAGAGGGCCCAGAGATACCTCTCCGACAATCGGAGTGACAAATCCTAATCTCGAAATACGCCAACCCAACATCTACTTTTGGAGACACCTGTAATGCTCCTTTATAATCACCCAGTTACGTTGTGACGTTTGGTAGCACCCAAAGTGTTCCTCCGGCAAACGGGAGTTGCATAATCTCATAGTCATAGGAACATGTATAAGTCATGAAGAAAGCAATAGCAACATACTAAACGATCAGGTGCTAAGCTAATGGAATGGGTCATGTCAATCAGATCATTCAACTAATGATGTGATCTCGTTACTCAAATAACAACTCATTGTTCATGGTTAGGAAACATAACCATCTTTGATTAACGAGCTAGTCAAGTAGAGGCATACTAGTGACACTTTGTTTGTCTATGTATTCACACATGTATTATGTTTCCGGTTAATACAATTCTAGCATGAATAATAAACATTTATCATGATTATAAGGAAATAAATAATAACTTTATTATTGCCTCTAGGGCATATTTCCTTCACCGGCCCCCTCTCCCCTTCCCCTATAAATAGTGGGGTTTTTGGCGCTGCCAAGTAGATGAGTTTTCCTCTCCCTGGCGCAGCCCTACCCCTCTCCCTCCTTGTCTCTCGCAGTGCTTGGCGAAGCCCTACTAGAGTGCCACGCTCCTCCATCACCACCACGCCGTCATGCTGCTGCTGGATGGAGTCTTCCCCAACCTCTCCCTCTCCCCTTGCTGGATCAAGGCACGGGAAACGTCATCGGGCTGCACGTGTGTTGAACGCGGAGGCGCCGTTGTTCGGCGCTTAGATCGGAATCAACCGCGATCTGAATCGCTACGAGTACGAGTCCTTCATCTGCATTCTTGTAACGCTTCCGCTTAGCGATCTACAAGGGTATGTAGATGCACTCCCCTTTCCCTCGTTGCTAGATTACTCCATAGATTGATCTTGGTGATGCGTAGAAAATTTTGAATTTCTGCTACGATCCCCAACAGTGGCATCATGAGCTAGGTCTATGCGTAGTTTCTATGCACGAGTAGAACACAAGTTGTTGTGGGCGTTGATTTTTTTCAATATGCTTACCGTTACTAGTCCAATCTTGTTTCGACGGTATTGTGGGATGAAGTGGCCCGGGCCGACCTTACACGTACACTTACGTGAGACAGGTTCCACCGACTGACATGCACTTGTTGCATAAGGTGGCTAGCGGGTGCCAGTCTCTCCCACTTTAGTCGGATCGGATTCGATGAAAAGGGTCCTTATGAAGGGTAAATAGCAATTGGCATATCACGTTGTGGTTTTTGCGTAGGTAAGAAACGTTCTTGCTAGAAACCCATAGCAGCCACGTAAAACATGCAAACAACAATTAGAGGACGTCTAACTTTTTTTGCAGGGTATGCTATGTGATGTGATATGGCCAAAAGAATGTGATGAATGATATGTGATGTATAAGATTGATCATGTTCTTGTAATAGGAATCACGACTTGCATGTCGATGAGTATGACAACCGGCAGGAGCCATAGGAGTTGTCTTAATTTATTGTATGACCTGCGTGTCATTGAACAATGCCATGTAATTACTTTACTTTATTGCTAAACCGTTAGCCATAGTAGTAGAAGTAATAGTTGGCGAGACAACTTCATGGAGACAAGATGATGGAGATTATGGTGTCATGCCGGTGACGATGATGATCATGGAGCCCCGAAGATGGAGATCAAAAGGAGCAAAATGATATTGGCCATATCATGTCACTTTTTGATTGCATGTGATGTTTATCATGTTTATGCATCTTATTTTCTTAGAACGACGGTAGTAAATAAGATGATCCTTCATAATAATATCAAGAAAGTGTTCCCCCTAACTGTGCACCATTGCGAAAGTTCGTTGTTTCGAAGCACCACGTGATGATCGGGTGTGATAGATTCTAACGTTCACATACAACGGGTGTAAGCCAGATTTACACACGCGAAACACTTAGGTTGACTTGACGAGCCTAGCATGTACAGACTTGGCCTCGGAACACAAGAGACCGAAAGGTCGAACATGAGTCGTATAGTGGATATGATCAACATGAAGATATTCACCGATGATGACTAGTCCGTCTCTTGTGATGATCGGACACGGCCTAGTTGACTCGGATCATGTATCACTTAGATGACTAGAGGGATGTCTATCTGAGTGGGAGTTCATTAGATGAACTTAATTATCCTGAACATAGTCAAAAGGTCTTTGCAAATTATGTCGTAGCTCGCGTTTTAGTTCTACTATTTTAGATATGTTCCTAGAGAAAATTTAGTTGAAAGTTGATAGTAGCAATTATGCGGACTGGGTCCGTAAACTGAGGATTGTCCTCATTGCTGCGTAGAAGCCTTATGTCCTTAATGCACCGCTCGGTGTGCTGAACCTCGAATGTCGTCTGTGGATGTTGTGAACATTTGACATACACGTTTTGATAACTACGTGATAGTTCAGTAATGTTAAACGGTTTAGAATTGAGGCACCGAAGACGATTTTGAAACGTCACGAAACATATGAGATGTTTCGAGGGCTGAAATTGGGATTTCAGGATCGTGCCCACGTCAAGAGGTATAAGACGTCCGACGATTTTCTTAGCCTGCAAACTAAGGGAGAAAAGCTCAATCGTTGAGCTTGTGCTCAGATTGTCTGAGTACAACAATCACTTGAATCGAGTGGGAGTTGATCTTCCAGATGAGATAGTGATGTTTCTCCAAAGTCATTGCCACCAAGCTGCTAGAGCTTCATGATGAACTATAACATATCAGGGATAGATATGATGATCCTTGAAATATTCGCGATGTTTGACGCCGCGAAAGTAGAAATCAAGAAGGAGCATCAATTGTTGATGGTTGGTGAAACCACTAGTTTCAAGAAGGGCAAGGGCAAGAAGGGATACTTCATGAAACGGCAAATCAGTTGCTGCTCTAGTGAAGAAACCCAAGGTTGAACCCAAACCCGAGACTAAGTGCTTCTGTAATAAAGGGAACGGTCACTGGAGCAGAATTACCCTAGATACTTGGTAGATAAGAAGGCAGGTAAGGTCGACAGAAGTATATTGGATATACATTATATTACTGTGTACTCTACTAGTACTCCTAGTAGCACCATGGTAATAGATACCGGTTTGGTTGCTAAGTGTTAGTAACTCGAAATAAAGGGCTACAGAATAAACGGAAACTAGCCAAAGGTGAGGTGACTATATGTGTTGGAAGTATTTCCAAGGTTGATGTGATCAAACATCGCACGCTCCCTCTACCATGGGGATCGGTGTTAAACCTAAATAATTGTTATTTGGTGTTTGCGTTGAGCATAGACATGATTGGATTATGTCTATCGCAATACGGTTATTCATTTAAGGAGAATAATGGTTACTCTGTTTATTTGAATAATACCTTCAATGGTCTTGCACCTAAAATGAATGGTTTATTGAATCTCGATCGTAGTACACATGTTCATGCCAAAAAGATATAAGATAGTAATGATAGTACCACCTACTTGTGGCACTGCCATGTAAGTCATATTGGTATAAAACACATGAAGAAGCTCCATGTTGATGGATCTTTGGACTCACTCGTTTTTGAAAGGATTGAGACATGCGAACCATGTCTATTGGTGTATACGCATGAAGAAACTCCATGCAGATGGATCGTTTGGACTCACTTGATTTTGAATCACTTGAGACATGCAAATCATACCACATGGGCAAGATCACTGAAAAGCATCGGTTTCAGTAAGATGGAACAAGAAAGCAACTTGTTGGAAGTAATACATTTTGATGTGTGCAGTCTAATGAGTGTTGAGGCATGCAGTGGATATCGTTATGTTTTACTTCACAGATGATTTGAGTAGATTCTGAGTATGTTTACTCGATGAAACACAAATCTGAATTATTGAAAGGTTCAAGTAATTTCAGAGTGAAGTTGAAGATCATCGTGACAAGAGGATAAAATGTCTATGATATGATCATAGAGATGAGTATCTGAGTTATGAGTTTGGTATGCAATTAAGACATTGTGGAAATTGTTTCACAACTAATACCACCTGGAACACCATAGTGTGATGGTGTGTCCGAACATCATAGCTGCACCCTATTGGATATGGTGCATACCATGATGTCTCTTATCGAACTACCACTATCGTTTATGGGTTAGGCATTAGAGACAACCGCATTCACTTTAAATAGGGCACCACACAATTCGGTTGAGACGACACCGTATGAACTATGGTTTGGAGAAACCTAAGCTGTCGTTTCATAAAAGTTTGGGGCTGCGACGCTTATGTGAAAAGTTTTAGGTTGATAAGCTCGAACCCAAAGCGGATAAATACATCTTCATAGGACACCCAAAAACAGTTGGGTATACCTCCTGTCTCAGTTCCAGAAGCAAAAGTGATTGTTTCTAGAAACGGGTCCTTTCTCGAGGAAAAGTTTCTCTCGAAAGATTTGAGTTGGAGGATGGTGGAGACTTGATAAGGTTATTGAACCATCACTTCAACTAGTGTGTAGCAGGGCACAGGAAGTTGTTCCTGTGGCGCCTACACCAATTGAAGTAGAAGCTTATGATAGTGATCATGAAACTTCGGATCAAGTCACTACTGTACCTCGTAGGGTGACAAGGATGCATACTACTTTAGAGTGGTACAGTAATCCTATCTTGAAGGTCATGTTGCTAGACAACAATGAACCTACGAGCTATGGAGAAGCGATGGTGGGCCCGGATTCCGACAAATGGCTAGAGGCCATAAAATCCGAGAGAGGATCCATGTATGAAAACAAAGTGTAGACTTTGGAAGAACTACTCGATGGTCGTAAGGCTGTTGAGTACAGATGGATTCTAAGAGGAATATGGACAATGATGGTAAGTGTCACCATTAAGAAAGCTCGACTTGTCGCTAAGATATTTTCCGACAAGTTCAAGGAGTTGACTATGATGAGACTTTCTCACTCGTAGCGATGCTAAGAGTCTGTTGGAATTATATTAGCAGTTACTGCATTATTTATGAAATCTTGCAGATAGGATGTAAAAACATTGTTTCCTCGACAATTTTCTTGAGGAAAGGTTGTATGTGATACAACCAGAAGGTTTTGTCAATCCTGAAAGATGCTAACAAGTATGCAAAGCTCCAGCAATCCTTCTAAGGATTGGAGTAAGCATCTCGGAATTGGAATATACACTTTGATGAAGATGATCAAAGATTTTGGGTTTATACAAAGTTTATGAGAAACTTGTATTTCCAAAGAAGTGAGTGGGAGTGCTATAGAATTTCTGATGAGTATATATGTTATTAACATATTGTTGATCAAAAATGATGTAGAATTTCTGGAAAGCATATAGGGTTGTTTGAAAGGTGTTTTTTCAATAAAAAACTGGATTAAGCTACTTGAACATTGAGCATCAAGATCTATAAGGATAGATCAAAAACGCTTAATAGTACTTTCAAATGAATACATATCGTGACAAGATTTTGAAGGAGTTCAAAATAGATCAGCAAAGAAGGAGTTCTTGGCAGTTTCATAAGGTGTGAGTATTGAGTAAGACTCAAGACCTAACCACGACAGACGAGAGAGAAAGGGTGAAGGTCGTCCCCTATGCTTTAGACGTAGGCTCTATAGTATGCTATGTTGTGTACCGCACCTGAAGTGTGCCTTGCCATGAGTCAGTCAAGGGGTACAAGAGTGATCCAGGAATGGATCACAAGACAACAGTCAAAGTTATCCTTAGTAACTAGTGGACTAAGGAATTTTCTCGATTATGGAGGTGGTAAAAGAGTTCGTCGTAAAGGGTTACGCCGATGCAAGCTTTGACACTAATCCGGATTATTCTGAGTAGTAAAACGGATTCGTATAGTAGAACAGTTAGTTGGAATAGCTCCAAATAGAGCATGGTAGATGCATCTAGGAGATGACATAGAGATTTTCAAAGCACACACGGATCTGAAGGGTCCAGATCCGTTGGCTAATAACCTCTCTCACAAGTGAGATATGATCAAACCCCATGGGCGTTGATTCATTACAATCACATAGTGATGTCAACTAGATTATTGACTCTAGTGCAAGTGGGAGACTGTTGGAAATATGCCCTAGAGGCAATAATAAAATGGTTATTATTATATTTCCTTGTTTATGATAATTGTCTATTATCCATGCTAGAATTGTATTGATAGGAAACTCAAATACATGTGTGGATACATAGACAACACCATGTCCCTAGTAAGCCTCTAGTTGACTAGCTCGTTGATCAATAGATGGTTACGATTTCCTGACCATGGACATTGGATGTTGTTGATAACGGGATCACATCATTAGGAGAATGATGTGATGGACAAGACCCAATCCTAAGCCTAGCACAAGATCGTGTAGTTTGTATGCTAAAGCTTTTCTAAATGCCAAGTATCTTTTCCTTAGACCATGAGATTGTGCAACTCCCGGATACCGTAGGAATGCTTTGGGTGTACCAAACGTCACAACGTAACTGGGTGGCTATAAAGGTGCACTACGGGTATCTCCGAAAGTGTCTGTTGGGTTGGCACGAATCGAGACTGGGATTTGTCACTCCGTGTGATGGAGAGGTATCTCTGGGCCCAATCGGTAGGACATTATCATAATGTGCACAATGTGATCAAGGAGTTGATCACGGGATGATGTGTTATGGAATGAGTAAAGAGACTTGCCGGTAACAAGATTGAACAAGGTATCGGCATACTGACGATCGAATCTCGGGCAAGTACTATACCGGTAGACAAAGGGAATTGTATACGGGATTGATTGAATCCTTGACATCGTGGTTCATCCGATGAGATCATCGTGGAACATGTGGGAGACAACATGGGTATCCAGATCCCACTGTTGTTTATTGGCCGGAGAGTTGTCTCGGTCATGTCCGCCTGGTTCCCGAACCCGCAGGGTCTACACACTTAAGGTTCGATGACGCTAGGGTTATAGTGAATAGATATATGTGGTTACTGAATGTTGTTCGGAGTCCCGGATGAGATCCCGGCCGTCACGAGGAGTTCCGGAATGGTCCGGAGGTAAAGATTTATATATGGGAAGTCCGGTTTTGGTCACCGGAAAGGTTTTGGGTGCTATCGGTAACGTACTCGGACCACCGGGAGGGTCCCGGGGGTCCACCAGGTGGGGCCACTGTCCCCAGAGGGCTGCATGGGCCAAGTGTGGGAGGGGACCAGCCCCAGGTGGGCTGGTACGCCCCCCCACCAGCGCCCAAGGCGCCTAGGGTTGAAAACCCTAGGGGAGGGGGGCGCCTCCACCTTGCTTGGAGGGGCAAGGCACCGCTCCTGGCCGCCGCCCCTCCCCTCTAGACGGGATCTGGAGGGGGCCAGGCCCCTCTCCCCTTCCCCTATAAATAGTGGGGGTTTGGGGCTGCCAAGTAGATGAGTTTTCCTCTCCCTAGCGCAGCCCTACCCCTCTCCCTCCTCATCTCTCGCAGTGCTTGGCAAAGCCCTGCTTGGAGTGCCACGCTCCTCCATCACCACCACGCTGTCGTGCTGCTGCTGGATGGAGTCTTCCCCAACATCTCCCTCTCCCCTTGCTGGATCAAGGCACGGGAGACGTCATCGGGCTGCACGTGTGTTGAACGCGGAGGCGCCGTTGTTCGGCGCTTAGATCGGAATCAACCACGATCTGAATCGCTACGAGTACGACTCCTTCATCCGCGTTCTTGTAACGCTTCCGCTTAGCGATCTACAAGGGTATGTAGATGCACTCCCCTTTCCCTCGTTGCTTGATTACTCCATAGATTGATCTTGGTGATGCGTAGAAAATTTTGAATTTCTGCTACGATCCCCAACATGATTTTGCTGCTGTTAAGTGCTCGAGAGAGGCAAAAGGAAACATAGAAGACCAGCTCGGGGTCATGAGGGCCCGATCAAGACGAACCCTGCAATAATCTCCCCCAACAATTCTTTTCTCAAACGTCCAGTCTAGTCCTTTATAGCCAAGATCTACTAGCTCACACACATCTACAGCTTCTCTGAACCCTCCAATCTGTGCACTATCCCTCTCATTTGGGCCAAATTGTTCCTCATGCCTCAAGATCTCATTGAAGTCACCTAAGCACACCCATGGCAAAGTACTCTCTCCTCTGAAGAACTTCATCGTATCCCAAGTTTTGTATCTCATACTTCTGTTTGCCGCACCATAGAAACAAGAGAGGCGCCACGGGTCCTTCCCTGTCTCCGAAACCACTGAATCAATGTGATACTGAGAAAAAGTTTTTATTTCAAGATTAACATTATTCTTTCAGTACAAGCATAGACCTCCACTTCGACCACTACTCGCTACTCCAAAGCTACTAGAAAAACCTAAACTACCCGCCAGACCTTTCACCCTGTACTTCGCAATTTGTGTCTCCACTATGCAAAGCACCGTCGGCGCACACGCCTCCATGAGATCGCGGAGCTCACGAACTGTCACAGGGTCGCCAATTCCTCGACAGTTCCAGCACATAGTCCTCATTGGGCTCGACGGTCCTCCTCACCGGAGGCCACCTTAGAATTACATTCAATTCCATCCACAACCATCCCCTCATCCTGCTTCCTCCTTTTAACCACCTGAAATTTCTCCGGCGTAGATGACGGTTCGTTGGTGCTTGTTGTGGTCGCCCCTTCAATTCGCAAGACCGAACCAGCCACTCTGCCTGCTAAATTTGGGACCGGCTGGCCCCTAACATTGATAGTACCATCCGCTGCCACAAGCCGTTTGCGGGCTCCCTTCTCACCCCCCCTCCTCGCTAGACTGCCCCTAGGATAATCATCCACTCCATCCATCTCCGTATGCTGAGCATCTGTCCTAAGAACCTCCTTTGCATGCTCACCTCATCTTCCACCTCCCGAACCCCTTTTTCCTCTACCTCCTTTGTTCTCATGACCAGCATCCCTCCCTCTGCCTCTTCCTCCTCCGTCACCTCTACCACGCCCCCCTAAACCTTGAGCTGCTGAAATCTCCGGCTCCCATAGCAACCAGTCCCCCCATTCGAAGGTTCTTGGATCATGCACCCTGTCACCACATTCATCAGCTAGGTGGCCCATTCTTCCACATGCAAAACAAAAATCTAGGAGCTTCTCATAGTAGACACTATACCTCTTGTACTCTTTTAAAGTGATTGGCACAAAACGGACCAGAGGGATGTTGACATCCACATAAACCCTAACTCGAAGGGTAGAAGCTGGGTTTATCCTTCCCTCATTCATAATCACATTGAAAGGTGGATCACCCACCTTGGCAACAACTTTTTCAGCCAACTCTCTCCACCTTGTAAGGCCATCTGGCAGCCCCTTCACTCTAGCCCAGACCGGTATCTTGTTTAGTCTATAGCCCTTGACATCTGAGAAACCATCGTATTCTTGCAAGACCACCGGAGCCCTCCTGAACAGCCACAGACCCCCGTCCATGATCTTCCTCCAATCACCTAAACAATGGCACTGAACTAAGAACAAGTTAGGGCCCTTTACGTTGAAAGTGACCCCTTGTGCCGCTGCCCAAGCATTACGCATCTATTTCATGAGTGCGGCATGGCTAAACGGCTTTGTGGTGTGCACCCGAAATAGAGCGAGCCAGCGCACATCCTTAATGAGTTCATCCACTTCCTCTGAGAAGTCAAGCTCTTCCTCCTCCCGGCCATGTAGCTTCATCCCTGCAAATTGATCTTCCAAGTCTGGATCGGGGCCATAATAATCGCCATACTCCTCCTCAAAGCCCTCTGCCTGGTTCTCACATCTTGCGAGCTTTGATCTTGCCTCCCCTTCCCGCTAATCTCTTCCTCAGCCCCTCCTCTCGCCAGCCCCGATCCACTTGGTCGGGCCGCCGCCACCCTCACTACTGCCCCCATCGTCGCTCCCTCCCTCCCTCCCTCCTTGCACCTAAGACAATGGATCCGCCATGCACGCACGCACACACAACGGAAGGTGGTAGATCTCACCGACGGCCAGAGAAAACCAGCAGCCGGAGAGATTTTACGTGGACTCCGGCAGTTGCGCCGCCGGAGGATAGATGGTACTAAATTTTTGTGCGTCTCTCAATAGAAAAGACAAAAGGATTGTCCAGAATTCCGCAATTGGCCCAGGCGCACTCAGCCCAACAAAAGCAAACCCAATAATTATCCTGCCCATGCATTGGGAAGACCTTAATTGTTGCACGCGGCGATAAATAGTTGAAGGATGCACAGGTCGCCCATGACTGGGCCGGCCCGTTTTTATTTTTCAGTGTTCTGTTTCTGTTTCATTTTCCTTTTCCCCCTTTTATTTTATTTTTATGTGAAATAAAAATATACAACATATATTAAGAATTTTAATTTTTGTTCAAATATTAAAAAAGATCAGCATTACAAAATTTTATTCCTGTTTTGAAAAATATTAGAAACTTAAAAAATATCTAGTTTCAGAATTTCCTGAACTTTTTCAAAATGTTGCAATTTAAAAAAGTCTATTTCAGAATTGTTTGAGATGTTTAATAAAACTAATATTTCATAAAATGTTCGATATTCAAAAAAATATCCTATTTTACTGAAAATTTCACACAAAAAAAACAATGTTTGCGTTTAAGTAACCATTTTTAAAAGCTGTTCTGAATGTTCACCTTTTAAAAAAACAATAATTTTGTGTTTTTATAAAAGGTTCATCTTTTCAAAATATTGTTTTTTAATTTTCAATAACTATTCCCGTTTCTATTTTTGTTTGTGTTTTTCCAAATTTATATGGAATGTTCAAAAAAATGTCCGGGCTTTCAAAAAAACTTAAGATTTCCAAGAATATTTGGCTGTTCATATTTCTCGGAATGTTAAAAAAAATCAAATCTGACGCTATCGTATTTTCTTAAATATTTGCGCTGGCTATTGGTTAGCAGCGCATGTTTGTTCTATCCTGCTGGATATAAATGAAAAAAATTGTGGGCATGTGCCAATAAAAGAGAATAAGTTGTTTGACTCTAATTAGAAAAGAAAATTGTGGATACGTGAGCGCTAAAATAATCAAAGAGAATAAACCATCATAATGAAGGGACATTCATGCCTGACACTACACGTTCATGCCTGACACTACACCCCATCTGGACATGCAGCTTGTCCTTGAGCTGCAGCCTAATAACCAACTTATAACCATGACTCGACGCAACACAAACCTAACACCTAAAAACAAGATACATCTCGACTTGTTTTATTACTCTCAACCTGAAATGGACTCGGACGATTTATTTTGGACCCCTTAACAAAAAGTGGACACCATCCGCACGTCGAACATGCACGTGTACAGCCACCTGGATCCCATGGACACCATCTTGACAAAAGGAGTGCATGTGTATGGCCACCTGGAAGTGGTCACAAGAGCGACCAGCATAGGCGCCCTCGCGACGGCCGGCGGAATGCAATGGTGCTACGTCGCGCGCTCCTGTCGGTGACACCCTGCCTTCTCCCCGTCGGACGGCTGTTGGTATGCACCACTCAGAGAAGAGTGGAGGGCTTGCGATGGAGAATGACGAGGAGGGGTGCGCCCCCCAACCCCAATCGCCGATGTTGCAGACTTTGAGGTCGCTGCCCGCGGGGAAAACAGCATGCCCAAGACCCTCGACGCAGCGGACAAGATCGAGGTCCTTTGCGCAGCGAAGCATAGCTGGCAGGAGCGACAGCTGTAGGCCACGCATTTCCCGCACAGGCCGACGCGCTAGGAGGCCGCACGCAGCAGCCTGTAGCCTCACCGTCGCCGACACGTGGCGGGTAGTGATCCAAGCCGGAAGCGGTGACGGCGACGGCAGGAACTTGATCTACTAGATGGGGACACCCTGGGGAAGCGGTAATGGCGACGGCGGAAACTTGATATGGTGGATCGAGACTCCCAACGGCACCGTCAATGCGGGGCCGGAGCTGACCGGCGGTGGCTGTTGCAGCGGAGCGCCGGGCGCGGCGGAGGCCGCCAGGAGCGGCGGCTGCAACTGTAGCCATGGTGGGGCGGTGGTTGCGGTGTATGGCAGCTGCAGCAGCTACTGCGATGGAGCACCGGGCGCGGCGGAGGCCGCCAGGAGCAGCGGTTGCCCCTGCAGCCAGCACGGGGCGGTGGATAGTGCTACCTCTTGAGCGTGCGTTGGTTTTCCCTTGAAGAGGAAAGGGTGATGCAACAAAGTAGCGTAAGTATTTCCCTCAGTTTCTGAGAACCAATATATCAATCAGTAGGAGGCCACACGCAAGTCCCTCGTACCTACACAAACAAATAAGAACCTTGCAACCAACGCGATAAAGGGATTGTCAATCCCTTCACGGCCACTTGCAAAAGTGAGGTCTGATAGAGATGATAAGATAATATTTTTGGTATTTTTATGATAAGATTGAAAGTAAAGAATGCAAAATAAACGGCGACAGAAATAGCTAGTTGACGGGAGATTAATATGATGGAAAATAGACCCAAGGGTCATAGGTTTCACTAGTGGCCTCTCTCAAGATAGCATAAGTATTACGGTGGGTGAACAAATTACTGTCGAGCAATTGATAGAATAGTGCATAGTTATGAGAATATCTAGGCATGATCATGTATATAGGCATCACGTCCACGACAAGTAGACCAAAACGATTCTGCATCTACTACTATTACTCCACACCTCGACCGCTATTCAGCATGCATCTAGAGTATTAAGTTCATAAGAACAGAGTAACGCATTAGGCAAGATGACATGATGTAGAGGGATAAACTCAAGCAATATGATATAAACCTCATCTTTTTATCCTTGCATGGAAACAATACAATACGTGTTGTTTCCCTTTCTCTCACTGGGATCGACCACCGCATGATTGAACCCAAAGCTAAACACTTCTCCCATTACAAGAAAGATCAATCTAGTAGGCCAAACCAAACTGATAATTTGAAGAGACTTGCAAAGATAACAAATCATACATAAAAGAATTCATAGGAGATTCAAATATTGTTCATAGATAATCTTGATCATAAACCCACAATTCATCGCATCTCGACAAACACACCGCAAAAAGAGTTACATCGAATAGATCTTCAAGAAGATCGAGGAGAACTTTGTATTGAGATCCAAAGAGAGAGAAGAAGCCATCTAGCTAATAACTATGGACCCGAAGGTCTGAGGTAAACTACTCACACATCATCGGGGAGGCTATGGTGTTGATGTAGAAGCCCTCCGTGATCGATTCCCCCTCCGGCGGAGCGCCGGAAAAGGCCCCAAGATGGGATCTCACGGGTACAGAAGGTTGCGGTGATGGAAATAGGGTTTCATGGTGCTCCTCGATGTTTTTTGGGGTATATGGGTATATATAGGCGAAGGAAGTTGGACAGGGGAGCCACGAGGGGCCCACGAGGGTGGGGGCGCGCCAGGGGGGCAGCCGCGCCTCCCTGCCTCGTGGCCTCCTTGTTTATTTCTTGACATCCATTTCTAGTCCTCTAGATCACGTTTGTTCCAAAAATCACTCTCCCGAAGGTTTCATTCCGTTTGGATTCCGTTTGATATTCCTTTTCTGCGAAACACTGAAATAGGCAAAAAACAGCAATTTGCACTGGGCCTTGGGTTAGTAGGTTAGTCCCAAAAATAATATAAAAGTGTATAATAAAGCCCATTAAGCATCCAAAACAGATAATATAATACCATGGAACAATCAAAAAGTATTGATACGTTGGAGACATATCAGATGGCAGCTGCAGCGGCCCGGCGAGCGGAGCGGAGGTCGCCTGGTGCAGCGGCTGCCACGGCAGCCACGGCGGCGCGGTGGCGGCGATGGGCGGCGCAGCCGGGTGCGGGCCCTAGGACGCGGCCAAGAACTGGCGGATTTCCTGGACCGCCTTGGTTAGGTCCGGCAGCACCCCGGACACCTCCTTCGGGGTGAGGACGGCGAGGGCGGGCGCGACGGAGGATCCCAGCAGCGGAAGAGACGGGTTGGGCGGCGGTGAATACATGATCGAACCGAAGCTAGTTGATACCAAATTGTTATGTGGCTGCTAGAAGGAGGGCGTGAGAGGGCCGGCCAGGGGCCTTTTTGTCCACGACCGAGCAAGAGGGAAGGGATTTCCTTCTTAATTCTTGCTTGATTAGATTGATACATCTCTTCTCTTTATATAGAGAGGTTTACTTGACTACCAAGCAAGGCTTACCCCTAAGCAAGCGACCCTTATCTCTAATTAACCCTAAAACTAACGGGTTGTACCGCCAGCTCAGGCCATTAGGCCCATTACGTACTCTAACAGGTTCCGAATTCTATAAAATGGAGTAGCTTAACCTAACATGCATAGAGATTGTTTTTTAGGGAAGCTGGTGCTCTACAGTGAGTGATTGGATTTTTGGCAGTGACAACTGGCAAGTAAAGAGCAGCTGCACAGTTGTTTCCAGCTCTTTGAGGATGAGTTAATTTGCATGTGCACCGTTAGTGTACACCTTATCTACGTACTCCCTCCTTTTCGGTTTATAGGGCTCAATTCAAAAATCTCACCAACCAAGATAGATGATGAGTAGTGGAATATTTTTTATAGTTTGTAAAAGCACCCAACTAATGCTCTTATTTTCCTCAAAAAAATTATGTTTACCAATGCGTTAATTGCAATGCATGCATGCATAAAGTACATGCATTGGTCAATTTTCTCTTAATACATGCATGCAATAATTTAATGCACCTTGGAATCTAAATTTATGATAGGGAACAACCAAATTAAGCCTTATAAAATGAAAAAACGAAAATTTTGAAATAAACTCTATAAACCGAAAAAGAGGGAGTAGATGTCAAGGCCTCATGGTTATGTGAACAACGCCGCTAGTCGTTGCATGTTGAATGATTGCTTCGTCTTTTGCGTACAAAGATGCAAGAGGACGACGTACGCTTGTCCGTGAAGCAAAAAGTGCACTAATATTCGTTACTTTAAAAACCCTGTTAGTTTTTTCTTTTCTTTTCATGGATGATCGTGGACAAGCGGACTACATTTAAACTAGTAGATTTGCAGCACATATGGATGTCAATATTTCCAACCTTTGGGTGCTAGAGCTACTGCGATGGAGCCGCGTCGAGCTTGGGTGTGGAGGTGGTCCATTATTATTTTTCCTTTGGCGGCTGCTGTGGTGGTGAGAGGGGTCGGTGACGACGTCGGTGTCAAGCTCAAAGGATTCTTCAGCCTTGTTTGTAATTTTACTTCTTTAGTGTTTCTTTGTGCAAAGGCTAGCATTTTACTATTTTTTTAATTCTGTCAGTTCGATATGTACATGACTTATACTATGATCCTTGTGATATAAATGAGACATATATTACCATAAGAAAAGAAAACAAAACAAAAACTTCATTACCCAATTGATGCAGAGCCAATTGATGAACCGGCAGGTATTTCTCCCGCACCCCAAACTCCATTGCCCTATCGATGCAGAGCCAACTTGTCGCCCACTAGCATGGGCCACTGCGGTCTTGATGCCACCCACACCGCCTATCACCACCACGAGGCCAAGAGGACAGAGAGAGGAGCGCCAGGAATCGGAAGTGGCAGCACCGGAGCCGCGTGGAAGGGAACCACCTCCACCGCTGTCATGCGGGAGGCCCGTGCCTCCAGCACCGTCGCGGTCGCCGTCCGGATGCGGCAGCAGGGGCATACCAGGCCACCCCTGGCTCGCCTAGGCCCAAATCGGGCCCGCAAAGCCCCAGGCGACACGCAGCAGCAGGCCGGCGCCAGCGCCACCACCACCCACCTCGACCAACGCCGCTCCTCCGCCTTTCGAAAACCACGCCGTCGACACGCCCCACCGCCTCCCTGCCTAGACCGAGATGGGGCCTAAAGGGCCCAGATCTGGGCTGAGCGGGTGTCGCCGGATCGCACCGTCACGCCACCCCGCTGCCAGCGGCAGTGCCACCGCCCAGCAGATCACTCGCGATCGCAACAGGCCATCCCGCCGCCGCACCGGATAGCCGCTCCGTAGGTACACCCCATGGCTTCGCTTCACCCCGCGTCGGCGCGTCACCGAGAGGGAAAAGGCCAGGGCCGCCAGCGCTGGCACGCTCGGGCCAGACCCAGTGCCAAACACTAGCATCGACGACTCGAAGGGAGGAACGGGGGAGGGCTCGAGGGGAGACGCAGGCGACGCGGTCGCGAGAGAGGGGGTCCCATAACAAATCTATATCTATTACCTACCTACTAATAAAGCAATGTGCATTTCTCCAATATTTTCATCCGTTCACCGCGGATTTTTTTTCTATCCAAGATGGTACTAATTTTTTTGTGCGTCTCTCAATAGAAAAGACAAAAAAATTGTTCAGAATTGCGCAATTGGGCCAGGCGCACTCCAGCCCAACAAGCAAACCCAGTAATTATCCTGCCCATGCGTTGGGAAGACCTTATCTGTTGGACGCGGTGACAAATAGCTGAAGGTATGCACAGGTCGCCCATGACTGGGTCAGCCCGTTTTTATTTTTCAATGTTCTGTTTCTGTTTCATTTTTCTTTTCCTCTTCTTTATTTTAATTTTTCTTTGAAATAAAAATATACAAAATATATTCAGAATTTTAATTTTTGAAAAATCAGCAGTACAAAATTTAATTCCCGTTTTGATTTTTTTTAGAAACTTAAAACAAATCTGGTTTCAGAATTTCCTGAACTTTTAAAAAAATGTTGCAATTAAAAAAATCTATTTCAGAATTGTTCGAGATGTTAATAAAATTAATATTTGATAAAATGTTCCATATTCAAAAATATATTCCTATTTTAGTAAAAATTTCAAAAAAACAAAATAATGTTTGTGTCTAAGAAAATATTTTAAAAAATTGTTCTGAATGTTCACCTTTAAAAAAATTGTGTTTCTATAAAAGGTTCATGTTTTCAAAATATTGTTTTTTAATTTCACTAACTATTCCCATTTCTAATTTTGTTTGCGTTTTTCCAAATTTATATGGAATGTTCAAAAAAATGTTCACATTTTTTAAAACTGTCCGGGATTTTAGAAAAAAATAATGTTTCCAAGAATATTTTGTAGTTCATATTTCTCGGAATGTTCAAAAAAAAATGACGTTGTCGCTGGCCATTGGTTAGCACTGCGCATTTGTTCTATTCTGGTTGGATATAAATTTAAAAAATTGTGGGCATGTGCCAATAAAAGAGAATATGTTGTTTGGCTCTAATTAGAAGAAAAAAATTGTGGATATGTGAGCGCTAAAATAATCAAAGATAATAAACCATCATAATGAAGGGACGTTCATGCCTGATTATGCTTTTGAAACAGAATTTATTACGCCGTCGTAGGAGAGTAGGCGAAGCAATCGTGTCCCGAAGGTCCTCACACATCCGCCAAATGAGGATGCATGCACAACCCTGAGATGGAGGCGGACGCGGAAGAAAAAAGGCACGAGTTGGGTGCTCGCCACGACGCCTAACCAATCCCACCACTACCAAGATTTCACGGGCCAAGCATGCCCAGTGAGAAGACCGCAAGTCCTTTGCTCTGTCGCCTACTGTTGTGGAGATTGTTTTTTTAGATACATCGATTATCTTTCCCGTTGTTTGTCGTAAATAAAATATCTTTCCCGTTGCAACGTACGGACATATGTGCTAGTAAGTTGACAAAACAAAATACTCTCTCCGTTTCTAAATATAAGTCTTTTAGAGATTCCACCACAAACTACATACGGATGTATATAGACAAGTTTTAGAATGTAGATTCTCTTATTTTGCTCCGTATGTAGTCCATAGTGAAATATCTAAAAAGACTTATATTTTGCAACGGTGGGAGTACATATATAGTAGTAGTAGTAGGATGTGTGTTTCATGCTGTAGGCATTGATACTTTTCTCTAAAAAATTGGTCAAATATACACATATTTGATTTTCAAAAACTAATACTTCATCTTATATTTTAAAAAGGAGGGAGCATTAGTTGGTCGCCAATTCTAGTTCTGACACGCTCCACATGTCGCGGCGCTCGCTGCAAGATAGCCACGCGACAGAGAGCCAGCTGAGGAATTTGGGCCAAACCGTAAAAAACCATTCCAGATCTCACATTCACATTCACTAGTCACAGCGACAGCGATCCTCACCAATCCCTTTCCCCTCCTCCCGCTTCCCAGCCCTCGAAACCCTAGAAACCCGCGGTGCCTCTCCGCTCGAGCTCCACCGTGCGAGGCGACACGCAAGGCGGCGGGCGGAATCCGCTTCAACACCGGGCTGGCGAGCCGCGGAAGCGGCGCGCGACGGCGCTC
>NC_041385.1:66339616-66348643 GCF_002162155.2 Triticum dicoccoides
GCACACTCGGTCCGCTGGGTCGCACCACCCACCGCAGGCTGCTCAGCTGCCCCAACTGCTGCCGTTGAAGAAGGTAAGAGCAGACGTCTTCTTCTGTTGCTCCGGTAGGTTAGTACTACTAGTACATGATAATGCCTGGTGTTCCGTCTGGACAGCGAAAACTTTCAACTAGTGCTGCTATGGCAAAGTCAATCTGTTAAAGTTGGTGGTTTTTAGAGTGGCAAACGTTGTCGTAATGCTGTTGATGCAAATTCTACCTCCCATGGTCCTTTCGGTATAACAAATGCACGCAAGGGCAGGGCAAAGAGCATGCTCGTCATTGTACAGTCAGCTCTCGCCTTACCACACCTCACACATCTGTTAATTTAACCTTGTTTTCATAAAAAACGACAATCTGCAATCCGCAATTCAAGTTCTCCATTTAGCTCATTTTAGTCCCTTTTTGCGTGCAAATGATGTGTGCAGCCTGTTCCCATTTTCTCTACTGTGCATTATTTTGGTGTTCCTCTGCTGGGCATTATTATGACATCTTGCATCTCTGTAGACATTGTCTGACTTCATCTTTTGAAGAAGGTAGTGGTAAAATTGTTCTTTTGTTCTTCTGGCAACATCAGCTAGTTAGTAGTACATAGTAATGCCTAGTATTCTGGATAATTAATTTCTCAACGGCAACGTTTTGAGTGGTAAATTTTCTTGAGAGAGTGGCAAATGTTGTGATGGTACTGAGTGAATTCCATCTTCTCGCAGGCAGAGGCAGAAGCTACCTAAACCTGTTTCGGTCTGCTGATCAATGGCCATGGCTGGATCCAGCTGGATGATGCTCGACCGCTTTGTCTTCCACAGGGACGACGAGGAAGAGGGCAGTCCCTTCCTTGACGAATCCAGGGCGCCTTTGAGGGCAAGTTCGTGCACCTCTCTTTGCAAGAAGTTTGACATCCTCTTCCTCCCTGCTGTGCCCCCGGCCATCTCCCGCTTCTACATGCGGTGGCCCGGCGGTACAAAGTCGGAGGATGCCAAGGGAACCGAGCTCGTGGCCGCCCACTGTGATCTGGTTCTCTTCAGGCAAACTTCTTTTGGAAGATTGGGCGAGGACGGTCTCTTACCGATCATACAAGACCACTTTATCTGTGTAGCGTCGTGTGAGACTAAGCCGTCCCTGCAGCTCAAACGGCTCCCTGTCTGCGACAAGCCAATGATCTTCCCTTTTGGAGAGGGAGAGAAGAATTCAGTGGCTGAGCAGCGTGTGTTCCTCCGGGACACTGTAGGACTCATCCGAGGCCATGGCAAAAGCGTTGAAGCGGAATTTGCAGTGGCGCAGCTGGCTATGGTCAGCGAAATACCTGGCATGCTCAAGATGGAAGCAGAAGTTTGTGTGTTCCGCTCACTTGTATCTGGTAATGATGGTGATGGCAAATGGGATGTGAGGAAGATACCAATTGACCATAAGGAGGATGAGCATAAGGAGTTATACTATTGGTCAACTGATGTTGTCATCACATTCAACTCTTACATTTGTTGGATCAACTATTACAGATGCTAGCTTATGATGTACTTGAAGAAAAGCCCAAGATCTTATACCTCAGATTGCCTATTGTTGACCGTCCTAGAAGTTCGGCTCAAGGCAAAGCATTCTATGAGGTGAATCGTAGTGTGTGCGCCACGATAGAGCTGAGCAAAAAGGGCTCTGTTCTCAAATTCACTGATGTTATCCGCTCTGATGGGGAGCCGTTTGGGCCACTTGTGAAAGGTTCTAGTTTCACCATTCACTCCTATACTTTGTCCTCCTTAGATGGGTCATGGGATAAGCATGTGGCCATCACATCTGAAGAGCTGTGGGCTTTAAACAGACGTATAGGTCTGCCGCGTGATATCCTGATGTTCCCTCTTGTGAGCATGCTGAATTCCAACATCGCATACTTTTTGGTCTCAGAGTCTGCCGAAGAAGAAAACAGCAAGGTTTCTCTGGTCACAATTCAATTAAGTACCAAGGAAGTGCTGGCAGTTGATCCATATATTTCAAGAGAAGAAGGCAGCCCCAGTGGCCCAGATGCTGACATGCTTGAGGAAAAGTCTCATCTCCTAAGGAGTTTCATTTCCTCCAGGTTCCCCACGTACTTAACACAGGTATTTCTATCTTTGTATATTTATCTGTCCATAAATTAAGTTTTGCTGGATACTGTTAGTTTTTGCTACATTCCTAATCTCAGTGTTGGATAATCGAAATAGCTGTTATTTTTTATGACAATAGCAAAGTCCACTGAGCTAAAGTTTAGGATGGTGCCTTAAAGTTTGCGTTTCCTCTTAACTTCGCGAACAGGTTGTTGCCTTAGTGTTCTGGAACAAAACTCCAGCCCTCATTGCCTGGTATTGTGGAAGATCAAAATTATGATAACATTGTGTTTTTTATTAGGAATTTATCTTATTGCCAATACAGAAAGTGAGCATGTAAAATTGAAGCCTAATTACAATACTAGTAAAATATAGCTCTGTTGCAGAACCAATTAATTTGTGTATTCATCTTTTGCTACCATAGATTAGCTATTACTTGTCATCCTTTCTACTACACCATTTGTCACCAGCTTTTGAGTATGGTTCGAAGTATGCACAGCCCAATACAAGTAGTACATTTATCATTACATTCCTGTCTGATGGGATCCAGCACACCGATTGGAGCTCCATCAAATATCATATTATCACTTAAGACACCCTCCCTGGCTAGCCCTAGCTGATTGATGGGCAATGCCACTCTCCTCCCTGTGCAGCTGTAGAACCTTGTAACCTGATAGTTGATTCAACAGATGATTACTTTCCAAGTAGACCCCCTTGAAGGCTGATCCATCCCTTTCTTCCTCAGCTAGTCCAAATCACAAGCACAGTAACACTGCCAGTGATCACCGGGAGGTTGGCAATGCCAATGATGCCTCTCACGCCTTCCATGCATGCTAGAGCTTCTGTCCTTCCTGCACTATTGACATATACAGACGCTGTCATACTCTGACCAAATGATGTTGCCTGAAGAGGAGCGCAGCACTGCTCCCAATGAGCTTTTGCCCGTTTCAGTCACGAAGGCTGTGTCTGTTCAACTTCAGTTCCGGTCCGAACAACCTGTTGATAGGTCGATCACTTGTATTCACAGACCTGATGGTGTACATGTTAGTTGCTGATTTGTCTTGAATATCCAGGGTCTTGGTGCCAGGGTGTGTGAACTCCATGCTCTAATGGTAGCTCTTACTAAACTGGACTGAGGCTTGGGTCGTTGCACCTCCTTTGCCAAAGATTGTATCATTTCGTAAATGGCATGCTCTGCACCAAAGGAATAGCAGCTTGGCGCGCACCCCTTCATTTAGTTTGCTCAAAGCCATAAGTGCCCAGCCTCAGTCTTTATGAGTCAACTCTCTGTCAGCCTGCAAGTTCCAGTCTTACCGAAGGGCACATCTCAGGGACCTTGCTTTCATACACAGCATTACAGCATGATATCCATCTCCCTCCCCTGTCCCACAGATGTTGCAGGCAGGGAGAACATCCATATTCTGCCGCCATCGGTTTCTTTGGACAGCCAAAGAATCCAGAATCCGTTGCCAGCTTCCAAGCAATAACACACACAGTTGGCGGTACTTTCGTTTCCAGATCAGGTTGCATGGCAGCCTCTCTCCGTTCGGTCTAGTGGATGAAGAGGTCTGATACCCAGGCGAAGCCGTGAGTGTCGTGTATTGGCAGAGAGTTCAAGGTTGCCATGTGGTATTCAATTGTCCCTCCACAGCCTCACTTTTCTAGCTGAGCCGACTCACTAGATGTCACTATTTTTCAGCAAATCTGAACCATGCTCGATTCCCTGCCAAACGGTCAATGTGTTCCTAAATCCCTGTTTGGGTAGCAGCAAGCTTTTAGTATTCTAGTGCAGAGTCTCTCCTGGAATTCGATTAATCTCCATGCCCGCCGAGCGAGAAGGGCTTGGTTAAACGATCGCAGATATTTGAAGTCCATTTCTCTGACTTTTGTAAGTTTTTCCCACAACCACCAACGGAGTCTTCTTCTGTCTTCCTCGTCACCCCACCAAACAATCCTCATAATTTGCATAAGATCCTCACAGAGGCTTGCCGATGACTTGAGGACTCTCATGGTTATAGGTGGGGAGGGCCTGGACAACCGATTTGACCCAAGACCTCTTTACCATGTTCAGTGGCATTTCTCAGACAAGACTGAACACTTCTTTCTATCATTATCCTTGAGAAGCTGGAACTTTGCATTCTTTATCCTCCCTTCTGGAATTTGCAAGCTTAGATACTTCCCAATCGTTTGTAGACCAAGCATAATTGAGAGTGCCATACCACCAGCCACTTTACATTTGTTTCCTGGTCATGGAGAACGCTCCTGGGCTAAGGAGTTGGCCTGCGGTTCGCTTGTGCCAATTTTTGACCACATGCACTGCGCACAATATTAGCTCTGTTTAACAATAAAACGGTAAAATCTAATTGGTGTTACATGGCACAGTGCAGAAATTTTGTGCAAAACTTACTTGTGTCTTTCTTTTCGTCGAACTGCGCTAGCCCCCCTTTCCCTGATTATATGATGCATGTCCTTCTTATTATTTAAGTTCATTTGATGCACTTGGTATGGCTACTTTGATCTTCATAGGCACGAAATTGATGGGATTTCACTACGTTGTTATCTTCATTTTTCATGTCTGGCATTTAAAAGATGCGGACTGTGTTTTTGTTGTCGTTGGTAACCTGCATATATTGCTGAATAACCTTGAGATATATGGGCGAATCTGCATGAGAAACACAGATCTTTATTAACTCACCATTATTATTTTTGTAAGAATGGTGACTTGTGACATTATATGTGTTAATTCACCATGAAGGATTGCCTTGTTTAGAAAGCCAATCAAATAATTTGTAGGGTCATTGTACTTACAGAATAATTCCATAATGATCACGCGGGAGCTTTTTCACTAATTTATCATTGGCTTACCGTATTGCAGGAACCGTCTGACATGTTGAGGTCATTGAGTGTGACTGGACAACCGACTGAAATCGTGCCGAGGGAGAAGGTTCATAGACCAAGGGCCAAGTGAAGTGTGCAGTAGAGAGCGTCGCAAGGTCAGGTTTTCCTTTCTGTATGGATGAGATGCAATCCCTGAGAAATTTGAGCTTCTTGATCTGATCCCGTCTTGTTCTATCCATCAAAGGTTGTGTCTCAGGTCCTGGAGGACTTAGTGAACAATTGGGCCTGTTTGCATCTTGCTGCGTGTTCATTCTGGAATCTGTGTTACTTTTAGTGGGAATTGCTAGAATCCCTGAGTTTGTAGGCCGCTTAAATTCATGTGGTGCAGCTCGATCAAGAATGAGAGCGAGGAAAGTTGCACTGTCCGTGGATGAGTAGCGCATCCTGACGCAGTCATCTTTGAGCCAAGAGATATGCTCGAATTTGTTTGTTAGGTCTGAATCTGACGGTATTATACGATTCGGAGACGCCTGTCAACGCCAATTGAAATAAAAGGTTTAAAAAAAACTGAAGCTCCGTGTCCTCTGTTTACGGGAGGCACGCCCTTTGGCTGGAAGGGGGCCCTACTGGCGTGCGACATGCCAGCCAACACCGCGCAATATTATCAGAAGAAAAAAAGATCTTGTAAGGTGAATGTCAGAAAAAGGACCCACATTATCATCGATTTAAGGCAACTTAAGCCATCTTATGCTGCTAGTCAGTCCTGGAGAACACAAGAATTCTTCTTCAGGGTTTACTAAAAGATATGCTCGTAACCAAAACTATACCATACCATGCAGATTTTGACCCCCAATCATTCATACATAATGCACAAAAATGGGGCACAACTTTCTGGAAAACTATCTGAAGGGATGTCTAGCAGACATCCCACCCTATAATCTCAAACCGTAATCTCTTATCCCTGAAAAGGCTATCGTTTGAGGATTGAACTTCTCTTCGTCCAGCGGATCTGTCAAAACTCAATCACTCACTTTTTTTTTGCAGGAACCATCACTCTTTTTTACTCCCTCTGTCGCCCCAGAATATAAGAACATTTCTGACACTATGCTAGTGTTAAAAACGTTCTTATATTTTGGGACGGAGGGAGTAGTATTTACACATTTTGTTTTGGACATAACATATTTAATTCAAAACTTGATCTAGAATACATATCAAATACAGTATAATGTTGTTGCTGCTGATCCAGAGTACATATTACTAAGAACATACTAGTTTTTTCCCTACACAAAAAAAGAGAGCATAGTAGTTACTCTAGCTAATTGCCTAATGGCTCTCACATTACAACAGCTTTTCTTCTCAGGGCCTGCATCTCGTTGTTTCACCTTGCTTCTCAAGTGCATCTATCAGCGAATCAACTAGCCTCTCTTTAAGTGATCGATACTACTAGTCTAGCATCAATTTTAATTAGTCAAACCAGAGCAAACTAGCATGTTAATTTGCTCCCACACTACTACTACAAAAGCAGAGCCCGATCACATACACCGAGAAAAGCAGACAAGCGGTTGATACATCTATATCAAAAATAAACTTTGCAATCCGACATAACAGTGGCAGTGGCGTGAGGACTGTCCAGGATGATGAACTCGGTTTGCTTCCTGATGCCCTGTTCAATGATAACAGGGATAGAGGCATTGAGCAAAAGAGACATCACTGTCAGAATAACTGAGATGGCCATTCAAGAACTCAGGGAACTATTGATACTTAGAAAATAAAAGTTCAAAACACCATTATCAAGTTGATCAAACTACAGAAGCCCATATCTCTTAGCGCCCAACGAAACTGGGGTCCCATACAAGTTTGCAAACGAACAAGACTGACACAGCAAGTAGATAGAACACACACGAAATCTGAACTTCAGCAACTCATAGGACCATCTCCTCAACAAATCCATGTGATCATCAGATGGATTAACACCTCGCCACTCTATTCTCCACAGCAGAACATAGCATGGCAATCCAATGATGGAACTGACACCTACTTGCACAGAATCCCCGAGATTCTGGATGCTTCAGCGATCCCTGAAAGCATAAATCAAATAACTTTAGTCAGCAAATGCTCTAACCAAATAACCAGAGGAATTGCACTCAATATTTTAACACTTGATTTGGACCTGGACATAAATTGGTTGTTCCAATTTTTTCTTAAGGCAACTAAGTTATCATAGCTTTAGCTTCGGAGTAGAACTAAATTTCCGAAGAAGTAATATATGCACATAGACCTGAACTACCAACTGCTAGGTTGCAATTGTACTGATAACTTCAAAAGGCGGCATGACAAGAGATAGCGCCACATGGATATCGTGTCACAATAATAGTGAGGGCCTACTTCAAACTGCACTTTACAGAGTCTGCACTCTATCACTGACTTATTGTATCTAAAATGTTTTAGAAGGAAAAAAAAATCCAGCGCGCAGATCAATCAATACCTTGTGAGATTCAAGAACTTGGGGAACTCGGATGGAAGGAAGGACGTGAGAAGGTGTGACTTTTCTTTAACCATGTCAGCATCTTGGCCACAGAGGTCTTCCTCTCCTTTAATATATGGAACAATTGAAGTGGCTTTCTGAGTAATCATATCCAACGTAACCATGGAAACCTTGTCAATCTTATCTCCTTCCCCAGAGATCAAATAGTGCACAATACTAGGGTTGTCCATGCTCACAAGAGGGTACATCAGGCCTTCACGCGGGAGACATTCGGAGGTGTTGTAATGCCACAATTCAAAAGCTATCTTTACCCTTTCATGGAAGCAGTTTATATCACCACTCTCCGTTATGCTCAAAGTATCAGTGACGATGGTATAACCTGTCCGAGGTTCAAGTGGGCCGCAGAGTTTTTCATCATGGCGAACAACAGAAGTGTACTTGAGTAGATCACCTCCAACACCGGTGACACAGAGGCTACGGTTCATCTCAAGGAAACCTCTTTCTTGCATTTTTCTAGGACGGTTAGCGGTAGGTAACGGTAGATAAAAAATGTTGGGTGTTTCTGCAAATATATCATAGAATAGAATACCTCCTGTGTAGTAGGAAATCCAGCAGATATATTTGTTGAATGTGATGACAGCATCCGTCAACCAATTATCCAGGGCCGGGAATTCATAAGTCTTATGCTGAATAGGTATCTTTTGAACCTCCCACATGCCATCATCGTCAGGAGCTGACACACGTGAGTGGAGTACGCACACTTCAGCTTCCATCTGGTAGGCGCCTCGTATCTGGGTGACCATAGCCAGCTGTGCGACGGCAAACTCTTCTTCATGGCCAGGGGATGATCCGCGAATGAGCCCTACGGTGTTGGGGAAAAACACCCGCCGCATAGTGGTTCCCTCCGTGTCTTCCTCAGAAGACGGAGCTCCATCCATGTCTTCCTCACAAGAAGAAGTTCCCTCCGTGTCTTCCTCACAGCACGGAGGTAAGACCAAGGGTATGGTGCAAAGGGGGAGCCGTTTGAGCTCCATGTGCGGCCCAGCTGCAGGATCCGAGCATGCTATGCAGACGAAGTGGTCATGCGTGATATCACCTTCCATGGAGACGAGCTGGAAGAGGATGAAGTCACGGTGCGCGGCCATGAGCGCGATGCCGGCGCTGGAGCCGTATTTTCCTTTGGTGCCGCCGGGCCAGCGCACGTAGAGGCGGGAGACGGCGGGCGGCTCGGCATGGAGGATGGCGACGTCGAAAGGCCTGCCGAGGGAGGTGGACGAGGTGGCCCTCAGGGGCGCCGTAGATTCGTCCGGGAAGCCGCCGTCGCCGTCCTCGTCCCTGCGGTAGACGAAGCGGTCCAGCATCATCCAGCCAGCAGCCTGGTCGGATCCAGCTCTAGCCATGGCCATGGATGATGGGTCGGCGCAGGGGTGGGGTTATGCTAGGGTTTCGCGAGAAAAAAGAGGGCGGCGCTGGAGGGAGGGATACCTCGATCTATCTAATGATATACTAGGTGGAGGCGGTATTATAACAGTAAAACGGGGCGATTTGACATTTTCAACCGTTGGATAGCAATACTGGACGTCCCAGATCCATGT
>NC_041385.1:66349026-66412299 GCF_002162155.2 Triticum dicoccoides
GGTGCCTGGCCCGTACCATGCATCCCTGCCTCTCTATCGCTGCTCAAGTTGCCTCTGTCGTGAGCTTCAAAAAAAAAAAAGTTCCTCGCCGCGGCGCGAGATGTGTCAGTCCTACCCTCTGCCGCCGTAATCATGTTCAGGTCGACCGTCTCCCTCCTGCAACAATGGTGATTAGGCTGCGTTTGGCAGCAAAGTTTTTTTAAAGTTTTCTGGCAATACTGCGGTTTCTGAAAAAAAAAACATGGTTTTGAATACTTTGATGCGTTTGGCTTCAGAAAAAACTAAAGTTTTGTAAACCACGGTATCCCCGAAACCATGGTCTTTTTGGAGTATCTGGAAAAGAGGCCCTGACTTCTTTTTTCTAGACAGAGTGGAGAGAAAGGATCGAGGCGATCGCAGTTGACATTGCCATGTACTCGAGATAATAGTATCCAGCTGCGATCCTTTTCCTGTTTGTGTTAGTATATGGTAAACGGCATGTATTATATCTCGTGGATCGATTCAGTTAGATTTGTTTACCACGTGCTAGTCTCCATCTCTTCTCTTCACCATGAGTGAATCAAGCTCACCAAGGATCGACATCTTCTACGGATCCTAGCATCTATAGATCGAGCGGACGTGTGCATGGTGGCTGCATGCCGCCGGCTACTGTTAATAGCCCCTAATTACTCAGTCATCCACGCTAATACTTAGGTCAAAATTTTGATAAAACAGCACCAGCCAAACACATGTAAAACTGAGAAAAACATTGATTGTAAGAAACTGTAGTATTCCTCGACCACCCACGGGAATACCGTGGTTTCCAATTACCACAGTTTTCTAAAAACATTGCTGCCAAACTAGCCCTTAATTTTTCCATGACTGTTAGTTATTTATGGCTCCCTCGTCTCGTTGCTCACATTTACTCCTGCTCATCAGCAGCCATGTTTCCAGCTTAGTTTCGTGTTCAAGTATGAGGGCAAGGATTAATGAAACACTTGTTTTGTTCAATTCGATTATAGGAGACCAAAAAGGACAAGTATATATATATATATATATATATATATATATATATATATATATATATATATATATATATATTAGAATGAGGCTCCCCTATTTATTTCATATTTTTTACTTACTTTTAAACCGTTAAATGTTTAGCAAGCCTTAACTAGTTCTATGACAAGCTATGATAGACACAGTCAATTGACCTCTGTGTGTACAATTACAAGCATGTTTGTTTGTTATCTGTGATATACTTGTTGTTTGCTCCCTTGGTGGCCCTGCTGTGTGGTTTCATTTTTTCATACTCCCTCCGCTCCTTTTTATTCTGCATATAAGAATTGTCTAAAGTCAAACTTTGTAAAGTTTGACCATATTTATATGAAAAAATATTAACATCTATAATCCTAACTTTATGCAATATGAAAACTAAAGTCATGACACATCTAATGTTGTTGATTTCACATTCTGAATGTTGGATTTTTTTTTCTATAAACTTGGTCAAAGTTCACGAGGTTTGACTTCAGACAAATCTTATATGCGAACTAAAAAGGACCGGAAGGAGTACAAAATTAAAAAAAAATGAAACTCCATGGGCACTAGCACCCACGGTTTTATTGATATAGAAGAAGCATCCCTCATGAGAATTCCAGAAATTCGTCCCCGACGTGGATCGAACTCTGGTCGTTAGGTTTACAATCATGCGCCCCCAACCACTGGGCTATGCCTACAAAATTAAGAAACGGTAAAACTGAGCCACAGCCACCTATGACCCTCCCACAGCCAGATACGACAGAACGGAACGGTCGACTCAGAGCTTGCTGTTCTGTATGATGGAAGTTGTCGTACATGACGAGATGACTCGAATGGTGGTAACTTTATGGGCGATCTGGTATGCGCGGATGAAGCTAATACATGAAAGAGTCATCCAAAGTCCATTATCAACACATTTGTTCATAGCTGGATTGGAACAGCTTCAGGCGTCGAGAGCTGTCACATGCATTAACAACTTCAAATGTGCAAGTTAGACATTCCACAAGGAACTATCAAAATAAATGTTGATGCGGGTATTTCCATTGATCATGACGTGGGTTGGGCATTTGCTGTGATCGCAATGGAATGGAAGCTATCTGGGCTCGTCTATTCTTGTGATCCACAGAACAGACTCCTTGATCCTGCTACGGTGGAAGCAGTGGCGTGTAGGGAGCTAGGCACTACTATCTCTTGCACAAGATCTGGGGATGCAACACTTGCTCGTGCGTCTCATTGCAAACCAGTCATAAATCATATCCATGAGGGCATGTGAGGCAACTACGCTAGTTGTGCAGCATAACAAGTCATAAATCAGATTGTTAGTTTTCATATACGTATTTCCCCTGGTCACAATTTGTTTCATAACGACCACTACCCGCCAATCACATCAGAGTGATGAAAAAAAACATCAGTTCTTCAAAAAAGAATGAGTGAAGTGCACTGTAGGTCTTTAAACTATTTCAGGGGTTGGATTCTGCTGCTCGTTTGACCATGTGAAACCTGTGCGATAGGCGGAAAGCGTCTTACCTCGTTGGAGGGGCGCGTTGCATGTTTATATGGCAGGGGCGCACCTTCCTGGATAACAACGCATACAAGATGTTGTTGAGATTACATGCTTGGAGAACAAGGGATAAGAGAGAGATGTTCGGTTCAAAGAGATATAGAGATAAGCACCGAAACTACTTAAACATCTATCCCTAGTCTATCTCTACAAGGCTGCGTTTAACACCCTCCCTTAATCACAACTTCATCAAGTTGAGATTATGCTTGAAGTCTTCAAAACTCCGTGTGGGCAAGGCCTTGGTGAATCCATCAGCAACTTGATCTCTGGAGTGGACAAACCGAATGTCAAGTTGCTTGTTGGCAACTCTTTCGCTGACAAAGTAAAAATCTATCTCTATGTGTTTTGTTCTGGCATGAAACACAGGATTAGCAGACAGATAAGTGGCATCAAGATTGTCACACCACAAACATGGAGCTTTAGTATTTTTCACACCAAGTTCCTTAAGAATGGACTGAACCCATATAATTTCTGTTGTTGCATTTGCCAATGCTTTGTATTCTGCCTCTGTACTGGATCTAGACACAGTTGCCTGTTTCCTCGCACTCCATGATATTAGATTAGGACCAAAAAATACTGCAAACCCACCAGTGGAGCGTCTATCATCCAGACTGCCTGCCCAATCAAAATCAAAGAAGGCACTGACCAAGGTGGATGGTGACTTGCTGAAATTAAGACCAATGCTCAAAGTATTTTTAACATATTGAACTATACGTTTAGCAGCAGTCCAATGAACAGTGGTGGGTGCATGAAGAAACTGACATACTTTGTTCACAGCAAAAGAAATATCAGGCCTTGTTAAAGTTAAGTACTGTAATGCACCAATTAGGCTTCTGTATCTAGTGCTGTCCTCTTTGCTTAGAGGTGTACCTTCTGTAAGAGACAGTTTTTCAGAACTTGACAAAGGAGTGGGCGAGGGTTTACAACCTTGCAAGCCAACCTTTTTTACCAAGTCAGTAGCATATTTTTCTTGGGAGAGATGAAGTCCATCATCATGTTTCTTCACTTCAATCCCTAGGAAATAATGAAGATTTCCAAGATCCTTAAGAGCAAAATCTGTACTCAAATCCTTCAACAATGCAGTTATTGCCTCATCAGATGAACTTGTAACAATAATGTCATCAATATAAATGAGAACAAATATGGATGTGTTCAGTTTATTGTAAATGAACAGAGAAGTGTCAGACTTGGAAGGAACAAAACCAAGTGTCTGCATTTTGTGACAAAGGCGTGAGTACCATGCCCTTGGTGCTTGCTTTAACCCATAAAGTGCTTTGTCAAGTTTGCATACAAATGAGGGTGCTTTTTCATTTTCAAACCCAGGAGGTTGCTTCATGTATACCTCCTCTTCCAAAACGCCATGCAAAAACGCATTCTGTACATCAAGCTGCCTGAGACTCCAACCTTTAGAAACAACAATGGACAAAACAAGACGTATGGTTGCAGCTTTAACAACAGGACTAAAAGTATCTTCATAGTCTATCCCATACCGTTGCTTGAAACCCTTGGCAACAAGTCTTGCTTTGTACCGGTCAATGGTTCCATCAGATTTCCTCTTTATCCTGAAAACCCATTTGCAATCAATGAGGTTTTTACCTGGCTGTGGAGGAACTAGATGCCATGTGTTATTTTTCTCAAGTGCCGAAACGTGCTTCCTCAAGCGTGCTTGGCTCACCTGGTTCACCTGTAGAACAGACTAGACCATATTTTGTTATATGTTTATAATCAACGGGTTTTATCACACCTTGTTGTAGACGTGTTTTTCGTTGTGAAGGTGCAGCAGGATCAGTGGCCACAGAAGATCCTGGGCCAGGAACAGGAGTTCCAGGCGCTGCAGCTCCCGAGGCAGATTCGCCTCGTGTTTGCTCCGGATCCTCTGTGGCTTCAGCCCGCGGTCCAGATTCTGTCATCGCCGCATAAGATCCCAGGCGCCCGACCGGCTCATCACGGGCGGATGATTGCACGGGCCCGCGCAGATCAGCGCCGGATTCAGCGCCCGTCGACCGCGTCTCCACGCGCCGCTTGTAGCAGCGCGATTCGTCGGGAAAGCGCGCAGCGCTTCGGCCACTCGGAGGCTGCCAGTTGTCGGGCGCTGATTGGCGCGGAGCGGACGCCGGGTCGCCTCCAGCTGGGAGCGAGCGCGTGTCGCGCGCGCAGTCGTCGCCAGACGCACGAGCGGGCGGGCCCGTTGCTAGATCTGCCGCGTCAGCCCGCACGGATGCCGGCGCAGATTGCCTGCGCTGCTGCTCCTGCCGCGATCCCGAGGCGGATCCAGCGCACTCCGAGGCGGATTTGCTCCCCTGGCTGTGACACATGAAATATGGCACTTGGGGAGTAATTTGTGCATCATTTTCTTCTCTGTTTTCAATTTCATTTTCTCCTGCAACATCACAAAGCTCATGCGCATGGTGAAGAGGGTTAGTCATCATTTGATCATCACAGTTATCTTCTCCCCCATGATCAAGGCCGGATAGATGAGATGGCAGAAGGAGTATTTCTTGACGAAGTCTAGCACCGGCATTAGGATGGAGATCAGCAAACGGGAATTTAGTTTCATCAAAAATCAGGTCACGTGAGATATAGACACGGCCAGTGGAGATGTCAAGACACTTTACTCCTTTATGAAGGGGGCTATAGCCAAGAAAAGCACATTGCTTTGAGCGAAACATGAGTTTGCGATTATTGTAAGGGCGAAGATTATGCCAACAGGCACATCCGAACACACGAAGTGACTTGTAGTCAGGTTTGACGTGAAGTAGCCTCTCTACTGGAGTTTCATTATTGATAACACGACTAGGAAGCATTTTGATGATATTGACAGCCGTGAGAAAAGCCTCGTCCCAAAACTTGAGGGGCATGGAGGCGCCAGCTAAAAGGGCTAGTCCTACCTCAACTATGTGTCGGTGTTTTCGTTCTGCTGAGCCATTTTGTTGGTGAGCATGAGGACATGAAACATGGTGAGAAATACCAAGGTTTTGGAAGAAAGAGTTCAACTTTTCGTACTCTCCCCCCCCCCCCAAGTCTGATTGAACAGCAATGATCTTGCTGTCAAACTTGCGCTCAACAAGAAACTGAAAGTTTTGAAAAACTTGAAAGACGTCAGATCTTTTCTTAAGGAGATATATCCAAGAGTATTTGCTGTAGTCATCAATGAAACTTACGTAATAAGTGTGTCTACCAACGGAGGTAGGGGCAGGACCCCAAACATCGGAAAAGATTAATTGCAATGGTTTTGTAGACACACTAGTTGATACAGGATAGGGTAATTGATGACTCTTTGCACGTTGACATGAATCACAAACTGTTTCAACGTTGCGCTCACCAACAAACAGGAGCTTGCCGCGGTACTTCTCCCGCGTGGTCACCTTCTCGAGCTCGCTGGTGATGTGTTCGGTGGCCCCACTGTCGACATACCAATTAGTGTCGACGCCGTAGGAGCCGTCCGCAGCAGCAGCCACCTTGTCCTCATCCTGGGAGGAGTCATCATCATCATCGTAGCGGTACCAGCAATCCCGAGCGTTGTGCCCGAGCTTGCCGCAGATCTGGCATCGCGGCGCATCCGGGCGCGCTCTGTTGGAGCCACGGCCGCCACCGCCGCCGCGTCCCTTCAGGTTGGTGGAGGGGGAACGTCCAGCGCGGATGTTGTTGGAGGAGTTGCCGCCGCTACTAGATCGGGACTTGCCGCGTGAAGCTCCGCCGCGGCGGCCACCACGGCCACGAGAGGCAGCATTAGTGGATGACTTGAAGCCGCCCGCCCCCTGGTAGAGCGCCATGCGCTGGTCAAAGTTGCTGAGCATGGTGAACAGCTCATCCAGGGTGACAGGAGAGGTGCGAGCATCGAGGGCCGACACCAGAGGCTGGTACTCCATGTCCAGCGCGTGAAGGATGTAGGAGACGATCTCGTCGTCTTGCAGCGGCTTGCCGGCCGCGGCGAGTTCATCGGCGAGGCCGCGCATGTGGGCGAAGAAGGTGGCGACCGGCTGGGTTCCCTTTTGCGCATGAAGCAGAGCCGTGCGGATGTTGTTGATGCGGCTAAGCGACTGCGAGGAGAACATGGCCGCCAGCGTTGTCCAGAGCGCGTGCGTCGTGGTGATCGCGGTCACCTGCACCAACACCTCTTTGGAGAGATTGTTGAGCAGATAACCGAGAACTTGTTGATCCTCCGGGACCCATATTGGGTGGAGAGGGTTGGGCTCGGTGGAGTACTTGCCGTCCTTGTCCTTGCCAGGAAGGAAACGGGCCGGCTCCGGCGTGCTGCCGTCGGCATAGCCGAAGACGCCAGCTCTCCTTAGCTGCGGCGTGATCTGGACTCGCCACAGTACGTAGTTCGTACGGGTGAGCTTCTCCGTGACCTGGTTGTTGAGGCCGATCTGGGAGGAGCCGGGGGAAGAGATGCTAGGCACTAATGAAGATTGGAAAGCTTAGATGTATTGGAAGAGGGATGCTCTGATTACCATGTGCGATAGGCGGAAAGCGTCTTACCTCGTTGGAGGGGCGCGTTGCATGTTTATATGGCAGGATGCACCTCCCTGGATAACAGCGCATACAAAATGTTGTTGAGATTACATGCTTGAAGAACAAGGGATAAGAGAGAGAGGTTCGGTTCAAAGAGATATAGAGATAAGCACCGAAACTACTTAAACATCTATCCCTAATCTATCTCTACAAGGCTGCGTTTAACAAAACCCACGACCGGTAAGCCGCATCTCCTTGAGCATGAGGGAGTCAATTACCGTCTTGAATTTTCCCATAAGCCTCCTGTTGATTCTGCTGTTGCTCTTGTCCGCCATTTTGGCAATCAAATTAAAATCACCGAGCAATATCCACCGGTCACGCACAACGGGTTGGAGCTGTAGGATTTCATCGAAAAAGGCGATTTTGTCTTGCTCGGATTGAGGACCATATGCCACCCAGGAGGTGCCGTCAGCCAGCAAGGTGATGGTTGCCGAGATGGTGTTGTTTGAGGTGGAGACCTCGGACAAGATGTAGTTTCTTGTACTTGATTTCTATCTTCTATAAAAATATGATACGTCCAGGCGTACTCTCGAAAAAGAAAAGTTGGAGACCTCGGACATGGTGAAAAAAGCATCGGAGACGGCCACCACGAGTCCCATTAGCCGGCAGAAATGAGTAGTTAGACACGAACTGCGGACCGAGCGCGTGTTGGATGATACCGTCATTGACCATCACAAGCTTTGTTTCTTGGATGCAAACGATTGTGGCGTGTGTGTCGCGGATGATGTCGTGGATGGCGTCTTTTCTCACATTGGCGTTAAGGCCACGGAGTTGTTGGCTTGCTTGGGTCCTTTGGTCACCTTCTTGACGTGCTTGATGAGAGTGTCAATGGCGTCAATGACACGTGGCTCTAGTCTAGTGGTGAGCTGAACATCTGCACATACATACTCCTGCTTGTGTTTGTTGTTGTACTAGTTCTCATCGGGAGGCAGGATGCCGCACACACGAGCGATCAGCTCCTGGATGGGATCGGCTGCGTCTCCAACATCAGTGGCCTGCTTTTTCTTTGCAATTCTGCCACTCCGGCGGACGATGCTGGCTGATGGAGTGGCCGCCTTGCGCGTGTTGCAGGCCTGACGCCTGTAGGGAAGGCGCGGGCAGCAGTGGCATTGGCACCGGCTTGGTGACTCGCTGCACGAACTCAGCCAGAGTGCACGAGTCCGCCACGGTGTGTGCCGGCGCCGGGATCCAGTCTGAGCAGCAATTTTTTTTTAACCGGGCGAATCCCCCTTCCATTACTTGAACATAACGGAAAAGTCTGAGCAGCAAATTTTTTTTTAACGGGGCGAATCCCCTTTCCATTACTTGAACATAACGGAAAAGTCTGAGCAGCAAATTTTTTTTTAACCGGGCGAATCCCCTTTCCATTACTTGAACATAACGGAAAAGTCTGAGCAGCAAATTTTTTTTAACCGGGCGAATCCCCTTTCCATTACTTGAACATAACGGAAAAGTCTGAGCAGCAATTGAAGCCGCCGTACGTTGTCACCGAGTTGTTGCCGTCAGAGGTGTGCATGGCTGTTTGTTGGTCTGGGTTGGAAGCTAGGTGCATCGGGTTGGGAGCCAGCATCACCGGCGCGGCGTTGACGACAGGGGCAGCAGCGTCGTCGTCGTCGGAGCAGTCAGTGCCAGGCTTCATTCTCCGTGACCACGACGGCTAGGGCGCATGGCCACGCAGATGCGTTCCTCTATCTCTGGCTGCAAGTCCATCTGTAGGTGGCTCGACCAGGAGTGTACTACCCTGGCCGACAGAGGGCAGCAGCAGTGGCCCGAGCACGACAGTCTCGAGCGCGGCTTGCGGGGTCACAGCCTTGGGCGTCTGCGTGTGGATTGTTGCAGGGGTTGGGGATGGAGGTTGGACCTGCATCCTGCATCCGATCCCGCGGGGAGGCCGCAAGGAGGGCACCAAGAGCAGCTGCCTCTCGCCACAGGGAGTCGTCCGCGCCAGCACATACAGAGGGCCGCGACGACCCCGGCGAGCATCCGCGTGGCGCCTGTGTCAGATCACCTTCGGCAGCGCGCTGGGGTTCGTGGTCCATGCCCAGAGCCCCAGGGCACGGGTGTCTGTCATGCTGACGGAGCGGTCGTCCAAGGACTCCAGGGCGCACCGGCGGCCGAGCAGGCGCTCGGCAATGTTGGGGGGTCCAGGCCACGATCCCACCCAGGTGCAGGTGGACGCGGAAACTACCCAGCGCATGCGCCAACGGCCTCCACGGCATGCATGATGAAAACAGAGGAGCCGTCGTTCACCTTGATGCGCTTCTTGTTGAGGGCGGCGTACGTCGCAGTCCTCCTTGCGCTCGAACTTGAGGAGGAGCCGAGGAGGAATACCTCCGGGAAGTGTCGGCTAACAACGACGTCATCTCGCCGCAGGTTGCGAAAGCAGTCCCGCCCCCGCCGTCTTCTCGCGCCGCCGGCCACCTGCTCGAGCTCCTCTGCCGATCCAACGGCGCCGTCTGGTCAAAGTCAAACCAACCACTTACTTCCCCTCTCCCTTGGGTTTGTCCCTTTTGACATCTTATTGAACAGCGACGGGTGATCGGCTGATCATTGGAGCAAACTGCTTCCGCGAGATGATTGCTTTGGCTCTTGAGTTTCATTTCGTGCTCAAGGATTGGCTTTGAAAGGTAAGATCTGTGCTGTATGCCTATATTCGAGATCTTGTTAAAAAATTAAACGGCAAACAGATGACGTTATCTCTGAATTTCTGTTACATGGATATGAATTTGTTGAACATTGTCTATATATGTTTTTAGAGTCCTGCTTCGGTACAACCCCCTCGCAATATGTATAAAGGGTAATATGGACTTTTCACAATCTGTATCTAAATAGATAAAAAGGATCACACAAGCTGGGAATCGAACCGACGACCACTTCAAAATTTAACTGCGTCCACAACCACTGCGATAGCATGCCTTTGTTGAACGATCCAAAGTTAGAAACAATAAGTAATTGACAGGCTTGGAATTTTAAAAAGATTTCAGTAACACTTTCTGAACTGGCGTTTTTTCCATAATTTCTTTTTATTTATTTTCCTTTTCCTGCTATTCTTCTTTCTTTTTCAAAAATGGTCGCGCTTTCAAAATGTTGTTCAAAATTACAAACGGTTCATTATTTCCAAGTTTAGTTCATAAACTAAAAATATTTGCATTTTCGAAAATTGTATTGTAATTTGACAAAATGTTTGTGACTTTGAAAAATTGTTCAGAATGTAAAATGCGAATAATATTTTGAAAACCACAAATAAAATTGTGAAAATGAACATTTCTGAGATCACGGACAAAAAATTAAATTCCAAAACATTTTTCAGAAAATGAGACTAAATAAATGATCTCATAAAATTGTTCTAAATTTTCACGATCATATTTTAAGTTTGTCAGAATATTTTTGAAAATGAGAACATTTTCTAAATTCCGAACAAATTCCAGTAGTCGCCCGACAAGAGCGATGCCGTTGCTTAGTTGGGCAAGGCCTAAAGTATTTTATTTTCTATTTTTCGTTTTCTTCTCTTTGTTGTTAATTTATCTTTTCCCCTTTTTGAACTTTATTGTTCTTTTTTGAAACCTGCTCAAAAGATTGAAATACCAAAATAACAGTTTTAAGGAACTATTTTAAATTATGATTTTAATTCTTGTTTTGTTTCAATATTTCTTAAATGCTTTTAAAAAAGCATCTGTTGTTTTCAATTCTATTATTTAGTATTTATTAGTTATGTTAGAAACTTAAAATGACAGTTTGAAGTATCTATATAAATTATGATTTTAAATGACCCCAACATTTGCTAGCAGGTGGCATGGCCATGGTAGGCATCCATGCCCCCAATATTTTTTTCATGGTCTCGTATGACCAATTCAATGCACCATGACAAGTTGTTCTGGTTTTTGACAAAGTTTGTATTTTTCTAGAGTTTTCCCGATAAGAAAATGCAAAAAAATGGCCGGATGTGTTGCAACTTTCATACGGTGTCAGGAATTGTTCAAACCTGGCATGGATGCCTATGAGGGGCATGCCCATCTGGTGGCAAAAGTTGGGGCCATTTTAAGGATGTACTCCCTCCGTCCGAAAATACATCTCCTTTTATCCAGTTTGATGACAAGTATTTTCGGACGGAGGAAGTATAAAATAGACCATGTTGAACAAAGTGTGTTCTCGGGCAGAAGGCTTCGTCTGAGAGCATGTTAGTTCTCAACATCCTTGAAATTAATCCAATTTTTTTTCAAGGGCCTCATATGACCAATTCAAGGCATCATGGCAAGTTGTTTGAGTTTTCAACAAGTTTTACATTTCCTGGAGTTTCTTGGTGAAAAAATAACAATTAATGATAGAACATGTCGCAACGTGCATACGGTGTCGGAAGTCATTTAGACCAAGTATGGATGCCTAACATGGGCATGCCCACTTGCTTGCAAAAGTTGGGGGTAGTCCTGATATTTCCAAAGAAATACCATGTTCGATGGAGAGTGTTCGAATAGGCTAGAAGGATCTGTTTGGGAGCTCCATTTCTCATGGCCTTGTATAACCAATTCAAGGCACCACACCAAATTGTTTTGGTTTTGTCCAATTTTGCGTTTTCTGAAGTTTTCATGGTTAAGAAGGCCGATAAATGACCGGATGTGTCAACACTTGAATATGGTGTCGAAAAACGTCCAAACCAGGCATGTGCCTACCATGGGCATGCCTACCTTCTTGCAAAAGTGGGGTTCATTTTAAAGATGTCCAAAAGTAGACTATGTTCAACGGAGAGTGTTCGAATAGTGCAGAAGGGTCCGTTTGAAAGCTCATTGTTTCTGACATCTGTCAAATAAGCCCAAATATTTTTCATGAGCTTCTATGACCAATTCAAGGCACAATGCCAATTTGTTTAGATTTTTGAAAAGTTTGGTATTTTCTAGAGTTTTCTCATTGAAAATAGGCCGATAAATGGTCGGACGTGTTACAACATGTAAAGGGTGTCGGAAGTCATTCAAACCTGGCATGGATGCCTCACATGTCCATGCCAGGCTCTTGCAAGAAGGTGGGATCATTTATCAATAGCCTAAAATATACCAGTTAGATGAGTTTATTTCTAATTCCCGTCGTCATCACTCAACATAAACATTTTATTTTTTCCTAACAATTTCTTGAAATTTCTCAACAATTTTGGAATTTCAAAGTGTGTATGAAAAATTTACTAACTTGAACATTTTTTTCCATAATTGTTAACAAATTACGAAAAAATGATGAAAATTTCGAACAAAAATGGCAAACCACGTACTTCTTAAAAAAATTGTCAACTTTTTTGAAACAGATACATTTCTTAAATTTGTGAACAACAAAATTCGAAAACTGGAACATTTTATGAAATTCCAGAATATGTTTTATAATTTAAATGATATTTGAAACAAAATCATTTTATGTTAATTCCAAACATTTTTTCAAAATTTTGAACAAGTTTCACAAAGATTAATAAAGTTCAAAAGTAGAAAAATGAATTAACAAAAAGAGAAAAAAAACGAAAATAATTGCGATGAAAAAATGTTTAGGCCCTAGAAAATAAGAAATGTTTCCGGAAAATTTTAGTATATTTGGAAAAATATTCGTAAATTTGAAAAAATGTTTGTGTTTTTGAATAATGCTCGCCAATTTGAAAAAGTGTTTGCATTTTATAAAAATGGTCAGATATTTAAAAATTGTTTATGTTTTCAAGAAAATATTCACAAATGTGATAAATTATTCATCTTTTCAAAAAAAATCTGCAGTTTCAGATATATGTTTACAATACTGAAAAACTATTCTTAAACTTTCAAAAATATTCACAAAATCAAAGTATTTTTTTAAAAAAAAGGGTTCGCAAATTTGAAAAAAAAGCGTTTCCAAAAGAAGTCCAAATTTTAAAAAACGTTTCGTATTTTTAAAAATATTCCAATAGATGAAAAAATACGTTAGGTTATTTTGCTATAAAAAACGCTTTAGCTAGAATGTTCGGCCCAGTTGAGTTTTCCAAAAGAAGTCCGTGCACCAATTTTGATCTGCTATATTATTTCTATATAAAAAAAGCTCCTACAGTACGTCTGGTCTAGGTAATAAATAACCGCACTTCAAAAATATCACCAAATCGAGATGGTTTGGGTGGCTATTAGCATTTTCCCAACCGCTGGAGGTCCTGTGTTCGATGCCTAAGGCACACTATTTCACGGACTTTTGATCCGTGCTACCGCACATACTCTCTCTAATGGGCCGGTCCAAAATGGACTCGTATTTTCTTAAAAAACCATCCTACCCTTTATTATGAAGGGGTATGGACAGATCTCATCCATTGATGTATTCAGGGGGTTGTACCGAAGAAGAAGTGATGTTTTTAACCATCCTAACAACATGTTGTGCATTCATTATCGATTTTTTTTAAAACTATGATCTTTTTTATAGCAAATTCGGAAACTATATGACCTAAAGTGTTATTTGTAAAACTATGACCCTGTCGGCCTCTTTAGACCTAAGACCAATTTTTCAGCCAGCACTAAGCCGAAATAGACTTTTCGGTCTCCTAATGGCTGAAGATGGGCGCAGCCGAACCGAAGAGCTGTTTTCGGCTTTACTCAGGCCGAAGACCACTCTTCGGTCATCTTTTGGCCGAAGGGCTCATAAGCATACTGCAGCGCAGTCGGCACGGACGACCTGAACGTGTGCACACACGTTAGCCACACCGAGATTTGATGCCGATGCATGTGTTTAGTACGTGGGCAGCTCGCCGGCTGGTTGTGTGCACGTATTCATATACATACGCGTGCTTGCCGGCTGGACTATATCATGTACGTATATTGTACTCGTATGCCAGTACTTCTCGGCCAATACATGTGCGCATGTTGGCGGCATGCGTGTGTGCTAGTACGTATGCACCAAGTTCTGATGCATGCATTGCTATCTCGGTCCTGATGCATGCATTAGCCACGTACGAACCGCATGCAATACCGATCAGCCCTTTGATGCATTAGTCTAATGCATCATATGTACGCTACGCATGCATCGATCACCGGCCAGGCGCTCTTCGGCCAAAAGATGACCGAAGAGTGGTCTTCAGCCAGAGCAAAGCCGAAAACAGCTCTTCGACCCACTTCGGCCAGTAGGAGACGATGAGTCTACTTCGGCCTAGTGCTGACCGAAAAGTTGGTCTTCGGCCTAAAAGAGGCCGACGGGTTCATAATTCTGCAAATAACACATTAGGTCATCATGTAGTTTTCGAATTTGCTATAAAAAATGTCATAGTTTCAAAAAAAATCCTTCATTATCAGCCTGCAAGTTTGCTACACTTCCCAAAGAATCACTGTATTTTTGGTGGATCAACCTCATCAAGTTTGTCTGATGGCAGCCATACTGGGTTCTCTTGTTGGATCATGTGCCAAAAAATTGCAGGAAGTTATTACAGAAGAGGCTGTTCTGATTCTAGGGGTAAAACAAGACCTCAGAGAACTGCAGCGAATAATGATCCAAATACGATGCTTCCTTAATGATGCTGAGGCAAGGAGCACAGAAGAGACAGCAGTTAACAATTGGCTTGGGGAGCTAAGAGATGCTATGTATTATGCTGATGATATTATTGACCTGGCAAGATCTGAAGGAGGCAAGCTACCAATGGAACGTCCTTCATCATCAAGAAAGCCAACTAAATGTAGTGGTACTTCGTTTTCCACCTGCATTCCTGTTGTTCAGAAGCGTCATAAGATTGCTGTTCAAATCCGAGACAACAATGAGATTGCTGATATGACAAAATCCTTAAAGGTACACGTTGCTGTTATTGCTTCGCGCCTTACATATTTTGTTCATGCCTGTTCCTTTTAACTTGTTTGTAGTATGTTCTGTGTTTTCTTAGGGAGAGTGTTTTCTGTTGTTTCACTGTAATAGTATCACATCATTGTGATTGTTCTCTATTTGCAAAAAAAGGCAAAGAAATTCAGAAAAAAATGAAGCAGATGAAAATGTGAAAATCGAGTCATATGTTGCCAGCAACGAAGAAACACAATGATGTGCGAAAATAAGCGCAAATCATTAGCCAAGTAACGGCAACATGTCAGCAACTCGGATGATATCTCAAGTGTTTTAGTTAGTGGATTGAACTATTGTCATTCCAGTTATACAACTAAACAGTTGTAACTAGCCGGTTATATTGAATTTGAACATTTTTTGGGGGGAACCTCGAATTCCTTCCCTCGCAATCCTGGGTCCACCACTGCCAGCTGCTCCAAAATGCAGGTGATCACCTCTGTCATCGTTGCTTTCCGCCCTTCCCGGAAGTTCCAGACCTCATTCATGATGCGCCGCTTGTCAGGACTATACTCGTTGAGCTCTCTCAGTGCATCCTTCACTGCATTGCAGACGTTGTCGCCATAATCAGACCGTAGCTTGCTTAGTCTTGGATCATTGTCATCTATAACCTCCTGCGATTGTCCAAAAACACCCTAGTGATTATTCACACAAAATTCAGAGAAATGTAAGGGCATGAATGCTGTAGGGAAATTGGATAGACACCTTATCTTCTTCATCGACCTGAATATTAGTAAACGGACGCCATGATGACTTCTGTATTTCCTCCTGCCAATACGAGACCAACCTTGCAGCTTTGCCCTCTGGATCATTGCCCCTGTATTTCAAATTGCATGCGGCGCGAAAAGGATTTTCATCAAGTTGGCCCATCCTTTTGATTCCAACAACGGCGCCCCCACTAATCGGCATGTTCTCAAAACCCTGCACATTATCATCATCATTTCAATGAGGAAAACCTCTAGCAATAATGAAACTCCTCCCAATGAGGAAAACAGAGCAACTAGTAGAATTTTAAAAAACTATCGGCTTTTACTTTTACCTGAATCAACTCTTGGCGATTCTCTTGGAGCTCTTTGCTGTTAGCCTGCTCTCTTTTGAAGAGGTCTAGCAATGGAACTTTCATCCTTTTCCCTTCCTCATCCAGAATATTTCTCACACTCGTCATTACTGCATAAAGACGTTGATGGTCTTCCTCTGCGAGCTTCTCCCCTGCTTGTAGTCTCATGTTCAGCTGCCGTGCGATGAGCACTAGGGCTTTATCCCTTTGCTCCATTTGCCTCTCAAGTTGAATTAGCTTGGCATGAATAGCCTCCATCTCTTGCTACAAGGCGCGTATGCATATGTTATTTTGCATGAATAGCATGGTCAGCTGCTTGATGGAGCTGGTAAGAATTTGATGCAGATGAGCTTATCGGTTGTCCTATGAAAGAGAAGAAGAAACCTTGTGGTTTTCATGCAGCATGAGAGCATGATCAGCCACCTTGCTCTCTCCATCTCCCTGTTCTGATATGTTGATCTCCAAAGCACCCTGCGTATGTGTAGGGAAGTTCTGCTAAGACCATAAAAAGGACATGAACCGGGTCATATTGCGTGGAGAGCTCGGTCTGTTAGTTATGAATGTAGCGATAATCTAGCTAAAAGGGCCAATATTTGTCTAGAGTTTCGACTGAAATCGTCTTAAGCTGACGCTTCCTAATACGGAGTACTAATTTAGGGGGAACACTGCCTGAGTAGCATCTGGAATGAATGAGGGACTGACACTGAAGCTAATTCTAGCATTTAAATTGGGAGTGCAGATAGATGATCTGAATTCCACATTGTTTTAACTCCCACCTACAGGTTTAGGCTTGTAAAGCAGGGCAAGTACTCTCTGATAATGCCTCTCTGAGCATATGTTGTCCATGATGAGTAAAAACAGAATTGGGCATTTGATGTACCACGCTCTTTTTAGCGTGCATTTGACATTGCCATCTGTAATTTGTTTTGATAATTGCGGACATCCGTGTTCATTTCCAAAATGACACTCTAATGTTCAGGTGAAAATTCAGCAGTCTGAAAACTGAAAGTTTAACATGTTGTAGAGTTCAGGCAACAAATGTATGACCCTACCTTCTCCAGCTCATGCAGCACTAGATCATGGTCAGCCAGCTTGCTCTCTCCACCTGCCATGTCCAGTGTGTTGACCTCCTAAGTAAGACAATAAAAACAAACAAGACTATGTCAAGATGGCAAAAGCAAATAAACCGGGTCATACTGCGAGGGAAAGTGGCTTTGTTGGTTATTATTGTTAAGGAGTGCGAACAATCTAGATAAAAAGAACAGACATTTGTGTGAACATGTAGAATTTCTACTCAAATCCTCCTGTTTGTTTGTTTCTTTATTTATTCACTGCCTGAGTAAAAGCTGCATCTGGTTTGTTGAGAGAGTATGCTGCAGCTAGTAGTCTTCCCAACACTGAAGCTAATTCTAGTATCAAACCTTTTTAGATGATTTCAATCATCAAATCTGGGAGTAGCGATAGATGAACTATGGTGGCTTGTAAGCAGGGCAGGTGCTGTTTGTTACTGTTTCTCTGAGCATATGCTGAATATTGATCCATGATTAATACGATAATAAGTCAGATACAGTTAAAAATGATGGCTGAAAAAAAAAGCATTTTAGCCCTCTTCAGCTGGACTTGCGCATTCGACACTACTATATGTAACACGTTCATTTTAATAACTGCTGATGTCGGTGTTCCTTTGTAAAGCGACACTCTGAAGCTGAGTTGAAAAATCCAGAACTCTGAAAACTGAAAGTAAACTAACACTGATGCTAATTCTAGATGATTTAAATTTATACTGCGTGTACACTGTTTTTTGTTGCTCACAAGTTTTTTTTTTGTGTGTGTGTGCCCACGATCAATTCAATAACAAATTCGACATACCGCTGTAATTTTCGGCAATAAACTTGCAATTCAGGACTCACTCATCTGAGATCACACATCCGACATTAGCATCCGTAACTTTTTGTTAGGTACTGTACTGAACTACCAATGCTGGTGTGAATTTGTAAAAAGACATTGTAGAGCTGAGTTAAAAAGTTCAGCACTCTGAAAGTAAGCCAGCATTTTAGAGTTCAGGCAAGAAATGGCATGCATGAGCCTACCTTCTCCCGCTCCTGCAGTTCTGCTATCTTCTCCATCTTCCACTCGAGCTCTTTCGTCGTGGCATCCAGTTCCGCCCTGAGCCTCTGATTCTGCTCCTCCGGATCCTCACAGTTCAACTCTGGTATGATCTCGTCAGATATGATCCTCAGCTCTGGCAGGTGACAACCCAACAAGATTAACATTTGCCTAAATAATCAGATCATTATCGAGCTCACAGCACGACCAATCTATGGAGTATTACCGGCGAGCTCGTCGATGAGGCAGCTAATGTCCTCCTCCGCCGCCCGCACCGCCGCGGCCGCCTCCTCACACCTGGCCTCCAGGAGCCTCGCCCTCGCGTCGTACTCGTCGGCGATGGCGTCCTCGGCCCTCTTCACCGCGGCGGCCAGGAAACTCCCCGTGGCGTCATCCCCGCGCAGGTGCATGAAGTGGTGGTGGAGCTCGGGCGGCACCGCTTCCTGGGCTGCCGCAGTGGTCGTGACGGCGGCCGGGTGCTGCTGGGTATCGGAGGCCAGGGCGCTCTCGGTGGCGAGGTGGTGGTGCGCGTCGGAGGCCAGGGCGCTCTCGGCAGCGAGGTGGTGGTGAGCGTCGGATGCCAGGGCGCTCTCGGCAGCGGGGTGGTGCTGCGCGTCGGAGGCCAGGGCGCTCTCGGCGGTGGGGTGGTGCTGCGCGTCGAAGGCGTGGGTGCTCGTGGCGATGGCGTCGAGGACCTCGCCGGCGTCGGCGTCGGCCATGGGCACGTCGTCGTCGCTTGACATGCAAGTGCAGTGGAGCGGAGGCCTTTGAGTGGGTTTGCGTTGGGTTCCTGTACGGACCGCCCGAGTGGGTGGCTCTGGCGACGGGGGCGGCGATCTCGCTCTTGGGCCTGTTTCCGGCGCGGGCGTTCGGAGCTCAGCGAGCGGGGAGGCGGCGGCGGCCACGGCGGGTCCTGGCGTCCGGCCGGCCCCGCCGCGGGTGTGGTTGGCTGGTCGGGGAGCCGTTTTTGGGCGTTGGCCGAGGCGGATTCTGACGTGGAGTCGGTAGGTGAAGATGCGGAGGAGCTTCTGGGCGCGGCGGCGGAGTCGATGGAGGGCGGCTAGACGGCGTGCTCCATCGGCGACTTTGTCGCGCGTGTGGAGGAGCTGGGGGGCTCCTTCAAGGCCGGGCGCCGGCGTGCTTTCGCGCCCGGTGGCCGTGGCGCACGACGTCCAATGTTCGCCGCGGGCAGGGGGCCGCGTGCGTCGCCGGGTCGTGCGGGGCGCGGCAGCATGGGTTTCGCAGATGCGGGCCTGCGTCTGCAACCTACCCCGGACTAGCCCCGCTCGGTGCTAGCGGCGCCTGCAGCGGCGGCGGCTCCGCCGGATCTGGGCGCTGGTCGGCCTAGGGTTGGGGGCGACGAGCCGGGGGCGGTGCTGGGCCGGGCCCCTGGGACGCTCGTTGGCCCATCTGACGGGCTGGCTTTGGTAGCGGCCCAGTCGACCGCTCCCGTGGGGCAGGTGGCCCAACCCATGGCTCAGCCCGTTCTACAGGCAGCATCCCAGCCCAGGCCTGTCAGAGGCGAGCAGCCATATAAATGGTTGTGGCTTCCCCGTGGAACCCTAGATCCCCATTTAGGTTTTCCTGCCACCGCTTCGAAGGTGCGGCGCTTCGGCCACTCCGCATGTTTCCTCCCCACCCCATCCCCCCCGCCTCTGCTGCGCTCCTTTGCGGAGGTAGTGAAGATGGGTTCCAAGTCCGACCGTCGGGGGGAGAAGCCGCCCATGGAGCCACCACGGGACCGCTCCCGTGGCCGCGACGACGACGAGGGCGGGTGGTGGCCGCCGCCTGCTTGGTGGCTCAAGGAGTAGGAGCGCAAGAAGAAGAAGAAGGAAGAGCATCGGAAGAGGGGCCTCGAGCTCAAGTGCAAAGGGCAGATGTCCTCCTAGGGCGGCGACCGCGCGGTCGATCTGCAAGCGAAGAAGCCAAAGCTCAAGCTTGCGGGGGCGGCGGCTTCCAAGCCACCCCTCCCGCCCAGATCCGCGCAGCCTGGGGGCGGCGGCTCATCCAAGGGCTCTGTGGAGGCGCCGATTCCCATTGAAGATGCAGACGGCCCAGAGTGCTTCAAGTGCGGCTGATCTGGTCACTACCAGAACACTTGCTCCTTCCAACCGCTGTGCGTGGTGTGCAACACGGAGGGACACACCTCGGCGCAGTGCCCAACCTGCGGCAAGCCTCTGATCTTCCAAACCATGGGGCACGCCATCGCCGGCGAGGGCTTCTTCTGTCTCCAGTTCCCGGATGATGCGAGGGAGGAGACACCGATCCTGATGGGGGCCAACACGGCCGTGCTCTCCTCGACTCCGGGTGCGCTCTCGAGGGAGATCTTGGCGATGGAGTTGCCGCACCTGTTCGAGGGTGCCTGGGACTGGCAGATCACTCCCATGGAAGGAGGCGCGTTCTCGGTGGTGTTTCCTGACCCGGTGATGCTGCGGATGGCAACTAGGAGTGGCAAGCTCTTTCTGTCCCTCAATAATCTCATGGTGGATATCCGTGATGCGATCCTCGATTCGCCCAAAGGATTGGAGATGCCGGAGGTGTGGGTCAAGCTGGGTGGTGTCCCTCCGAAGCAGCGCCGCTCCGACAGGCTCATGGCGGCCACCACCATGCTGGGCCGGCCCCTGCAGGTTGATGAGGAGTCCCTTCTTCGCCCCGGGCCGGTGCGCATGCATTTTGCCTGCAGCAATCCTCGCAAGCTTCGGGGAATGGTCCAGATCTGGTTCAACAATGCATGTTTCAACATCTCCGTCGAGCCCGAGCTCCCCCCGGCGCCACAAGTGGCTCCCCCTCCCTTCCCCTCCCCCTCCTCCTCATGGCAAGGGCCCGGACGGGAAGGGGCGCGATGGTGGCCACGACGACGACAAGGAGCTCGATACTAGCATGGGGGATGACTCCATCGATACGGCGACGTGGGAGAAGCTGGGAATCACGGAGCAAGGCGGGGCGGTGGCTCATGCGCTGATGCCCAGGGTGGAGCACTCTCTGGCTGGCGGATCTTCGGAGATGGATCTCTCCATCCCGAACCAATACGGCTCCAACCTGGGGTCGATCACGTCTCCTCCGATGCGGATGGAGGTGGTCGTGGCCACCTCGACGCTGGCGGAGCCGCAGGAAGAGGCGCGCACCCCCATCGCGGTGTCAGCGGAATCTCTGCCCCCCGCCTCGATCTCCCCGGTGCAAGGCGGACGCAGCAGCAGCAAACTTGGGGCAGTGAAGACGCTCAAGAAGGTTGTGGTGCGCAGGGTGAGCGCGGAGGCGGCGAGTGCTGCGGAGAACCTGGGGGCTCCGGCGACGCCTAGGCATGCGGTGATGGCCCTGGCCTTGCCTGTCAGCGCTCCGATCGTGCAAGAGATGCCCCAGGCGGTGCCCATCCCGAAGGACAAGCGCTCCAGGGCCGTGGTGGAGGGGCAGGTGCCTACCGTGCGGGTCAGCGCGCGCGCCAAGGGAGCCAAGGGCAACCTGCCTTCGCTCCAGTGCGCACAACTTCTCCAAGCCCAGAAGAACCTGGAAACTTCAGGTAATCCCCTGCCTCGTTTTACGATTCTAGACTCCTTTTCAGACGAGCATTTGGGCGAGGTGTTGGGAGAGAGTGGGGTGGAACCAATGGACGACGGTGGCATGGACGAGCTCATCTTGTTGATCCGTGCTAACGAGGTGGCGCAGGCAGTGCTCGCAGCGGCGGCTGTTCAACACGCGGAACGCTTGGCACTGGAGGCAGAGTCCTCGCAGGTGCCAGCGATCCTGCCCGATGGGGACAACGCAACAGGGGTTGCTGCTCCCCCTTGCCTCGCTGCGGCAAGGTGAGGCGCGTGGCTAAGGCGATCACCTCAAGGGGGGTGCGCCTTCGGAACCGCGTAATTTAAATGTGCGCGCTTCTTTGGAACATTTGTGGCTTCGGCCACTCGAGGAGGCGCACCCAACTGAAGGAGTACATCCGTAAAGAGGCGATCGACATCGTTGGGCTACAGGAAACGATCAAATCGGAGTTTCGGCACCAAGATCTCATCGCTATAGACCCCTTAGAGCGCTTCGTGTGGCACCATAGCCCAGCTCAGGGCCATTCAGGAGGTATGCTTCTTGGTTTCTGTAGTGCTACCTTCGAGGTGCTGACCTGGGAGGTTGGCACCTTTCTAATTGCGGCTAGAATCCGCGTGCGAGCGTCGCTTCGCGAACTCGCGATCGTGCAAGTCTACGGACCGGCAGATCACTCCCGTTCGGCCGAGTTCTTGGGAGAACTTGAAGCCAAGGTGCTCGATCTAGCTGAGGCTCAGATCCCGCTCATGGTGGGAGGGGATTTTAACCTGATTCACTCGGGGGCGGACAAGAACAATGACAACGTTAATTGGTCAAGGGTGGCCATGTTCAACAATGCTATTGCTTCGATGGCACTTAGGGAAGTGGCTCATACGGGAGCGAGATACACTTGGACTAACAAACAACTAGCCCCGGTGCGATCTGTTCTGGACCGTGTCTTCATGTCTCCGGACTGGGAAGTCCTGTTCCCTTTGTGCTCGCTTCTTGCGGAGACAAGGATAGGTTCGGACCATGTGCCTCTAATCTTATCTTCAGGGGAAGATAGACTCAGGCGTAGCCCGCGTTTTTTCTTCGAAACCGCGTGGTTTGAGGTCCCTGATTTCAATGCAATCTTTAAGGAGAGATGGCAACGGAGTATCCAGCAAGCCGCCAGCAACGTGGTCCTTTGGAGCTTTGGATTGCGGTGGGGGCCCGCCTGCGCGCTAGCCTTAAGGGGTGGGGCGCGAACCAGGGACGCGAGGCCAAGAGCCTCAAGGCGAGGCTTGTGGCTGATCGCCGTCCTTGATGCCCAAGAAGACACGCGCCCTTTCTCGGAGCTAGAATGGGCGCAGCACTACGCCTTGGAAGGCCAAGTCAAAGCATTGCTGCGGGCCGAGGAGGAATATTGGAGGCGCAGAGGTGGCCTCAAGTGGACGCTCAAAGGGGACGCGAACACTAAGTATTTCCAAGCCTACGCGAATGGCCGGCGCAGGAAATGCTCTATCCTTAGGCTGCAGACGGAGCAGGGGCTCCTACTGCAGCAATCAGAGATCTCCAATCACATCTACGACTTCTACATTAGTTTGATGGGGTCAGACGACGCACAGCGTGCGCGCCTGCGGGCGGATGTGTGGCTGCCGTCGCAGCGGGTGTCTGATAGCGAGAACGACGAGCTGGGGCTCGCGTTCCTCCCTAAGGAAATCGACGACGCGCTGTTGTCCATGAAAACCGACACGGCGCCTGGTCCCAACGGGTGGCCGGTGGCGATGTTTAAACATTTCTAGCCACTGCTGCGTGGCCCTATCTTCGACGTGTGCAACGGTTTTATGCGCGGCTTCGTGGATATAGCTAGTCTTAACTACGGGGTCCTCTCGCTCATTCCAAAAGTTCCGGGTGCGGACAACATTCGTCAGTACAGGCCTATTGCTCTTATTAATGTCCCGTTCAAGATTTGTGCTAAAGGTTGCGCAACTAGGCTGTCTCCGGTCGCTCACCGCATCATTAGTCGCTCGCAGTCGGCGTTTATTCGTGGTAGGAACATTCTAGAGGGTCCGTTAGCCTTGCAAGAGACCCTTCACGAGCTTAGACGGACACACGAACCGGCGATCCTCCCGAAATTAGATTTCGAGAAGGCTTACGATCATGTCAACTGGGCTTTCCTTCGGCAAGTCCTCTCTAGCAGGGGCTTCGCGCCTGTTTGGGTGCACCGAGTGATGTAGCTGGTCTCGGGGGGCCAGACTGCTATCTCGGTTAACAGAGAAGTAGGGAACTTCTTCCGGAACAAACGGGGATTGCGCCAAGGCGATCCCATGTCTCCACTCCTTTTTAACTTCATAGCCGATGCGTTGGCTGCCATGCTGCGGAAAGCCACGGAGGCTGGCCACATTAAAGGGGTGTTAGGACACCTGATCCCAGGGGGGATCTCTCACTTGCAGTACGCGGATGACACGCTCCTATTGTTCCAACCAGACCCGCACAACATCGCTACAGTCAAAGCTCTGCTTCTTAGCTTTGAACTTATGTCGGGGCTTAAGATAAACTTCCATAAGAGCGAAGTGATGTCTTTGGGCTTGGAGGCGCAGGATAGTAGGCGCATCACGGACCTGCTAAATTGCAAGTTAGGAAAACTTCCGTTTACCTATCTAGGCCTTCCATTAGATGCCAAGCACATTAAGATGGATGGCTGGGCCCCGCCGTGGACCAAGGTGGGTGATCGGGTTTGCCCTTGGAGGGGAAAGTTTCTCTCCTCCGCAGCCAGGTTGGTGCTCACAAATTCGAGCCTCTCCTTGCTGCCTCTATTTGCAATGGGGCTGTTCCTTCTGGCCAATGGGGTGCATGCCAGGATGGACACTCCCCGGTCCCGTTTCTTTTGGGAAGGAGCGGGACCCAAGTGCAAATATCACATGGTTCGATGGGATGCGGTGTGCCGTCCGAAGGCCCATGGTGGACTAGGGATCACGAACACCAGAATCATCAACATTGCGCTTATGTGCAAATGGATCTGGAAGCTGTCGCAGGGGGCGACGGGCCTGTGGGTTGATCTACTCCGCACTAAGTACTTCCCGTCGGGGAACTTCTTTGAAGGGGTGGTCAGGGGCTCACCGTTTTGGAATGACCTCCAAGCGGTGCGGCCAGCCTTCGCCTTGGGAGCCAAGTTCTCCGTTGGCAATGGCCGTTCGGCCCAGTTTTGGTTCGATCACTGGGTAGGATCTCAACCCCTCTGGTCCGCTTTCCAGGACCTGTACATCCAGGCGGTCAACCCGGACATGAGCGTAGCCTCGGCGCTTGCCTCCTCCCCTCCTGCGATCTGTTTCAGACGCGAGCTTACGGGATCGGAACTAGCCCACCTGGCTGAGTTACGTGAGCTTATCGCGCCGGTGACGCTTACCATGCTCGCGGACACCGTGTCGTGGTCCCTCACTCCTTCCGGCAAGTTCACGGTTAAATCTTTATACCATAAGATGTGCCAGAGCCAGGCCTGCCTTGTGCCGAAAGGCCTATGGACCGCGTGTCTACCTCTTAAGATTAAGGTGTTCTTCTGGCAGATGTTCCGCAATCGGCTGCCCACCTCGGCTAACATGGCTAAACGGAACGGTCCGTCGACGGGCACTTGCGCGGTTTGTCACGTTGTGGAAGATGCCAATCATGTTTTCTTCCGCTGCCCGTTAGCCCGCTTTGCTTGGAGTGCGGTTCGAGCAGCCGCTAACACCTCTTGGAACCCACGTTCGACTTCCGACCTTGCGGGCTTATTTGCCTCTGCCTCTGGAGGCAACAATCGCGTGCTGTGGAGCTGTATCGGAGCCCTAGCTTGGTCTCTCTGGCTAACTAGGAATAAACTTGCGATCGAGGGTATTTTCCCAACGCACCCTTCTAACATCCTATTCAAATGCAACCTCTTCCTGCAGCAGTGGAGTCCGTTGGTGAGGCGCAAGGATGCTGATAAGATGAAGCATGCCCAAGATCGTCTGCGCACCGTCTACATTTTGGCTAGGGAGCCTCTCGCCTCGTCTCCGTCGTGATTGGGGCCCTTTTGCGTCGTGTTTGAGCGAGCCTGCGTGCTCTATGCTCTGGCTTCGTGCCATGTTTCTCGCATCACTCTTCTCTGGCCAGGTCTTTCGGATGTAAACTTTAAGTTACTGCTGGCCGGGAGCCTCCGTGCTCGTGTCGTTTACTTTCGGAACTTGGTCTGTTACGCTGCTTGCTGTAGGCTTCATTAATTTAAAGCCGGACGCGTCTAAGCGTCTTCGTTCTAAAAAGGATGGATTTCCACTTTCTGGGAGTACTACTACTACAGTCTACAGCATACTACCAGTACTAGTGCAGCCGATGATTTATTATATTCAGTGCATTTCTTTTCCAAAGCTTTTTTTTATTGGCACACCATCTTCATGTTCAAATATCTTTTCTAAAGCTATTTTAATCACTGTTGTTGTTCCGGAAGAAATTATGCTCGATGAGTGTTGTCAGCATGAGGGAAGGACCTCAAGTTCAGTTCAGCTTCCAAGGCCTCGAATTCTGTGAGAAAATCACATGTTTGGTCCTTCAAGTGTTTGGCCCACAATGATTTGGTTCGACAACTCCAGAAACACTATGATATGATCTTTATATACGTGAATACGTAACATTCTATGGCACCCTTACGGTCCCCTCGATAGTAGAGCACCCCGGTGCCGCGTCGCGCTGTGCTTTTGTAGAAAACCCCCTCGCTTTTTGTGGAAACAACCCACGCTCCAGTTTGGCACCACACGTTAGGATCGCCGTCGTGGGCCCACTTGTCGGTCACACACGCCATGTAGTCAAATCGCCGTAGCCTTATTCAATAGCCACGCCTACTCCACCACTCCACTCCCATCTCTCTCTGTCTCATTGCCTCCCTCCTCATCGAGAAACCCCCATCTGTCTCTTTCTCTCTCTCAAACCCCTAACCAACCAACCAACTGCCCGTCACTGCCTACCGTCACCATCGATAGCGAAGACCAATGAGTGGGAGAGGATGGTCGACGGTTGGGCCGGCACCGATCCACTCAAGGTCTCCATCACTCGCGAGTTGGTGCCTGGTTCAAGAGTGCGTCATTGCTCGCGAACCATGCGTGTGGCTTGGTCAAACAGTTGAGGGAGGATGAGAGGGCTCGTGTGTCCCCGGACGGCAAGGGCTGAAGTATAATCCTAGTTGCTAGTATCAGTTTTACACTAAGTTGCATTAGCTGAATAAGTGGCCGGAAGCGTGTGCATGTCCACGTCCGGTTCAGTTTTCTGTTTTTCTTTAGTTAGTTCAGTTAAGCGCCGGCAAGACCGCTTCCATGGGATGGCGTGGAGATGCAGCGGATTTGGCGGCGGCGTAGTTGCTCGCGCAAACTTAGCATCGTGGGATGGCATGATCAGTAGGCTAGGTGTGCGTGGGCGTGATCTCCTTTGTATTCGGCAACTCGTTTTGAGCTCTGCATAAATAACAGAAACACCTGAAAAGGCTGCAAGCAGTTCAGCAGCGAAAAAGACTCTGTCAGACTTCATCCTCCTTGCGATCCGATCTTCCTCCTTCCCTCTCTCTCGCTCGGCGGGTCAGTTTCTGCAACAACAAGTGGCATCAGAGCCTCGGTGGTGTTCGATCCATCCTGGGCGCCGGCGGTGTTTGATCCGTTGGAGAGATGGCCGGCAGCGATGAAGAGAAGGCGAAGAACAAGGAAGAGGAAGAGGAGGCTAAGGCGGAGGCCTCGGCACTAGGAAGGTCCCTGGCCCGTCTCTCTACCGAGGAAGGGTCGGGGGTGCGTGTCGTGGAGCGCATCATGCACGGCGGCGGCGGCGGCGCGCCTCCGATGATGCTCACCCGTACTAACTACTCTGATTGGGCCATGATCACTAAACTTCAGCTGCAGGCTGATGAGCTGTGGCATGTGGTGGAAACAGGCCAAGGGACGGACCGCGACGATCGGCGCGCCATGATTGCTCTCCTCAAGGGGGTACCGCCGGAGCTCATGCGGATCCTGGGCGCCAAGGCCACTGCCAAGGAGGCGTGGGACACTCTGAAGACCATGCGGATCGGCGTCGAGCGCGTGCGTGAGGCCAAGGCTCAAACTCACCGCTCAGAGTACGAGGCGCTCCGGTACAAGGACAGCGAGGGAATCGAGTCGTACGTGATGCGGCTCAGGACAATCATCGACGAGCTGCAGGGGCTCGGCGATCCAGTGGACGAACACAAGGCCGTCCTCAAGGTGCTCCGCACCGTGCCACGCCCGTACCGCGAGATGGCCGTGGCGATCGAGTCGCTAGTCGACACCAAACAACTCTCCCTAGAGGAACTCTGCGGCCGGCTCCTCGTCGTCGAGGAGCGAGAGCGCGAGGAGACTCCGGCGCCCGGCGCGCAGCTGCTGTACACCATCGATCAGTGGCGGGCGCACGAGAAGCAGCTGGACCAAAGCGGTGCGTCCTCAGGCTCTGGAGCAGGGCGGGGACGCGGGAATGGCAAGGCAAAGAACTTCCACGGAGGGGGTGGCCGTGGCCAGGACGGTGGCCGCGCCAATGGTGGTCCGACGACGCCCAAACGGAAGGGCAACTGCCGCTACTGCGGCATCCCAGGTCACTGGGCCAAGGAATGCCGCAAGAAGGAGAGGGAGCAGCGGGAGCAGACGGACCAACAGGCGAACGTCGCCCAGGTCGACGTCGAGCAACCGGGCTTACTGCTGGCCACCTGCGCGGCAGCAAGCGGCGAGAGCGCGAACGGCGGCACACGTGAACCGGGCGCGGAGATCTTCCTAAACGAAGCACGGGTCGTGCCCGTGGCGACGGACGACGACAGATGGTACCTCGACACCGGCGCTAGCAATCACATGACGGGGCGCCGCGACATGCTCTCGGAGCTCGACGAGACGGTACGAGGTACTGTACGTTTTGGTGACGGCTCGGTTGTGCAGATTTGTGGGCGTGGCGTCGTGCTCTTCACGTGCCGCAACGGAGAACATCGCGCGCTCGCCGACGTCTACTACATCCCGCAACTACGCACAAGCATTGTCAGTGTTGGGCAGCTCGATGAGCACGGCTGCAAAGCCGTGATCGAGGACGGGGAACTCTGCCTGTATGACAGACAGAGACTACTGCTCGCACGGGTGCGGCGGACGAGCAACCGGCTCTACGCCGTGGCTCTGAACTTGGCCGCTCCCGTGTGCCTCCTCGCCGGAGCCCAGGACAATGCCTGGAGGTGGCACGCAAGGTTCGGGCACCTGCACTTCCGCGCTTTGCATGATCTCGGTGCAAAAGGCATGGTGCGCGGTATGCCAGCGATCGCGCACCTCGATCAGTTCTGTGAGGCCTGCACCATCGAGAAGATGCACCGCACGCCCTTCCCGCGCGCGTCGCCGTACCGAGCGGAGAGCGCGCTCGAGCTAGTGCACGGCGACCTGTGCGGCCCGATCACTCCGGCGACGGCCAGCGGTAACAAGTACTTCCTGTTGATAGTTGATGATTTCAGCAGATACATGTGGCTTGAGGTACTGAAGACCAAAGATGAAGCGTTTCGCTACTTCAAGAAGATCAAGGCACACGCGGAGATGCAGGGAAATGCCAGGCTCCGGGCGTTCCGCACAGACAGAGGAGGCGAGTTCACCTCGAACGAATTCGCCGCCTACTGTGAAGGACTGGGGATCCAGAGGAACACGACGACGCCGTACTCTCCTCAGCAGAACGGAGTGGTCGAACGGAGGAACCAGACTGTTGTGGAGATGGCGCGCAGCCTCATGAAAGCCATGGGCGTGCCGTGCGTGTTCTGGGGCGAGGCTGTGCGCACCGCCGTCCACATCCTCAACCGGTCGCCGACCAGAAGCCTGCAGGGCATTACTCCTTATGAAGCGTGGCGTAAGAAGAAGCCGACGGTGGACTACTTCCGCACCTTCGGGTGTGTCGCACACGTCAAGCTCGTCGGACCAGGGGTGACCAAGCTGGCGGACAGATCGTGCCCTGGTATCTTCCTGGGGTACGAGCCGGGAACGAAGGGCTATCGGGTGTACGACCCGGTCGGCAAGCGCCTATACATCACACGCGATGTGCGTTTTGAGGAGGAGCGGCGCTGGGACTGGAGCAAGGACAGCGGGGATGCGGCGCACGCCCGCGAGTTCACTGTCGTCTACTCCGACGCAGGCGCGCCCGTAACCACGACCTACTCTGTGTCGCCCGAGGTGGTGGGGTCACCGCGAATACCTGCAACGCCAACTACGCCAGGCACACCAGTCCCACCGCAATCCCCTCGGACGCCCATGTCCGGCGACTCGGGCATGGACGCGTCGAGTGCGCCAGCATCGGCAAGTGCTAGTCCGTCTACACCAACACCGAAATTCTACGACCCTGAGGACGGGTGGGTGACTCCGCCCACCGGGGAGTCGTTCGATGCCGAGGGGGTGCCTGTCCACTTCAAGTCGATGGAGTACGTGATCGATCACGCTCCAGAGTGCACGCTGGAGTACAGTGGGCTTTGCCTCTCTGCTGCAGAGGAGCCCGCGTCCGTCGACGATGCTCTGGAGGAGCCAGCATGGCGAAGTGCGATGGAGGCAGAGATGGAGTCCATCCGCTCCAACAACACTTGGGAGCTTGCCACGCTCCCGGCAGGCCACCGTGCGATCGGTTTGAAGTGGGTGTACAAGGTGAAGCGAGACCCGGCCGGCAACGTTATCAAGCACAAAGCGCGGCTGGTGGCGAAGGGCTATGCACAGAAGCAAGGGGTCGATTTCGATGAGGTCTTCGCGCCTGTTGGCCGACTGGAGACCGTGCGCATCCTGCTTGCCGTGGCCGCGCACCGGAGCTGGAGCGTGCATCATATGGATGTGCGCTCAGCCTTCCTCAACGGTGAGCTGGAGGAGGAGGTGTATGTGCACCAACCAGCAGGCTTCGTCGACGACGATGCCCACAAGGTACTCAAGCTGCGGAAGGCGTTGTACGGGCTCCGGCAGGCGCCACGGGCTTGGAACGCCAAGCTGGACCTCACACTGCAGTCACTTGGGTTCGCTAGGTGTCAGTTGGACTATGCTCTGTACAGGCGCGGAGATGATTCAGATTTCCTGCTGGTGGGGGTGTATGTCGACGATTTGATCATCACAGGCACGTCTGTTGACGCCATTGAGGGATTTAAAGGCCAGATGCAGGAACTGTTCCAGATGACAGATCTTGGACTGCTCAGTTACTATCTTGGCATTGAAGTGAAGCAAGAGCATGGCATGATCACTGTCTGTCAGTCCGGATATGCTGCCAAGATCTTGGAAGATGCTGGGATGAGTGACTGCAACTCGAGCTCGACGCCCATGGAGCATCGACTGAAGGTCGTCAAGAACACGGGAGAAACAGTCGATGCAACCAGGTACCGCAGCATCATTGGGAGCCTGAGATACCTGGTGAATACGCGCCCAGACATTGCATATGCTGTGGGGGTAGCTAGCAGGTTCATGGAAGCACCTGGAAAGCAGCATTGGGCGATCATCAGACAGATTCTGAGGTATGTTCGAGGCACACTGAACTATGGTTGCACCTACAAGGCAGGAGAAGGGACTGTCCTGACAGGGTTCAGCGACAGCGATCATGCCGGTGATCTGACAGACAGGAAGAGCACGACAGGTCTGGTGTTTTGCATGGGACCTAGTGTCATCACTTGGAGCTCACAGAAACAGAAGATCGTCGCTTTATCCTCCTGTGAGGCTGAATATATAGCAGCAGCTACAGCGGCCACACAAGCTGTTTGGCTCAGAGGGTTAGTTTCAGAAATGCTTGGAACAGAGAAGCAAAAGGTACAGCTCAAGATCGACAACAAATCAGCAATTGAGCTAAGCAAGAATCCCGTGCACCATGAGAGGAGCAAACACATTGACTTGAGGTACCACTACATCAGGGAATGTGTTGAAGAAAGAAAAGTGGAGGTTGAGCATGTCCGAACTGAAGATCAGTTGGCTGATATACTGACTAAGTCTCTTGGGCGTGCAAAGTTCACAGAACTCCGGTGCAGACTTGGGATCACTCAGGTCAAGTGAGAGCAACAGGATTAGGGGGTGATTTGAAGTATAATCCTAGTTGCTAGTATCAGTTTTACACTAAGTTGCATTAGCTGAATAAGTGGCCGGAAGCGTGTGCATGTCCACGTCCGGTTCAGTTTTCTGTTTTTCTTTAGCTAGTTCAGTTAAGCGCCGGCAAGACCGCTTCCATGGGATGGCGTGGAGATGCAGCGGATTTGGCGGCGGCGTAGTTGCTCGCGCAAACTTAGCATCGTGGGATGGCACGATCAGTAGGCTAGGTGTGCGTGGGCGTGATCTCCTTTGTATTCGGCAACTCGTTTTGAGCTCTGCATAAATAACAGAAACACCTGAAAAGGCTGCAAGCAGTTCAGCAGCGAAAAAGACTCTGTCAGACTTCATCCTCCTTGCGATCCGATCTTCCTCCTTCCCTCTCTCTCGCTCGGCGGGTCAGTTTCTGCAACAACAAGGGCATGGCAATGGTTACCATTATCGTCTGGTGCATGCTCGAGGGGCGGTCCGGTGATGCTTCCTAGTGCACTCGCTGGGCCATGTACCGCCCGTGCAGCCTGCGGCCGCTCCTGCCGGATCCAAAAGTAGAGCGTGCCGAGCACGTTCAAGTGGTCGTGCCACATCATGTCGACTCCAACTGACTCACCATCGCTCGCAAGGAGCCGCCACTGGGTATGCCTGTGATCGTCATTGATGACGACGAGCCGCACGATGCTTCGTCTGATGTGCAGGTCGCCGCTTGGCCTGTCATCGCATGCATCAAGGAGGCACCCATCGATGTGGAGGAGCTGCCTCCCATCAATGAAGATGAGCTACCTCCTGTTGATCTTCCGGTGAAGACTGAGAAGGAGCTAGGGGAAGGAGCAGCCACGGGAGCTGGAGGAGGAGCCACGGGAGGAGGTGAAGAGGGCGGCAAAGAATAAGAGGGCAGCCAACATATGCATGCTCAGCGCCACTCTACACGCCTGAGTGGCACACCGGTCCCACGTTTCGCCTGACTAAACTGAAAGAAGTTTTGTTGGTTTATGATACGTCTCCAACGTATCGATAATTTATGAAGTATGCATGCCATGTTTATTATAAGGGATAATTGATATTATGCCCCTAATTGTGTCACACTCGACAGGTTTACCGCTACTTTTCGGATATACTCGTTCCTGTCCCATCCACTTTGCTTCTCTTGTGTTTTTGCCCTTCTGTCTCAACTCCGTCTGGTCAAAGGCGTTTGACTGTTAGAGCGACATTTTTTGGACAATTTTGCCCCTCCTTACAACTCCAGTTAAAAATCAAAGAAAAAAAAACAATGTTACACTTACATGTGGGACCCAATTGAATGCAAGAGAAAAAAACGCATTCCCTCTCTCCTTCCTGTGGGACCCACGCCCCAATCCCCCTTCCTATCTTCTTCCTCGCCTAGCTCCGGCATGACTCCCCCGCTCACCCCGCAGCCGGTCACCCACGCCGGTGCCTCCCTGACCTCAAGCCGCGGGACAAGTAGCTGCTGCCTATCTGCTCGCCGCCGATCGCCAGTGCCTCCTCAACCTCCATCCCGGCCAGATCCGGTCTAGCCCGAGCCTCCCGCGGCCGGATCTGCCGTCTCCGCTGCGCCTCCATGCCTTGCGCCAATCCTAGCCTCCCCTGCATCGCGCCGCCGCCCCGTGCCCAAAGATCCCCGCCACCCGTCCGTAGACCCACATTGTCCTGGTGGCTCTGGCCATCCACATCGAATCTCGCCGCCAGACCCCGCTGCCAACTACCTCCAGCGACGCATCGGATCGAGGCCTCCTACACGCCTTGCAGTGGCCCTGCCTCTGCCACATCCATCACGGCCGAACACCGTGGCCTCGAGGTCTAGCTTGTGCTCACGAAGGCGCCCGCTAGCGAAAGGTCAGCTGCCCTCGCCATACAGTCCCTCAGCGCGCCGGTCGGCAGAGCTTTGCGGTGTCTAGGGTGGGAGAGCGAGGTGGTTGTGAGGGGCACCGACGGCAGGTCATGCGACACCGGCGGCACGGGTGCGGCGACACCACGATGGAGAAAGTGAGGTGTTTCGGGAGGGAGAGAGAGTGTGTATGTTTTTCGATTTTTTTCTTTTGCATTTAGTTGGGTCCCACATGTAAGCGTCGCATTGATTTTTCTTTGATTCTTAACTGAAGTTGGAAGGAGGGGCAAAATGGTCCAGAAAAATGTCGCTCTGACGGTCAAACTCCTTTGACTGGACGGAATTTAGACGGAAGGGTAAAAACACAAGAGAAGCAAAGTGGTTTGGACAGGAACGAGTATTTTTGAAAAGTAGGGGTAAACCTGTCGAGTGTGACCCAACTAGGGGCATAATATCAATTATCCCTTATTATAATTTTTTATGATTTTGGTTCACTTTTATATGAATTTCATGGACTAACATATTAACCTAGTGCCTAGTGCCAGTTGTTGTTTTCTACTTGTTTTTGGTTTTCCAAAAAATGCATACCAAACGAAGTCCAAACGTGATGAAACATTTTGACCTTTTTCTGGAACATAAGAGACCCCCAAAGCTTTAAGGGAGGATCAGAAGACCCATGAGGACGTGACAAGGCAACCTGGTGCGCTTAGGGAGGTGGCCGCACCGGGATACCTTGTGGGCCCCTTGTGACTCCGTTTCACGTGATTCCAACTCTGAAAATTCTTGTAAATAGAGAAATCCCTAGAAATAAACCTAGAACTTCGACTCCACCGCCGCAAGCCTTTGTTCCTCCGCGATCTCATCTAGAGCCCTTTTTCACACCCTACCAGAAGGGAAATCATCATCGGAGGCCATCTTCATCATCCTAACGATCTCCATGATGAGGAGGGAGTAGTTCATCCTCGGGGCTGAGGGTATGTACCAGTAGCTATATGTTTGATCTCTCTCTCTCTCTCTCATGTTCTTGATTTGGCATGATCTTGATGTACCACGGGCTTTGTTAGTATAGTTTCATCATATGGTGTTCTTCCCTCTCTATCTTTGTTGTGATGAATTGAGTCTTGCCCTTTTAGGTTTAATTATGTTGGATTGAATATTGGATTTGAGAACACTTGATGTATGTCTTGCATATGAATACCCGTGGTGACAATGTGGTATTATATTGAGTCACTTGATATATGTTTTGGTAATCAACTTGCGGATTCCTGTGGTGACTTTGGGGTAATCTTGGCATAGAGGTTGATACACATTTTCGTCATGCTTTCTCTGATAGAAACTTTGGAGTGATTCTTTGTCACATGTTGAGGGATTGTTATATGATTCAATTATGTTAGCACTATTGAGAGATTGCACTAGTGTAAGTATGAACCTTAGGCCTTATTTCCAAGCATTGAAATACTATATGTGCTCGCTTTTGTTACTTGCTACCTTCCTGTTTTTATTATTTTAGATTACAAAAACCTGTATCTACTATCCATACTACACTTGTATTACCATCTCTTCGTCGAACTAGTGCGCCTATACAATTTGCCATTGTATTGGGTTTGTTGGGGACACAAGAAATTTCTTGTATTTGATTGCAGGGTTGTTTGAGAGAGACCATATTCATCCTATGCCTCCCACGGATTGATAAACCTTAGGTCATCCACTTGAGGGAAATCTGTAGTTGCCCTACAAAACTATGCGCTCAGAGGCCCAACAGATTCTACAAGAAATAAAGTTGCATAATAGACATCAGAAAAATGCAGTTAGACTAGAAGTTAGTATTCGTAGTTAAATTATATTTTGTATGTAAGTTTGGACTACCTATGATTAGCAGTAGTAGTTAGTATGTTATTTTGAACTACCTATGAATATATGATGCAACTTGTCTTGTTTAAGAGATCACGTGTTTTAACTATTTTAGCAACCCATGGAAACCATGTGTGAACAATCACTGTTTTAATAGATATCCTATTTTAACAACTTGTATTTGTCTTTGTATGACTTTTGGCAACATGCCAGTGGCAGCTGGGACCCATTTTTGGACACATCTTGTCTTTGTCTGAATTTTAACAACTTGTCTTTGCCTTTGTGTGAATTTTGGCAACATCTATATTTGTCAGTTTGGAAATTGTGTTTGGCATTTTGCTTCACGATCCTGTGGCATTTATCATAAATTTTTGGCAACACTTGTTGGGCAATGTTAGCAACACATTCAGATCCATTTTTGGCAACATCCATGCTGGTAAAACTGCATTGAGATGATGCCATATTCAGATCCATTTTTGGCAGAACATAACTTCATCAGGTGAATTTAAACATAACGTAAATGAAGAGGAAATGTATTTAAACAGAACATAACTTCATCAGGTGCATTACATTACATAACATAACACTTGTAGTTCTTCAGGTGCAGTACCTCACATTAGCAGGCAGTTTTAACTTAAGTAGCATCATTACAGTCATCAGAATATGCACTCATTGTTGGGAACAAAAAAGTTTTAACGCACACGCAAGATCTATTCATGGAGATGCATAGCAACGAGAGGGGGAGAGTGTGTCTACGTACCCTCATAGACCGTAAGCGGAAACGGTTAGTAACGCGGTTGACGTAGTCAAACTTCATCGCGCTCCAACCGATCAAGTACCGAACATACTGCACCTCCGCGTTCAGCACACGTTCAGCTCGATGACATCCACGCCTTCTTGATCCAGCAAGACGGCGAGGTAGTGGATGAGTTCCGTCAGCACAACGTCATGATGACCGTGATGGTTAGGCTATCTCCGCAGGGCTTTGCCGAAGCACTACGAAAATATGACCGACGGTGTAAACGGTGGAGGGGTGCACCGCACACAGCTAAACAATTGTCGTGGTTATGTATGGCGCCCCCCTCCACATATATATAGGTGGGGGAGAGGGGAGAGTCCAAGGGGCACCCCAAGTAGGGCCAAATCCTACTTGGGGACTTCCCCAAACCGCGCCCCCTTTCCATATATGAGTGCGAGAGGAAGGCAGGGGAAGGAGCCCCCCCTTTCCTTTCTCTCACGAGGAGGGAAAGGCAGAAGGGGCCACCCCTCCCCTTTCCTTCCCCTAGGATGGCCTGCCAAGGAGAGGGGTGTACTAGCCCCTAGTGGGCTGATTTGTCCCGTCCTTTGGCCCATTAGGCCCATACACTTACCGGGGTGTCCGGAACCCCTTCCAGCGACCCGATGACTACCCGGTGCAGTCTGAAACTCTTCCGATGTCCAAATACTATCATCCTATATATCAATCTTTACCTCTCGACCATTTCGAGACTGCTCGTCATGTCCGTCATCTCATACGGAGCTCTGAGCAACATTTTGTCACCAAATCATATAACTTATCGTCAATGAACGTTAAGCGTGTGCGGACCCTATGGGTTCGAGAACTATGTAGCATGACCGAGACACCTCTCCGGTCAATAAACAATAGTGAAACCTAGATGCCCATATTGGTTCCTACATAGGTACGAAGTTCTTTATCGGTCGAATCGTTATGACAACATACGTAATTCCCTTTGTCCATCAGTATGTTACTTGCCCGATATTCGATCGTTGGTATCACTATACCTAGTTCTATCTCGTTACTGACAAGTGTCTTTACTCATTCCATAATACATCATCTTGCAACTAACTCATTAGTCACTTTGCTTCCAAGGCTTCTTATGATGTGTATTGCCAAGAGGGCCCAGAGATACCTCTCCGATACTCGGAGTGGCAAATCCTAATCTCGATCTATGCCAACTCAACAAACACCTTTGGAGATACCTATAGAGCATCTTTATGATAACCCAGTTACGTTGTGACGTTTGATAGCACACAAGGTATTCCTTCGGTATCCGGGAGTTGCATAATCTCATAGTCGAAGGAATATGAATTTGTCATCAAGAAAGTGATAGCAATAAACTGAACGATCAATATGCTAAGCTAACAGATGGGTCTTGTCCATCACATCATTCTCCTAATGATGTGATCTCGTTATCAAATGACAACACATGTCTATGGTTACGAAAGCTTAACCATCTTTGATCAACGAGCTAGTCTAGTACAGGCTCACTAGGGACACGGTATTTGTTTATGTATCCACACATGTATTTAAGTTTCTGATCAATACAATTCTAGCATGAATAATAAACCTTTATCATGAATAAGGAAATATAAAATAACAAATTTATTATTGCCTCTAGAGCATATTTCCTTCAGTCTCCCACTTGCACTAGAGTCAATAATCTAGTTCACATCGCCATGTGATTAACACCCATAGTTCACATCGCCATGTGACTAATACCCAAAGAGTTTACCAGAGTCAATAATCTAGTTCACATCGGCATGTGATTAGCACTCAGAGAGTACTAAGTTGTGATCATGTTTTGCTTGTGGGAGAAGTTTAGTCAACGGGTCTGCCACATTTAGAGTCGTATGTATTTTGCAATTTTCTATGTCTACAATGCTTTGCATGTAGCTACTCTAGCTAATTGCTCCCACGTTCAATCCATATCCAAATTGAGACTTGGAGTCATCCGGATCGCTGTCAAAAGCTTGCATCGACGTAACCCTTTACGACGAACTCATTATCACCTCCATAACCGAAACATTTCCTTAGTCCTTTTCAGGTATCTAGGGATAATTTTGACCACTGTACAATGATGTACTCCTGGATCACTATTGTACCCCCTTGCTAGACTCATGGCAAGGCGCACAATAGGTTTGGTACACATCATGGCATACTTTATAGAACCTATGGCCGAGGCATAGGGAATGACTTTCATTTTCTATCTATCTTTTGCCGTGGTCATGTTTTGAGTCTTACTCAGCTTCACACCTTACAATATAGGTAAGAACTCCTTCTTTGAATGATCCATTTTGAACTCCTTCAAAATCTTGTCAAGGTATGTATTAATTGAAAGTCTTATCAAGCATCTTGATCTCACTAGTACAACAAGGTGCTATACAAATGGTTTTTAACCCATTTCCGCGACGGCATTCAGAACCGTCACCTAGTGAGTGTGGGCGATAGGGGGGGTCCTTCCCACATGACCCAGAAACCGTCGGGGATATGCCATCCTGGCACACACGCTCTGCAAAATGAGGTCGTGTGCGACCGGCGAGCGAGAAAATACGGTTATACGTACAGTAGTGCTCAAAAATACAATTATACAGGCAAAATCGTTTCCGGTCGTAAGTACATCCCACAAAGTCAGTCCTCGCTAAACGTTTCCGTTCACATATACATCCCACACAGTCGATGCAAGGAAAATGTTTCATCCGTTCGTACATCACACAAAATTTTCCCCATTAAATCATTTGTCATAGCGTTCTCATCGTACACAATATTAACAATTTTATCATTTGCATTATTGAATGCATCACACACAAGCACACAAGAAGCAAGCGAAAAGATACGAACGGAAGAGGGGCGAAGAAAAGGCAAAGGTTTTCGAAAATCATTTTAGAAGTGGGGGAGAGGAAAATGAGAGGCGAATGGCGAATAATGTAATGCAAGGGAGAAGAGTTTATGATGGGTACTTGGTATGGCTTGAGTTGGCGTAGATCTCCCTGGCAACAGCACCAGAAATCCTTCTTGCTACCTCTTGAGCTTGTGTTGGTTTTCCCTTGAAGTGGAAAGGGTGATGCAGCAAAGTAGCGTAAGTATTTCCCTCAGTTTTGAGAACCAAGGTATCAATCCAGTAGGAGACGATGCACAAGTCACCGAATACCTACACAAACAATCAAGAACATGCAACCAACGCGAGAAAGGGGTTGTCAATCCCTTCACAGTCACTCGCAAAAGTGAGATCTGATAGAGATAGATAAACGGTAAAGGAAATATTTTTGGTATTTTTGGTTTATAGATTGGAAAGTAAAGATTGCAAAATAGTAGATCAGAAACTAGCAAGATGTAAACGAGATTCAGTAATATGGAAAAGAGACCCCGGGGCCATAGGTTTCACTAGTGGCTTCTCTCGAGATAGCATATATTACGGTGGTTGAACAAATTACTGCCAAGCAATTGATAGAAAAGCGCATAATTCTGTTGACATCTAAGGCAATAATCATGAACATAGGCATCACGTCTGTGTCAAGTAGAGCGACTCCTGCTTGCATCTACTACTATTACTCCACACATCGACCGCTATCCAGCATGCATCTAGAGTATTAAGTTCATAAAAACGGAGTAACGCACTAAGCAAGATGACATGATGTAGAGGAAATTAGCTCAAGCAATATGATGAAAACCCCATCTTGTTATCCTCGATGGCAACAATACTATACGTGCCTTGCTGCCCCTACTATCGCTGGAAAAGGACACCGCAAGATTGAACCCAAAGCTAAGCGCTTCTCTCATGGCTATAGAGATCAATCTAGTAGGTCAAACTAAACTGATAAATTCGAAAAGACTTGCAAAGATATCAAATCATGCATATAAGAATTCAGAGAAGAACCAAATAATATTCATAGATAATCTTGATCATAAATCCACAATTCATCGGATCTCGGCAAACACACCGCAAAAGAGTATTACATCGAACAGATCTCCAAGAACATCGAGGAGAACTTTGTATTGAGAATCAAAGAGAGAGAGAAAAGGCCATCTAGCTAATAACTATGGACCCGAAAGTCTGTGGTAAACTACTCACGCTTCATCGAAGAGGTAATGGTGTTGATGTAGAAGCCCTCCGTGATCGAATCCCCCTCTAGCAGATCGCCGGAAAAGGACCCAAGATGGGATCTCACGGGTACAGAAGGTTGCAGTGGTTGAAAAGTGCTTTCGTGGCTCCCCCTGATGTTTTTGGGGTATAAGAGTATATATAGACGAAGGAACTAGGTCAGGGGTGTTACGAGGGGCCCACAAGTGTGGGGGGCACGCCTAACCGCCTTGGGCGCGCCCTCCTGCCTCGTGGCCGCCTTGTTGTCTCTCCGACTTCATCTCCAAGTCTTCTTGTTTGCTTTTGGTCCAAGAAAGATCATCGCAAAGGTTTCATTCTGTTTGGACTCCGTTTGGTATTCCTTTTCTGCAAAACTCTAAAATAGACAAAAAAATATAGAAATTGGCACTAGACCCTCGGTTAATAGGTTAGTCCCAAAAATAATATAAAATAGCTTATTAAAGCCCATTAAACATCCAAAACAGATAATATAATAGCATGGAACAATCAAAAATTATAGATACGTTGGAGATGTATCAGTGAGCTCAAGACACCAGGGCGCGCCAGGCCCCCCAGGCGCGACCTGGTGGGTTGTGCTCAGCCCATCCCACCTCCCGTGCCCCTCTTCTGGTATTTAGGTCATTTTGACCTAGAAAAAAAATAAGGTAAGGACTTTCGGGACGAAACGCCGCCGTCTCGAGGCTGAACTTGGCAGGAACACTTTTGCCCTCCGGCGCAGCGATTCCGCCGGGGGAACTTCCCTCCCGGAGGGGGAAATCATCGTCATCATCATCACCAACAACTCTCCCATCTTGGGAAGGGCAATCTCCATCAACATCTTCAACAACACCATCTCCTCTCAAACCCTAGTTCATCTCTTGTGTTCAATCTTTGTACCGGAACTATAGATTGGTGCTTTCGGGTGACTAGTAGTGTTGATTACATCTTGTAGTTGATTATTATATGGTTTATTTGGTGGAAAATTATATGTTCAGATCCATTATGCTATTTAATACCCCTCCGATCATGAGCATGATTATCATTTGTGAGTAGTTACTTTTGTTCTGGAGGTCACAGGAGAAATCATGTTGCAAGTAATCATGTGAACTTGATATGTGTTCGATATTTTGATGATATGTATGTTGTGATTCCCTTAGTGGTGTCATTGAACGTCGACTACATGACACTTCACTGTATTTGGGCCTAAGGGAATGCATTGTGGAGTAGTTATTAGATGATGGGTTGCGAGAGTAACAGAAGCTTAAACCCTAGTTTCTATGCTATTCCGTAAGGGACCGATTGGATCCAAAAGTTTAATGCTATGGTTAGAATTTATTCTTAATATTTTTCTCATAGTTGCAGATGCTTGTGAGGGGGTTAATCATAAATAGGAGGTTTGTTCAAGTAAGAACAACACCTAAGCACCGGTCCACCCACATACCAAATTATCAAAGTAGCGAACACGAATCGAACCAACATGATGAAAGTGACTAGATGAAATTCCCGTGTACCCTCAAGAACACTTTGCTTGTCATAAGAGACCGTTTTGGCCTGTCCTTTGCCTCAAAAGGATTGGGCTACGTTGCTGCACTTTTGTTACTACTACCGTTACTTGCTCGTCACAAATTATCTTGCCATCAAACTACTCTGTTACTTACAATTTTACCACTTGTAGACATTACCCTGCTGAAACAACTTGTCATTTCCTTCTGCTCCTCGTTGGGTTCGACACTCTTACTTATCGAAAAGGCTACAATTGATCCCATATACTTGTGGGTCATTAGAGGATGGACACCACTGACACCCTTCAGGAAGGAATGACGGCACCCGCAGGCGGCACCTCATCAGTGCCGGATGAACCGGCGGTGTCGTGGAATTGTCACGTCAGATGTCCTAGCGTAAGGACTTAGCCGTGGAGCCATCGCAACTAGGAAGCTTAACGGGGTTTAATGGGACAAAGTTCATGAGGTTTATACTCGTTCAGCCCCTTGCGGTGAAGGTAAAAGCCTACGATCCAGTTTTGGGTGGGATTGCTAATGACTCGATAACCAGGGAGCGAATCCGCTTGACCTAGTTCTCGATCTGATGTTACTTGCCCTGAACCACTGCCGGTTCGTCCCTTTATATACAGAGGTTGACGCCCAGCGGCTCACAGAGTCCTGGACGGTTCATAAACAGTGTCCGGCTCGGTCTCTCTCTATTCCTGTCTTACAATACAAGTTATACATACATGGCGGTTAATCTCTACTGGCCTTAAGTCTCCTATGGGCCTTGGGCCTTTAAGTGAGCCGCCATCTTGAAGTATCTTCAGTGGGCTTCGTCATAAGGTGTGACCCGAACCCTCCCGGGCGGGTCTTGCCTAATAGTTATATCCCCAACATTAGGCCCCAGATTGATTTTAACTGGTTCATGTCAATCTTCAACACTTAAGAAAAATCTTCTGCTCCCTGCTTATGAAATTTTTGTAACCCGCCATGACGTCATCCTTCGGACCTGTGGTAACCCGCCATGACATCATCCGTCATAAATGTATGTTTTATCCAACATACCTCAACGGATCTTTATCTTAATGACCATCCCAAAAATTGAGGCGTCCTTGTAGTTGGATAATTATGTCTTTGGCCTCCTTGTTTTTCGCGCCTGCTCATCAGTTTTTTTTCTTATAAATAGACCTGACCAGGTCTTTCCTCATTCTTCTCCTTTCCTCATCTTCTTCCTTGCACACCTTACTGCTGCTCGAGCTCCGCCGCCGCCGCCGCGCACCTCGTCTTCGTCGACCTTGGCCGCTACATCGACCTGAATCTGTCCAGAGAATGGCGGCGAGCCTCCGCAGCAGCCTTGCAGCCATAAGTTTTCCTCTTCCCCTACTTCAGATCTTCATTAGGGTTTGCAAGTTCCTTCCATGTTCTTCGTTGTTCACCTTGGCTTCTTCCTAGTTCTACCACTGCAGCCTCCTTTGATACAAAAAAGAGTATAAGACTCATGCAATAACTGTTTCGCACTCATTTTTGATACTAGCAGATCCCTTTATCTTGCAAAGAAGCCTTGTTAGAACTGATGAACCCATTCGCACTTCGTTTTTAGGTCTAGAATATTTTCCTTTCTGAATAGCCGGTTGATCCAAAATAGTAGCTGCAACTTGTGAAAACTTGTTTATGCAACACTTAGGCAAAAAATTGTGTTTACTAGATCCACGTAGCCATGGCGACTATTATCACTGGCTTAAATGACAATGCTTAGTTGATAATCTTGACCGCCCATGGCGGCTTAAATAACTGAATTGTCAATGATGCTTATGGCGGCTTAAATAATCTGACATAATTAGTCTTATACCATTAGGCCCCTTCATAAGCCACCATCTTGAATATGCACTGACATTTCTTCCAGCTTAAATTTGAACCAGAAATTTTATCCTTTCTTAGGCTTCCATCACAATGGCACCTAAGACAAGTACCTCATGCAACTGGGTCCCGTCCATTGTCACTGAACAGACCCTTGAAGATTTTGTGAAAGTCGGCTATCTGCCGTAAAGGGATGTCATGTCGTACTGTGCCCCTGACCCAACAGAAGAAAGACCTCAACCCAAGGAGGGGGAAGTGATCGTATTAACAGATCATATGAACCGGGGTTTCTCACCACCCTACTCAAAATTCTTTAGGGATGTCCTGCATTTATTTGATCTCCGTCCTCAAGACAGTGGACCCAATTCCGTGTCTAATATCTGCAATTTTGAAGTATTCAGCAAGGTGTATATTGGAGAAGAACCCAACATGTTACTCTTCAGAGAGTTATTCTATTTGAACCGCCAAAATGAATGTGCCAGCGGACAGAGCTTGGAACTTGGTGGCATCTCAATCCAGCATCGGAGAGACATCATTTTTCCTTATGCCAATCCGCCAAGCCACTCTAAAGACTGGAATCAAATGTGGTTTTATTGTCAAGACACTTCCCCGGCTGATGAGAATCCTCTGCCCGGTTTTTGCGCCTTGTGTCTCGATTCCAATCATCCACTGCCTGACAAGATATCACCCGCCGAACGCAAAACGCTCACCCCCACCTTGGCCAAAATCAAAGCTCTTCTAGGGAACGGGTTGAATGGTATTGATTTGGTCCAGGTTTGGCATGCCTGCGGATTATTCCATTAAGCTGCCGCCCCGGTCTAATGTGCAACTATTCAGGCAAGAAAGATGATCCTCTGTGACATAGTCCTGATAATTTTCCTGATCATGTCATCAATGACATGACCAAGTGCCTCCTTAATGAAAGCCTAATAGACTGCGCCAAGGTGGGCTTAAGCCCTTTCTGTGCAACCAATCCGGCTCCAGCGGTAAGTCGCCAAGCTGAACAAATCATTTCCAATATTGATGTTTTACCTATACTCAAACTTTTGCTAATTTTCACAGACTGATAACAAATTCTGAAAAGTCAAATATGATCATGAGGCTGCAAAAAGAGACAAGAAGGCCAAGGGAGCCGCTAGGAGAGCCGCCACAAAGAAATGTGGAAAGAAACCGAGTGCTTCTGAGCAGCTTCGGTTAGATGATTCTTCTGAGTCGGAGGTAGCCCTTGACTCCCTTGGCTTATTTTTTAATCACGTTATTGATACTGATTATGATCAGGATGACACGGGCACGAGCCGTGGGGTGGATGAAGGGGTAACTATTATTTCCTCTGACTCAGAGCCTTTGCCGCGCCAAAAACTCCGCCAAGTAACCTGGAGTGTAAGATTTTCACATCCTTTTGCTTATCAAGATCCTCAATTTCTTTTGAAGCGACAGATTCATGAGAGCCGGAGGCAGAACCGTACCAGCAAAGACACAGAGCTCTCCTCCGGCTTGCCCAATACACCACGGAAGCGCCGGAACAAGGTCATCTCCGTCTTAGATTCCTCTTATCCTTTGGCAGGTCTCACTCGTCAGCCACTGAACCCTTCTGACTCGAATTATCAAGAAACCTCTCCTTCATCCGGCGACTCAATTCAATCCAACTTGCCAGCTTTCAAAGCCGCTCCAGGGTAATGATGACTTGCCTATCTTGTTCTTTGAATTTTTATACTTATACTGACCTTTTGATCTTTATGTAGCGGCAAAGCAAAGGTTAGCAAGGCCAACGAGGACAAGCCGGTGGATGGGCCAACCCTCAAAGAACCGGCACTTCAGACGGTCATACCGGAAACCTCTGCTACTGAGCCGCCGCCTGAGCCAGCGTATGAACCGCCAACCTTAGCCGCTGACCTACCTGCCGAGCAATCTCTTGATGGCTCTGAAAATCCTGAAGTCTCAAGCCCAGTCAAGACAAACGACCCTCAAGAAGCTGAGGTTGAAATTACCAAGACCATTACATTGAGCCGGGAAGGCCTGCTGTGCTTGGAAAATGCACTGCCAAAGAAGAATTCCTGGAATGCCGTAAGGTCAGATTTGACCTTACGGATTACTCTCACATGAGTGCCGGAGAAGTTTTGTCTGGCTATCTCAGCCAAGTGCACAGTAGCCGTGACGTCAAAATCGACATGGTGAAGCAGATGCACCATAAATTTGAGGTATGATCTCCTCTTTTCCCTGAATCATTCTTATTACGCCATCCCCGAAGTCTACTGCTTATGATGAATATGTTGTAGACTTTAGAAAAACGTCAAACAAGTATTAACAATGTCTTTAGATCAAAAACCTGTAGAAATCCGGCTTAATCCGTAGCCCCCGAGGGCCATTTTAATCAAAATGAATGAGCCGATCCTTCACATGCTTGTGTAGAACATATTAACTGTATAGTTTGAACTGCAATATGCATTAGCCCCCAAGTGCCAAGTAGTCTTGCTTGCAAAGTGCTTGGGACTTTAATTTTTGTGAACCGCCACTATAAATATACTTCCGTGGTAGACATTAGCCCCCAAGTGTCAAGTGCTTTGCTTGCAAAGTGCTTGGGACTTGAATATTATATGCTCATAGTCATGATTTTAACCCGGCATTTATGCAAGTCGCCACCAATCAATTTCAATCAGAAATATCCGACTTGAAGAACTGCCTGAAATCACAAGAGACAGAAACTGAAAGGGCCAACTCCAAGTTTGAATTCAGTGTATCTGAACAAGAGAAGCTGAAGGCCGACTTTGAGGTGGAAAGAAAAGCTTGGGCTGATGAAAAGAAGGCCGTAACCCAACAAGCTGACAAGGCAGAGGCGGCTCTTGAAAAGGCAACCAATGAATTGTCCGGCTTAAAACGCCACATGACCCAGATGGTTAAAGCAATCTTTGGTAAGTCGTCCTGCAAGTTATAAATATTTGAAACTTTCTAATGATCATATAAACTGTTATTAACGCACCTGACATTGCTATGCAGGCCTCAGGAGTTCAAATCTCAGCCAAAATATGTTGACAAAGCTGAAGGCGGTTTATACACTGGTGGAGCAACTCTACACCGGATCTCAGCGGGCCTTAGCCACCATGGCCCTGTCCAATGAAGTTTCCACACTTTTGGCGGATGTACTAAGGAAACTTTCTGTGCTGCCTCAACGGATCACTGAACTGAAGCGATCGTCTGTAAGAGCCGGAGCTGCGGACACGTTAAGCCAGGCCAAAGCTTGGCTTCCGGAACTAGACCCGGCGGACATCGCTATTGGTTATCCAAGCCTAAAAGAAGATGGTACGCCCTTTGAACAGGAAGATTTTGCTGCTTGTGTGAAGGCAATACGCCCTGTGGCCATTCTGATTGCTGAAGAGGCGGATCTCTCCAAGTACCAGGTGGGTTATGACACAGAGAACCGGAGGATTCCGACACCACAGTACACTTTGACAAATCTGATTCCTCAAATTCGTAAGCATAGCTTCGCCCCTGAAGTTGACCCGGCCAGATTAATTGATCACGAAGCTGAATTTAAAGCTTTGAGTGGCATTGACTGGTCGTCATCAACCTTTCAGGACCGGGAACAGGACGATGAAGTGGAAAGGGTTGATCCGGAAGCTTCAGGCCATCACGAGAATTGATCCACCAAACGACTCATATTTGTAGTCTTTGTTGAAAAAACAATGTTAATTATTTTGACTCGGGGAGTCATGTAATAGGAGCAGAAATGACTTTGCTGTGTCGTGCCTTCGTGCACGTTTTGATGCTTTAACAATGTTTAAGCCGTCATCATATTTTTACTCCGTCTTACACTTTCCTATTTTCCTTGTGTATAAGAAAGCATGTAATCTGTCCTGCACAAAGAGATAGATCACAGAAATCCTCGGCGGCTTACCGTAGGGCGGGTCATAATTATCCCATGTAACTATAAATGTGAAATATGAGTTATAAATAATCTTGATGAGAATCAGAACTTTCAATATAACTGTGATAACATCATACCTGAGATGTCAAATTTCTACGGCCAATTTAGATGACCTGTACAGTAAGGGTGATGACCCAGTTTAGAAGTCATGACTTCAATTGGAGTATGTCACACGCCTAGCGACTGATTGTTCGAAGTCAAGCCAGCTCAAACAGAAACCTTATATGCCTTAGAACATGAACACAGGAAAGGTCTCTAGACAAATCCAAAGAGTGCTTTCAAAAAAGACTTAAGCAAAAAGAACAGAAATACAAATTAAGGCTTCTGATTCGAATACGATCAGTAAACCGTCCCAAAGGGTTAAGCTAGGGTTCCAATACGACCATGTAGCCCCAGTGGCTTTGGCATTGCGCCGATCAAGAGGGTACCGACAGCTATGTTCTCTTTGGTTCGAATACGACCTATGTTTGAACAGGAAGCCCCCAAATGACCTTGAGAATATTTAACGACTCTGATTCGAATACGATCTGGGTCGGACCCAAGAGGGGTTAAGCCATGATTCGAATACGATCAAGAAGCCCCCAAGTAGATTTTGGCATTGCGCCGATCAAGTGGGTACTGATAGCTATGTTCTCTTTGGTTCGAATACGACCTATGTTTGAACAGGAAGCCCCCAAGTGACCTTTAGAATATTTAACGACTTTGATTCGAATACGACCAGGGTCGGACCAAAAGGGGTTAAGCTATGATTCGAATACAACCCAGCCCCCAAATGATCAAGTTGTTTGAACAACTATGATTCGAATACGATTAGGAAGTTGTGCCAAAGGAGTTAAGCTAGATTCGAATATGATCAGCCCCCAATGGTCTTTTTCAAATTATGACAATGAAGACATATGATCTTTGAGGATGAAAAAGGACAGAGGTCCTGCTTTATTATTGATAATATATGCCGTCTTTTCCTGGTCCTTAACCGCCATCTTGATCTGATGATATCGAGAATAAGCATCCAAAAAACCCAGACACTCACATCCCGTCGTAGCATCAATGATTTGATCAATACACGAGAGAGCAAAGGGATCAGTCGGACAAGCCTTGTTCAAGTACGTGTAATCCACACACATACGCCAAGTGTCGTTCTTCTAGAGCACTAGCACCAGGTTAGCTAACCACTCTGGATGAAATACCTCAATAATGAACCCGACTTCCAAGAGCCGGGCCGCCTCCTCGCCAATAGCCTTGCGCCTCTCTTCATTAAACCGCCGAAGAAACTGCTTGACCGGCTTAAACTTTGGATCAATGTTGAGAGTGTGCTCAGTGAGTTCTCTCAGTACACCCGGCATGTCAAAAGGCTTCCATGCAAAGATGTCTCGATTCTCACGGATGAACTCGATGAGCGGGCTTTCCTATTTGGGATACAGATTGGCATTGATACTAAACTGCTTAGATGAATCGCCAGGAACAAAGTTAACCATCTTTGCGTCCTCAGCCGACTTAAAGTTCATCTCCGGTTCATGCTCTGTGGTGGGCTTCTTCAAGGATGTCATGTCTGCCGGGTCAAACATTGTCTTTATAATACTTTAACTCTTCTGTAGCATAGACTAACTCAGCATAAGCCGCGTCGCCTTCCTCGCACTCCGGAGCCACCTTCCGACTGCCATGAACCGTAATGGTCCCTTTATGACCCGGCATCTTCAGCTGCAGATAAACATAACATGGCCGTGCCATGAATTTGGCGTAAGCCCGTCGCCCAAACAGAGCATGATACGGGCTCCTGATCTTGACCACCTCAAAAGTTAACTTTTTGGCCCTAGAATCATACTCATCTCCAAAGGCTACCTCCAGCTCGATCTTGCCCACTTGGTATGCCGATTTACAGGGAACTACACCGTGGAAAACAGTATTGGACTACATAAGATTTCTCCCGCATGCCAAACTCCACTGTCCAACCAATGCGGAACCAACCAGTAACTTGCCGCCCACCAGCATGGGCCACCACGGTCTTGATGCCACCCACACTGCCTCACAGGGATCACCACCACGAGGCAAAGAGGACGGAGAGAGGAGCGCCAGGAATTAGGAGCGACAGCACCGGAGCCGCGCGGGAGGGAACCACCTCCACTGCCGTTGTGCGGGAGGCCTGTGCCTCCAACACCGTCGCGGTCGTCGTTCGGACGCGGCAACAGGGGCATACTAGGCCACCCCTGGCCCGGCCATGCCCAAATTGGGCCCGCAAAGCCCCAACTACCACGTTGCAGCAGGCCGACGCCAGCGGCCGCCACCACCCACTCCGCCCAACGCCGCTCCTTCACTTGCCGGAAACCATACCGTTGACATGCCACACCGCGCCCCCGCCTAGACCGAGATGGGCCCAGATCTAGGCCGAGCGGGCGCTGCGCCACCCTGAGGTGTACTCCATTGCTCCGCTCTACCTCGTGTCGGTGTGTCACCAAGAGGGGAAAGGCCAGGGGCCGCCTAGGAGACTTTTCCTCGATCATGTCAGCATCTGGGCCACTGGGGCTGCCTTCTTCTCTTGAAATATATGGATCAACTACGAGCACTTTCTTGGTACTTAACTGAATTGTGACCAGAGAAACCTTGCTATTTTCTTCTTCGGCAGACTCTGAGACCAAAAAGTATGTGATGTTGGAATTCAGCATGCTCACAAGAGGGAACATCAGGATATCACACGGCAGACCTATATATCTGTTTAAAGCCCATAGCTCTTCAGATGTGATGGCCACATGCTCATCCCATGGCCCATCTTAGGAGGACAAAATATAGGAGTGAATGGTGAAACTAGAACCTTTCCCAAGTAGCCCAAACGGTTCCCCAAGAGCGGATAACATCAGTGAATCTGAGAACAGAGCTCTTTTTGCTCAGCTCTATCATGGCGCACACACCATGATTCACCTCATAGAATGCTTTGCCTTGAGCTGAACTTCTAGGATGGTCAACAATAGGCAATCAGAGGTATAAGATCTGGGGCTTTTCTTCAAGTACATCATAAACTAGCATACCACCTCTGTAATAGTTGATCCAACAAATGCAAGAGTTGAATGTGATGACAGCATCAGTTGACCAATAGTATAACTCCTTATGCTCATCCTCCTTATGGTCTATTGGTATCTTCCTCACATCTCATTTGCCATCACCATCATTACCAGATACAAGTGAGCGGAACACACAAACTTCTGCTTCCATCTTGAGCGTGCCAGGTATTTCGCTGACCATAGCTAGCTGCGCCACTGCAAATTCCGCTTCAACGCTTTCGCCATGGCCTCGGATGAGTCCTACAGTGTCCGGAAAGAACACACACTGCTCACCCACAGCTTTCTCCTCTCCCTCTCCAAAAGGGAAGATCATTGGCTTGTTGCAGACAAGGAGCCGTTTGAGCTGCAGGGATGGCTTAGTCTCACACGACGCTACACAGATAAAGTAGTCTTGTATGATCGGTAAGCAACCGTCCTTGCCCAATCTTCCAAAAGAAGTTTGCCTGAAGAGAACCAGATCACAGTGGGCGGCCACAAGCTCGGTTCCCTTGCATCCTCTGACTTTATACCGTCAGACCACCGCATGTAGAAGCGGGAGATGGCTGGGGGCTCGGCAAGGAGGAAGAGGATGTCGAACTTCTTGCAAAGAGAGGTGCATGAACTTGCCCTGAAAGGCGCCTCGGATCCGTCTAGGAAGGGACTGCCCTCTTCCTCATCACCCCTGTGGAAGACAAAGCGGTCGAGCATCATCCACCTGGATCCAGCAATGGCCATTGATCAACTAATTAAAACAGGTTTAGGTAGCTTTTGCCTCTGCCTGCGAGAAGAGGGAATTGACTCAGCACCATCACAACATTTGCCACTCTCTCAAGAAAATTTACCACTCAAAATGTTGCCGTTGAGAAATTAATTATCCAGAATACCAAGCATTACTATGTACTACTAACTAGCTGAGGTTGCCACAAGAACAAAAGAACAATTTTACCATTACCTTCTTCAAAAGATGAAGTGAGATAGATAATGCTTACAGAGATGCAAGATGTCATAATAATGCCCAGTAGAGAAACAACAAAATAATGCACAGTAGAGAAAATGGAAACAGGCTGCACCCTCGCACATCATTTGCATGCAAAAAGGGGCTAAAATGAGCTAGATGGAGAACTTGAATTGCGGATTGCAGATTGCCCTTTTTACGAGAACAAGGTTAAATTGACAGATGTGTGAGGTGTGGTCAGGTGAGAGCTGGTTGTACAATGACGAGCATGCTCTTTTCCCTGCCCTTGTGTACATTTGTTATACTGGAAGGACCATGGGAGGTAGAATTTGCATCAATAGCATTACAACAACGTTTGCCACTCTAAAAACCACCAACTTTAACAGATTGATTTTGCCAGAGCAGCACTAGTTGAAAATTGTTGTTGTCCAGACAGAATACCAGGCATTATCATGTAGTGCTAACCTACCGGTGCAACAAAAGAAGGCGTCTGCCCTTACCTTCCTCAACGGCAGCAGTTGGGCAGCCGAGCAGCCTGCGATGGCTGGTGCGACCCAGCGGACCAAGTGTGCAGATCACGGGGAGGGGAACGCCGGGGAGACGGAGGGGGGTGAAGGGGTCGAGCGCCATCTCGCCTTGCTTCCGGCTCGCCGGCCCGGTGTTGAAGCAGATTCCACCTGTCGCCTCACACGATGGAGCTCGAGCGAAGAGGCGCCGCGGGTTTCTAGGGTTCGAGGGCTAGGAAGGGGAGGAGGGGAAAGGGATCGGTGAGGATCACTGTCGCTGTGACTAGTGAATGTGAGATCTGGAATGGTTTTTTCCAGTTTGGCCCAATTCCTCAGCTGGCTCTCTTTGCCAAGTGACCCGTCGTGTGGCTATCTTGCCGCAAGCGCCACGACATGTGGAGCGTGTCAGAACTAGAATTAGTAACCAACTAATGCTCACTCCGTTGTTACGGAGTATAAGATTTACTGTATTACTAGTTTTTAAAAATCAAATATGTATATATTTGACCAAATTTTTAGAGAAAAGTATCAATATCTATAGTGTCAAACACAAATCCTACTACTGTTGTATGTATTTTGTTTTATCAAATTATTTGTTATGGGACCCCCTCTCATGCGACCGCGTCGCCCCCGCGGGTGATCAGCTGCATCTTCCCTCGAGCCCTCCCCCTTCCTCCCTTCCCGCCGTTGTCGCTAGCCTGAGCGGCGTTGACGCCGGCGGCCCTGGCCTTTCCCCTCTTGGTGGCGCATCGGCGCGGGGCAGAGCGGGGCCGTGGGTTGCACCTAGGCGGCGCCGGCACTGGCGGCCCCTGGCCTTTCCCCTCTTGGTGACACGCCGACACGAGGCAGAGCGGAGCCATGGAGTACACCTCGGGGTGGCGCAGCGCCCGCTCGGCCCAGATCTGGGCCCATCTCGGTCTAGGCAGGGGGCGCGGTGTGGCATGTCAACGGTGTGGTTTCCGGCAAGCGAAGGAGCGGCGTTGGGCGGAGTGGGTGGTGGCGGCCGCTGGCGTCGGCCTGCTGCAACGTGGTAGTTGGGGCCTTGCGGGCCCAATTTGGGCATGGTCGGGCCAGGGGTGGCCTAGTATGCCCCTGTTGCCGCGTCCGAATGGCGACCGCGACGGTGTTGGAGGCACAGGCCTCCCGCACAATGGCAGTGGAGGTGGTTCCCTCCCGCGCGGCTCCGGTGCTTCCGCTCCTGATTCCTGGCGCTCCTCTCTCCGTCCTCTTTGCCTCATGGTGGTGATCTCAATGAGGCAGTGTGGGTGGCATCAAGACCGCGGTGGCCCATGATGGTGGGAGGCAAGTTACTGGTTGGTTCCACATTGGTTGGGCAGTGGAGTTTGGCATGCGGGAGAAATCTTAAGCAGGCCAATACTATTTTCCACGGCGTAGTTCCTGGTAAATTGGCATACGCAGTGGGTAAGATCGAGTTGGAGGTAGCCTTTGGAGATGAGTATGATTTCAGGTCCGAAAAGTTAACTTTTGAGGTGGTCAAGATCAGGAGCATGTATCATGCTCTGTTTGGGCAACTGGCTTACGCCAAATTCATGGCGCGGCAGTGTTATGTTTATCTGCAGCTAAAGATGTCGGGTCATAAAGGGACCATTACGGTTCATGGCAGTCGGAAGGTGTCTTTGTAGTGCGAGGAAGGCGACACGGCTTATGCTCAGTCAGTCTGTGCTACAGAAGAGTTAAAGTATTATAAAGACAATGTTTGACCCGACAGACATGACATCCTTGAAGAAGCCCACCACAGAGCGTGAACCGGAGATGAAGTTTAAGTCGGTTGAGGACGCCTAGATGGTTGACTTTGTTCCTGGCGATTCATCTAAGCAGTTCAGTATCAGTGCCAATCTGGACCCAAATAGGAAAGCACGCTCATCGAGTTCATCCATGAGAATCGGGACATCTTTGCATGGAAGCCTTCTGACATGCTGGGTGTACCGAGAGAACTCGCTGAGCACACTCTCAACATTGATCCAAAGTTTAAGCCGATCAAGAAGTTTCTTCGGCGGTTTAACGAAGAGAGGCACAAGGCCATTGGCGAGGAGGTGGCCCGGCTCTTGGCAGCCGGGTTCATTATTGAGGTATTTCATCCAGAGTGGTTAGCTAACCCGGTGCTAGTGCTCAAGAAGATTTGCACTTGGCGTATGTGTGTGGATTGATCAAATCATTGATGCTATGGCGAGATGTGTGTGGTCCGACTGATCCCTTTGCTCTCCCGCGTATTGATCAAATCATTGATGCTATGGCGGGATGTGAGCATCTGAGTTTTTTGGATTCTTATTCTCGATATCATCAGATCAAGATGGCGGTTAAGGACCAAGAAAAGACGATGTTCATTACTCCCATTGGAGCCTTCTGCTATGTTACTATGCCTTTTGGGCTCAAGAGTGGCCAGGCGACTTATCTGCGTTGCGTGCAGAATTGCCTTCATACTCCGATTGGCCATAATGTGCATGCTTATGTGGATGATATTGTGGTGAAGTGCAGAAAGAAGGAAACACTGATAGATGATCTCAAGGAGACCTTTGATAACCTCCAGGTCTACACTATGATGTTTAACCCGGCAAAGTGCGTCTTTCGTGTGCCCGCAGGCAAACTCTTGGGATTTCTGGTTTCTAACAGATGCATTGAGGCTAACCCGAAGAAGATCAAGGCTATCACCTCTTTGGCAAAACCCAAGTATATCAATGATGTTCAGCGTTTGGCGGGTCGCATTGCTGCTTTAAGCCGGTTAGGTGAGAAGGCCATACCGCTGTATTAGATGTTGAAGAAGACAGACGGCTTTTTCTGGAGTGTTGCTGCTAACGTTGCCTTTGAGGATTTGAAGAGGCAACTGGCTGAGCCGCCGGTCCTTGCTGCTCCCATTGATAAGGAGTCATTGCTGTTATATGTGGATGCTAACGCACGTGTTGTCAGTGTGGCCTTTGTGGTGGAGCGCAAGGAGACTGGTAAGGAATATCCAGTTCAACGGCCGGTTTACTACATCAATGAGGTGCTTATTGAGTCCAAATAGAGGTATCCACATTGACAGAAGCTTGTTTATGGAGTGTTCATGGCCAACCGAAAGCTTGAGCAGTATTTCCTGGGTCATCCCATCACTGTGGTCAGTTCTGCTCCTTTGGGGGATATCATCCAGAACAGAGAGGCTACAGGACGAGTCGCCAAGTGGGCTATCGAGCTTGCGCCTCATGGTTTAAAATATGTACCTCGTACTGCTATCAAGTCTCAAGCACTAGTGGATTTCATCAACGATTGGACAAAGTTGCAGGCGTCTGAAGAGAAGCCGGATAACACATACTGAACTATTCACTTCGATGGATCCAGGCAATTGGAAGGCTCAGGGGCTGGAGTTGTTTTGGCTTCCCCTCGAGGTGATAAATTTTGTTATGTCCTAAGGTTGATGTTTTCCAGTACTAACAATGCAGGTGAGTATGAGGCCTTTCTCCATGGTCTTCAGATGGCTAAGGAGATGAACTTAAGCCAGGTAAGGTGCTTCGGCGACTCAGATTTGGTAGCTCAAAAAGTCTCAGGCAAGTGGGATTCCAAAGAGCCTCTCATGGCGGCTTATCGCCGTGGTTATCAAGTGGAACACATCGATCGCAGGAAGAATGAGGCGGCTGATGCTTTAAGCCAGCTTGGATCTCAGCGTAAACCGGTACCCCCGAACACTTTCTTGAATGTTTTGCATAATCCTTCTAGATTATGCAAAAATGACTTAATATCACACAAGTTTCAGTTTTAATGAAAATATGCGCCTATGCTATCACAATAAAAGGAGCAGAAATAAAAAGCAACCCTTAGGGAACCGCTACAACTATATACATTTGGTACAAATAATGCAGTCCATTTAAACGAGACAAATTTATTCCAGCATATATCATAGAAGGGCAAGAACACTCCCTTAAGTTAATTCAGAACCTCATCAAGTTGTGACTATATTCATTTTGTATCTAAGTAGTAGTAGTGAGTACTGATGCGTTTTTTGGGCCACGACGACAGGTGAGGACGACATCTACGCAGCAAGTTGGGCCTTTGAGATTCATATATTTAATATAGTGATTTATGAATATACGTTAGATACTAATCGAGAGCTTAGAGAAGACGGCCCTGCTAAACAAAGTTATTTGGTTTGTGCATTCAGGGATCGTTGAAACATACAGAATGTTGAGGATTCTGTGCAAGTAGGTGTCAGTTCCATCGTTGGATTGCTATGCTATGTTCTTCTGTGGAGAATAGAGTGGCGAGGTGTTAATCCATCTGATGATCACATGGATTTGTTGAGGAGATGGTCCTGTGAGTTGCTGAAGTTTAGATTTCGTGTGTGTTCTAGATGACTCAAAAAACATGAACAGAGAGGGTTTAGGGATTCTTTACTTGTCACGAAGGTCGACATGATCACTTGCTCGGTGCAGGCGAGGTGGATGCAGGGCCGGGCCTACAGTGGTGCAAGAAGTGCGGCCCGCACAGGGCCCAGAAATCTGGGGGGGCCCAAATTTTTACATATACATAGTATTAAAAAAATTTATGCGTTTTGGGCTGCTGGGCGCTGGAGTGGGCTGGACTGCTGGAGTCGAAGCGAGGAGGGCATCGGAGAGTATCGAGCGAGCGACCGGCGCTGAACCGGAATCGGGGATCGATCTCCTCCTCCTCCAGTCCTCCTACTCATCGATGTCTCGATCGCTAGTCGCTACATCCTACAGGAAAGGTCCTTTGATGATCCAAGGTGTTCACTTTGCCTTGTGTTGGAGTCTGACTCCTCGTCCCTGGATCCGATTGATCCAAGGTGTGATGGAGTCTGATCCCTCGGTCAAAGGTATTCTGTCTTGGAGACTGGAGTCTGATCCCTCGCCCCTCGGTCCCTGGATCGATCGGATCACAGCACGACCGGCCGCTGCCGCCATTGACTTCCTCCGCTCCTCCGTCCTCTCTCAAATTTGGATTGATCGGTGACCCACTCTAGCCTCCAGGTGTTTAGCGAGTCCTTTTCGATTAACTTCGGTTTCTACTCATAATTCCTATTTTTCTAATTAATTAACTAATAACTATTGGCAGGGATCTTCACTTTGTTAGAGATTGCTTCTTACTTCTCGGTTAAAGATCACATGACCCAGAATTAGGTGAGTTAGACGGTTGGTCTAAATGGAAAACATTGATGCATGATATCCAATTGATATATGCTACTGTGTAACTTTTATTTTATTTTATTCATCTTCTTTATCTTCTTATATAAGACATTATATTGTATACATACAATTTTTTCTGCGATATATATATATATATATATATATATATATATATATATATATATATATATATATATACTATAGTTGCTTGTTAATTCATTTTTTTGTAACATAGGGCCCCATATTTTTAGTTTGGCACAGGGCCCCGGATTTTGCCGGCCCGGCCCTGGGTGGATGGATCTATTCTAGTGGTAGCTAGTAGCCGATCTCCTGGACGTTCCGATCCCCTCAGTCCTCCACTGGCACTGTCCTGTGATGACAGCGAGTAGGCTAGGTCTTCCCGTTGCTGCCACGCACCATTTGATTGGATAGGGTTTTGGAATATGGGGAGGAGAGTGAACCTGACGTGAATGAATGAATCGCGTAGGAGGAGGCTCTCTCCCATATCCCTTTATATAGCGTTGTGTGCAACAAGGGGACCTAAACCATAAGTTGGTTTGGGTGCCCCCCATCAGGGTGGATTAGTTGTGGTATAGTTAGTTGGTTTGGTATGTTCATGCGTGTGCGTGTAGTTCGATTCGACCAGATGAACATGAGATAGTGATTCGTTTTTATTTTAGCAAAACTCATTTTGTTTTGATTGATGATTGATTGATTGCTCGTGAGGAGACACGCGCGTGACTACCTAGGCATCTTGCCTCTGACGCGGCGCTACTCTGTGCTTGCTCGATCGAGCGGCTATGGCAGGGCCTCTAGGATCGAGGAGGAGGAGGAGCAGAAGCGTGGCCACCGTCTAGGGCATCGGCGTGAACACCTTGCATGCATGTCGATCCGTCGTCATCGCCGTGGCCGTCGCCGTCGCAGGCAGTTTACACCGAGCCCCTGTCCCCGCTGCACAGGCTCAGCTGTACCTGGTCCTAGCTCGGCTGTAATGGCGCGCACGCGTAGCTAGGCGGTGCCGTGGTTGCCGGCTGCTCCTCGGTCTCTGGCGTATGAGGACGTTGGATGGAATGTCGATCGCCCTGGAGCGCCCACGTCGGCCGGCTGTTGTGTGCGACCTTACCAAAGAGACCTGCTTCTTGAGCGACGAGCATCGTCGGAACAATATGTGTGCACGCACAAGACAAGAGACAAGAGAGCAGTACTGGAGCTCGTCCATGGCTGAAAATATTTTCTTTTTTACAGAAGCATCCGTCATTAGAGCATCGAGAACCAGAGTGGGCAAATCGCCCCCCTTACACGTCCATAGACGACGCATCCACGGATAGTGGTCGATCACCCCTCAGAAATCTGCATCCACAACTGTGTCCCCCAAAGCAAATCCTTAAATCCATATCAAGATGCCATGCAACGTTAAACTTGCACAGGTAGTTGAATAGACACATTTCATCGGATTACCAAAAGTTGACATGTTCTACTAATTAACTATGCAAGATATGACAATGGAGGAAGTTCATCCATGGCCGCGCTTGCCCTTGCCATCTTTGCTATGGGAGTTGCGGCCGAAGACGCAAAACGGATCGGGGCGGAACTTGTCACTGCCGGAGCTGTCCGATTCGTCGGGCTCCTCCTTCTCCTCTTTTTTTTTTTATTTGGGGGAGGGGGTCCGGCTTTGCTCCCTTGCAAGGGCGTGCACCGTCCTCCTTTACCGCTTCCTGAGGATGCGACACGAAGGCTTTCTTGTTCCTGTCCAAGCTGGCATATGACTCCGCCTCCGCAGCTTGCCATGCCCTCACCCTCGCACGCCAGTTGGGCCATGAGGTGTGCCAATGGGCTTTAGCCGAAGGACGAGGCACCACGGTAGGGATTGCGGCGTTAGCCGATGGGCGGTGCACTTGGCTCTGCCGCGGTCATGTGCCTTGAGCCGCTGGATACGAACGCCATTTGCGCGGACGCAATGGATTCACGGTGGAGCGGCTTCGAGTGCAGAGTTGCAAGATTTCCTCCCTGGCCCGACGGAGAGCTAGGTAGCTGGGGGGTCAACTCCTGCTCGTCCCCCTTTGGGATGAGGTCCTAGTTGACGGATCCGGAGATCTCAGAGTTGGATGCGCGGGTGGCGCGCCACGCCGGAGAAAAGCTTGGGGCTGGAGTGGAGAGTCTAGGGTTTGTTTCGGTATATAGGCACTACCCCAAACAGACTTTTTCGTGACGGTTTATAAGATTCGTGAAGGTTGCAAGTGCTCCTTCAGGAACGTGCGACGTTCGTGACGTGAATGGCGTACCGAGGCGAATGGGTCGAGTCAATCCTGAAGGGCCGCATATTAACCTTCAGGAATACGAGAAGCCTTCAGGAACGTGGCCCATATACGTGAAGGGAGCCGATCCACGTCGGGAATAATATCTTGCGCACGTACGTGACGGTACACCACCTTCAGGAACGTGGAATTTTGGCTAGGAGCGAGCAAGGCGCGCGATTTTTTCGCTCGCCAGTAGTTTTCGCGCCGGTCGTGCCCCCATCACTGACGTGGATGGGCCCAACGCCAGGAACGACTGGTCAAAATCCCTAAAACAAACTGCTACGCGTGCCCATCCCCTGTTTTGCATCTCACTGCCCCTCCAAACCTAATGGCCGCCGCCCCCTCCTCCCAATCCCCCATGGTCGCCGCCTCCCGTCCGGTGCCGCCGCACCACACAGCCGGCGGTTGACCCCGCACCGCTGCTGCTCCCACTCCTCCAATGCCATCTCCCCCCATCGACCGCCGCCTGTTGCCCCGTCGCCGTCCAACCAATCGCCTCCGTCGCCGGCGAACGCTGCGCCGTCGACGTCCAGCCACCCCTCGTGTGCCCTCTAGCCATTCTAGCGGCGCTTTCATCCCCGACGACCGGCGCCCCTCGCAGTCTTGTAGTACAGCGCCCCTGGAGACTCGCAATACAGTGCCACTTCGATCCCCATCGACCGGCGCTTCCAGCGCCGCCCCTTCGACGTCCAACAGTCCCCCTCGTCGTCGAGCCTCTCCAGCGCCTCTGCATCGACCGGCGCGTCCTCGTCCTCCAGATCCGACTCACTTCCTCGCCCTCGGTTTCCCTTCCAGCCCAGCGCCTCCAAAGCGACCAAAAAAGGTAACAGCTTGTAGACCTTTCATGTTTAGTAATAGCAGAGTTAACTAGTAACAACATGCAGGGGTCATTCTTTAGTATTTGACACTTTTCTTGAGGTAAAAGATGCTATTTCTTGTTGTTCTTTTGAAAAGATTGGCTGCAGCATCACTGGAGACTGTGATTAGTATATGATTCAGTTTTAAATAATTTGTTTTATGGTCCCAGTGCAAAGGAATTGATATTTTAGTTCCCATATGTCTATGTACAGAAGGGAAAATCAGGACGGTGTAGTTCTACGAAGACCAAGTTTGAGTGATAGTGTTGCACCGCAGCCTCTCCATTGACAGGTCCAGTGTCCACTCTTGCACATCTCGATCTATGCTTGTTTATGTAATTTCTTCATTGCCATGTTAGATCATTAACTGTTATACATTCCAAATTGTGCAATAACAACATTATTGAATGACGGAGCGTGGGTGGATGTATAGTGGTTGGACTCACAGTAAATCAACTGATGAGTGGTATAATAAGACAAAGGAATTCATAGATTTTGCCTTCTCTATGCCAAGTGTAGTCCAGAATGGAAAGATTAAGTGTCCGTGTGCTAAATGTCGAAACTATGAGAGCAAGAACAGGGATGATGTAGAGTTAGATTTGTGTCATTTTGGTTTCAAGCGGAATTATACTGTTTGGACAGCACATGGTGAAGGGCATGTCGAAATTACAGACTATGTAGATGTTGTGGAGGCTAATCGAATGGACACTATGTTGAATGATCTAGCTGCACGTGCCCCCCCAATTGAACAACAACCAATAGCTTCAGCCCAAGCTTTCTATAGAATGATTGATAGTGTAAAAGAGTTGGTGCATGAAAATACAAGCCACTCAACTATGTCTGCCATAGCACGGTTGTTGACAATAAAGTCACAACACAATCAACCTGAATCTTGCTATAATGATGCACTACAACTGATCCATGAGCTGCTGCCTAACAATTCCTCACTGCCAAAGGACTTCTATAGGTCAAAGAAATTGCTAGAGGGTCTTGGTATGCCATATCATAAAATTCATGTTTGTCCCAAAAATTGCATGCTGTATTACAAGGACAATAAGAATAAGCAAAAATGTGATTTTTGTAAGACCCCTAGGTACAAGGCTGGTTCAAAAAAGATCCCACGTAAGGTGTTGCGGCACTTGCCTATAAAAGATAGGTTGCAGCGATTGTTTGCACATGAGGAGACCGCAAAAATGTTGCGATCGCACAAAGAAACTCCTGGTAAAATGGTGCACACACGCGATGGTGAAGCATGGCAACAACTTGATAAGGATTACCCAGACTTTGCATTAGATCCTAGGAATCAGCGAGTAGTTGTATCCACGGATGGCTTCACTCCTTATAGTTTGTCTGCTGCTTCTTATTCATGCTGGCCAGTGTTTGTGGTTCCTTTAAATCTGCCTCCTGAAGTCATAAATCGTTCTGAGTACATATTTCTTGCTCTTGTTATCCCTGGTCCTGAACATCCTGGAGCAAAACTCAATGTCCTTATGCAACCTTTGGTTGATGAATTGACTGAGTTGTGGGGTGGTGTTCAAACGTGGGATGCATATGGGAAGGAAAACTTCCCGATGAAGGCAGCCTATCTATGGTCAGTCCATGATTTTCCAGCCTTTGGAATGGTTGCTGGGCGGAGCACCCACGGAAAATTTTGTTGTTATGATTGCATGAGTGATACCAAAGCATTCCGGTTAGAAAATGGTGGAAAGGCTTGCTGGTTTGATTGTCATAGGAGGTTTCTTCCGATAGGCCATGAGTTTAGAACCCAAGCTGATGCATTTCGGAAAGACACAATAATATTAGATGAACCACCTAGGCATTTGAAAGGTAAAGAAGTAGAAACCCAAATGAGAGCCCAAGTAGGAAACACCAAAACATATGGAAAAGAACACAACTGGACACATGTTAGTTGTTTCTGGGATCTGCCTTACTTCAACAAATTGCTTCTTCGGCATTGTATTGATGTAATGCACAATGAGAAGAATGTAGCTGAGGCTATTTGGAACACATGCTTTGACATAACTGATAAAACAAAAGATAATGTCAAAGCGAGGAAAGACCAAGCTAAGATTTGCAAACGTCCTAAGATGAATCTAGTCGAAAAGCCAAATGGCAAGTGGGATAAGCCAAGGGCACCTTTCAGCATTGAGGGGAAGCATAAGGTCATCATTTTGAATTGGTTCAAAAAGTTGTTGTTTCCTGATGGGTATGCTTCCAACTTCAGAAGAGGGGTTAATCTGAAGGAGAAGAAATTGTTTGGACTGAAAAGTCATGATTACCACATATTCATTGAGCGTTTACTCCCAGCTGCTTTCCGTGGTTTTCTTCCTGAAGGCATTTGGATTTGTCTTTCCGAGCTTAGCTTTTTCTATAGGCAGTTGTGTGCTAAACAACTCAGCAAAGACACAGTAGCAAGTCTGGAAAAGAACATTGTGGTGATTATTTGCAAATTAGAGAAGATATTCCCTCCTGGGTTTTTCAATCCCATGCAACACCTAATGATTCATCTACCTCGCCAAGCCCGGCTAGCAGGCCCTGTCCAGAATACATGGATGTATCGGTTTGAGAGGTATATCTTACATGAAAGTACAAAAATGTTTTTTTACTTGGCAAATGCATTTATTCATAGCTTGTTTTTCTTTGATTCAGGGGTATTGGAAAACTAAGGAAGAAAGTACGTAATAAGTCACGAGTTGAGGGATCAATAGCTGAGGCTTTCCTTATTGATGAGGCCACAAATCTTTTCTCCCTTTATTTTAAATCTGATGTGCACTCAGTTAGAAACCGACCACCTAGATATGATGACGGCAGATTGTCATTTCATTCCACTTGTGATCTTGAAATGTTTCAACATCCCGGACGATGCTTGAGCTATATGGGTCATTATGATCTCACAACACAAGAATACAAGGTGGCATTCTTGTATATTTTGACTAACATGCACGTGGGTGTTTTCTGTCCTTGTAGAAATTCATCAGAAGAAGAAGAAGAAGAAGAAGAAGAAGAAGAAGAAGAAGAAGAAGAAGACGAAGAAGAAGACGAAGAAGGGAAGAAGAAGAAGAAGAAGAAGAAGACGAAGAAGAC
>NC_041385.1:66412543-66490589 GCF_002162155.2 Triticum dicoccoides
AGAAGAAGAGGAAGAGGAAGAAGAAGAAGACGAAGAAGAAGAAGAGGAAGAAGAAGAGGAAGAAGAAGGAAGAATAAGAAGAGGAAGAAGAAGAGGAAGAAGAAGAAGAAGAAGAAGACGAAGAAGACGAAGAAGGGAAGAAGAAGAAGAAGAAGAAGAAGAAGAAGACGAAGAAGACGAAGAAGAAGAAGAAGAAGAAGACGAAGAAGAAGAAGAAGAAGAAGAAGAAGACGAAGAAGACGAAGAAGACGAAGAAGACGAAGAAGAAGAAGAAGGGCTCCTTCTTGATTGTCCTTAACACTTGATGCTCCTTCTTGATTTCTACCTCCACAGCCTTTAGCATCGCGAAGAGCTCGGGAATTGTCTTATTCATCCCTTGCATATATTATAGTTCATCAGGTGGTTATTATACCCAGACATTTTGAGTATATGTTCACTGACAGAACTATTATCCTCCATCTTGCAGCTGTAGACTTCATATCTCTCAATCCGGCCATTTGCTTGAAATATTAACTTCAACTGGAACATCTCATATGCTCCATGACATTCAAAACGTCGTTGAAGTCCCGGTTCTAAGCCGTAAAGCATGGCACACTGAACTATCGAGTAGTCATCAGCTTTTCTCTGCCAAACGTTCACAACGTCTGGCGTCGCTCCTGCAGCGGGTCTTGCACCTAGCGGTGCTTCCAGGACGTAATTCTTCTGTGTAGCAATGAGGATAATCCTCAAGTTATCACGTGATCCAGATCAACTAAACCATGTCCGATCATCACATGAGATGGAGTAGTTTTCAATGGTGAACATCATTATGTTGATCATATCTACTATATGATTCATGCTCGACCTTTCGGTCTCAGTGTTCCGAGGCCATATCTGCATATGCTAGGCTCGTCAAGTTTAACTCGAGTATTCTGCGTGTGCAAAACTGGCTTGCACCCATTGTATGTGAATGTAGAGCTTATCACGCCCAATCATCACGTGGTGTCTCGGCACGACTAACTTTCGCAATGGTGCATACTCAGGGAGAACACTTATACCTTGAAATTCAGTGAGGGATCATCTTATAATGCTACCGTCGATCTAAGCAAAATAAGATGCATAAAAGATAAACATCACATGCAATCAATATAAGTGATATGATATGGCCATCATCATCTTGTGCCTTTGATCTCCATCTCCAAAGCACCGTCATGATCACCATTGTCACCGGCGCGACACCTTGATCTCCATCGTAGCATCGTTGTCATCTCGCCAACTATTGCTTCTACGACTATCGCTACCGCTTAGTGATAAAGTAAAGCAATCACATGGCGATTGCATTTCTTACAATAAAGCGACAACCATATGGCTCCTGCCAGTTGTCGATAACTCTGTTACAAAACATGATCATCTCATACAATAAAATTTAGCATTATGTCTTGACCATATCACATCACAACATGCCCTGCAAAAACAAGTTAGACATCCTCTACTTTGTTGTTGCAAGTTTTACGTGGCTGTTACGGGCTAAGCAAGAACTGTTCTTACCTACGCATCAAAACCAAAACGATATTGCGTCAAGTATGTGTTGTTTTAACCTTCACAAGGACCGAGCGCAGCCACAGTCTATTCAACTAAAGTTGGAGAAACAGACACCCTCCAGCCACCTTCGTGCGAAGCACGTCGGTAGAACCAGTCTCGCGTAAGCGTACGCATAATGTCGGTCCGGGCCGCTTCATCCAACAATACCGCCGAATCAAAGTATGACATGCTGGTAAGCAGTATGACTAGTATCGCCCACAACTCACTTGTGTTCTCGTACATATAACATCTACGCACAAACCTGGCTCGGATGCCACTGTTGGGGAACATAATAATTTCAAAAAAAATCCTACGCACACGCATGATCATGGTAATGCATAGCAACGAGAGGGGAGAGTGTCGTCCATGTACCCTCATAGACCGTAAGTGGAAGCATTATGACAACGCGGTTGATGTAGTCGTACGTCTTCACGATCGACCAATCCTACTACCGAACGTACGACACCTCCGCGATCTGCACACGTTCAGCTCGGTGACGTCCCATGAACTCACAATCCAGTAGAGCTTTGAGGGAGAGTTCCGTCAGCACGACGGCGTGATGATGGTGTTGATGAAGCTACCGACACAGGGCTTCGCCTAAGCACCGCAACGATATGACCGAGGTGGATTATGGTGGAGGGAGCACCGCACACGGCTAAAGATCAATGATCTCCTTGTGTGTCTTGGCGTGCCCCCTGCCCCCGTATATAAAGGAGCAAGGGGGGAGGCGGCCGGCCTAGGAGGAGGGCGCGCCAAGGGAGGAGTCCTACTCCCACCGGGAGTAGGACTCCCATTTCCTAGTAGGAGTAGGAGAAGGGGGAAGGAAAGGAGGGGAGGGGAAGGAAGGAGGGGGCGCCGCCCCTCCCCCTAGTCCAATTTGGACTAGGATTGGGGGGCGTGTGGCCCAGCCATAGCCAGTCCCTCTCTCTCTCCCATAAAGCCCATTAAGGCCCATATACTCCCAGGGGGGTTCCGATAACCTCCCGGTACTCCGGTATTTATCCGGGGACCCCCGGAACCCTTCCGATGCCCGAATATAACCTTCCAATATATCAATCTTTATGTCTCGACCATTTCATGACTCCTTGTCATGTCCTTGATCTCATCCGGGACTCCAAACAAACTTTGATACATCAAAACACATATACTCATAATACCGATCATCACCGAGACAAGTCTCCGGTCAATAACCAATAGCGGAACCTGGATGCTCATATTGGCTCCTCTATATTCTATGAAGATCTTTATCGATCAAACTGCATGACAACATACATTGTTCCCTTTGTCATCGGTATGTTACTTGCCCGAGATACGATCGTCGGTATCTCAATACCTAGTTCAATCTCGTTACTGGCAAGTCTCTTTACTCGTTCTGTAATGCATCATCCCGCAACTAACTCATTAGTCACATTGCTTGCAAGGCTTATAGTGATGTGCATTACCGAGAGGGCCCAGAGATACCTCTCCGTCAATCGAAGTGACAAATCCTAATCTCGACCTATGCCAACTCAACAAGTACCATCGGAGACACCTGTAGAGCACCTTTATAATCACCCAGTTACATTGTGACGTTTGGTAGCACACAAAGTGTTCCTCCGGTATTCGGGAGTTGCATAATCTCATAGTCATAGGAACATGTATAAGTCATGAAGAAAGCAATAGCAACAAACTAAACGATCAAGTGCTAAGCTAACGGAATGGGTCAAGTCAATCACATCATTGTCTAATGATGTGATCCCGTTAATCAAATGACAACTCATGTCTATGGCTAGGAAACTTAACCATCTTTGATTTGAACGAGCTAGTTAAGTAGAGGCATAGTAGTGACACTTTGTTTGTCTATGTATCCACACATGTACTAAGTTTCCGTATAATAAAATTCTATCATGAATAATAAACATGTATCATGGTATAAGGAAAAATAAACAATAACTTTATTATTGCCTCTAGGTCATATTTCCTTCATTAATTTCACAAGATTCAGCATTGGTAGTAGGAGCAATCGGAGTGCTAATAAAATCATTGTTGTTGGTGTTGGAAAATTCACACAATTTAGTATTATCTTGAGCCATCGTGACAAGCAATCAATCCAACACACAAGCACACAAGAAGCAAGCAAAAAGAGACGAATGGAAGAGGGCGAAGAAAAGGCAAAGGTTTTTGAAAATCGTTTTAGAAGTGGGGGAGAGGAAAACGAGAGGCGAATGGCGAATAATGTAATGCAAGGGAGAAGAGTTTATGATGGGTACTTGGTATGGCTTGAGTTGGCGTAGATCTCCCCGGCAACGGCACCAGAAATCCTTCTTGCTACCTCTTGAGCTTGTGTTGGTTTTCCCTTGAAGTGGAAAGGGTGATGCAGCAAAGTAGCGTAAGTATTTCCCTCAGTTTTGAGAACCAAGGTATCAATCCAGTAGGAGAGGACGCACAAGTCACCGAATACCTGCACAAACAATCAAGAACTTGCAACCAACGCGATAAAGGGGTTGTCAATCCCTTCACGGTCACTCGCAAAAGTGAGATCTGATAGAGATAGATAAACGGTAAAGTAAATATTTTTGGTATTTTTGGTTTATAGAGTGGAAAGTAAAGATTGCAAAATAGTAGATCGAAAACTAGCAAGATGTAAACAAGATTCAGTAATATGGAAAAGAGACCCGGGGGCCATAGGTTTCACTAGTGGCTTCTCTCGAGATAGCATATATTACGGTGGTTGAACAAATTACTGCCAAGCAATTGATAGAAAAGCGCATAACTATGATGACATCTAAGGCAATAATCATGAACATAGGCATCACGTCCGTGTCAAGTAGAGCGACTCCTGCCTGCATCTACTACTATTACTCCACACATCGACCGCTATCCAGCATGCATCTAGAGTATTAAGTTCATAAAAACAGAGTAACACATTAAGCAAGATGACATGATGTAGAGGAATTAACTCAAGCAATATGATGAAAACCCCATCTTGTTATCCTCGATGGCAACAATACTATACGTGCCTTGCTGCCCCTACTGTCACTGGAAAAGGACACCGCAAGATTGAACCCAAAGCTAAGTGCTTCTCTCATGGCTATAGAGATCAATCTAGTAGGTCAAACTAAACCGATAATTCGAAAAGACTTGCAAAGATATCAAATCATGCATATAAGAATTCAGAGAAGAACCAAATAATATTCATAGATAATCTTGATCATAAATCCACAATTCATCGGATCACGGCAAACACACCGCAAAAGAGTATTACATCGAACAGATCTCCAAGAACATCGAGGAGAACTTTGTATTGAGAATCAAAGAGAGAGAAAAAGCCATCTATCTAATAACTATGGACCCGAAAGTCTGTGGTGAACTACTCACGTTTTATCAAAGAGGTAATGGTGTTGATGTAGCAGCCCTCCATGATCGAATCCCCCTCTGGCAGATCGCCGGAAAAGGTCCCAAGATGGGATCTCATGGGTACAGAAGGTTGCAGCGGTGGAAAAGTGGTTTCGGGGCTCCCCCTGATGTTTTTGGGGTATAAGAGTATATATAGACGAAGGAACTAGGTCAGGGGTGTTACGAGGGGCCCACAAGGGTGGGGGGCACGCCTAACCACCTTGGGCGCGCCCTCCTGCCTCGTGGCCGCCTTGTTCCCTCTCTGACTGCATCTCCAAGTCTTCTTGTTTGCTTTCGGTCTAAGAAAGATCTTCGCAAAGGTTTCATTCCGTTTGGACTCCGTTTGGTATTCCTTTTCTGCAAAACTCTAAAATAGACAAAAAAATAGAAATTGCCACTAGACCCTCGGTTAATATGTTAGTCCCAAAAATAATATAAAATAGCTTATTAAAGCCCATTAAACATCCAAAACAGATAATATAATAGCATGGAACAATCAAAAATTATAGATACGTTGGAGATGTATCAGTGAGCTCAAGACACCAGGGCGCGCCAGGCCCCCCAGGCGCGACCTGGTGGGTTGTGCTCAGCCCAGCCCACCTCCCGTGCCCCTCTTATGGTATTTAGGTCATTTTGACCTATAAAAAAATAAGGGAAGGACTTTCGGGACGAAGCGCCGCCGTCTCGAGGCTAAACTTGGCAGGAACACTTTTGCCCTCCGGCGCAGCGATTCCGCCGGGGGAACTTCCCTCCCGAAGGGGGAAATCATCGTCATCATCATCACCAACAACTCTCCCATCTTGGGAAGGGCAATCTCCATCAACATCTTCAACAGCACCATCTCCTCTCAAATCCTAGTTCATCTCTTGTGTTCAATCTTTGTACCAGAACTGTAGATTGGTGCTTGCGGGTGACTAGTAGTGTTGATTACATCTTGTAGTTGATTATTATATGGTTTATTTGGTGGAAAATTATATGTTCAGATCCATTATGCTATTTAATACCCCTCCGATCATGAGCATGATTATCATTTGTGAGTAGTTACTTTTGTTCTAGAGGTCACAGGAGAAATCATGTTGCAAGTAATCATGTGAACTTGATATGTGTTCGATACTTTGATGATATGTATGTTGTGATTCCCTTAGTGGTGTCATTGAACGTCGACTACATGACACTTCACTATATTTGCGCCTAAGGGAATGCATTGTGGAGTAGTTATTAGATGATGGGTTGCGAGAGTAACATAAGCTTAAACCCTAGTTTCTATGCTATTCCGTAAGGGACCGATTGGATCCAAAAGTTTAATGCTATGGTTAGAATTTATTCTTAATACTTTTCTCGTAGTTGCAGATGCTTGCGAGGGGGTTAATCATAAATAGGAGGTTTGTTCAAGTAAGAACAACACCTAAGCACTGGTCCACCCACATACCAAATTATCAAAGAAGCGAACATGAATCGAACCAACATGATGAAAGTGACTAGATGAAATTCCCGTGTACCCTCAAGAACACTTTGCTTGTCATAAGAGACCGTTTTGGCCTGTCCTTTGCCTCAAAAGGATTGGGCTACCTTGCTGCACTTTTGTTACTACTACCGTTAGTTGCTCGTTACAAATTATCTTGCTATCAAACTACTCTGTTACTTACAATTTTAGCACTTGTAGACATTACCTTGCTAAAAACAACTTGTCATTTCCTTCCGCTCCTCGTTGGGTTCGACACTCTTACTTATCGAAAAGGCTACAATTGATCCCATATACTTGTGGGTCATTAGAGGATGGACACCACCGACACCCTTCAGGAAGGAATGACGGCACCCGCAGGCGGTACCTCGTCAGTGCCGGATGAACCGGCGGTGTCGTGGAATTGTCACGTCAGATGTCCTAGCGTAAGGACTTAGTCGTGGAGCCATCGCAACTAGGAATCTTAAGGGGGTTTAACGGGACAAAGGACATGAGGTTTATACTCGTTTGGCCCCTTGCGGTGAAGGTAAAAGCCTACGATCTAGTTTTGGGTGGGATTTCTAATGACTCGATAACCAGGGAGCGAATCCGCTTGACCTAGTTCTCGATCTGATGTTACTTGCCCTGAACCACTGCCGGTTCGTCCCTTTATATACAGAGGTTGACGCCCAGCGGCTCACAGAGTCCCGGACGGTTCATAAACAGTGTCCGGCTCGGTCTCTCTCTATTCTTGTCTTACAATACAAGTTATACATACATGGCGGTTTATCTCTACTGGCCTTAAGTCTCCTCTGGGCCTTGGGCCTTTAAGTGAGCCGCCATCTTCAAGTATCTTCAGTGGGCTTCGTCATAAGGTGTGACCCGAACCCTCCCGGGCAGGTCATGCCTAATATTTATATCCCCAATATTAGGCCCCAGCTTGATTTTAACTGGTTCATGTCAATCTTCAACACTTAAGAAAAATCTTCTGCTCCTTGCTTATGAAATTTTTGTAACCCGCCATGACGTCATCCTTTGGACCTGTGGTAACCCACCATGATGTCATCTGTCATAAATGTATGTTTTATCCAACATACCTCAATGGATCTTTATCTTAATGACCATCCCAAAAATTGAGGCGTCCTTGTAGTTGGATAATTATGTCTTTGGCCTCCTTGTTGTTCGCGCCTGCTCATCAATTTTTTTTCTGATAAATAGACCTGACCAGGTCTTTCCTCATTCTTCTCCTTTCCTCATCTTCTTCCTTGCACACCCTACTGCTGCTCGAGCTCCGCCGCCGCCGCCGCGCACCTCGTCTTCGTCGACCTTGGCCGCTACATCGACCTGAATCTGTCCAGAGAATGGCGGCGAGCCTCCGTAGCAGCCCTGCAGCCGTAAGTTTTCCTCTTCCCCTACTTCAGATCTGCATTAGGGTTTGCAAGTTCCTTCCATGTTCTTCGCTGTTCACCTCGGCTTCTTCATAGTTCTACCACTGCAGCCTCCTTTGATCCAAAAAGAGTATAAGACTCATGCAATAACTATTTCGCACTCATTTTTGATACTAGCAGATCCCTTTATCTTGCAAAGAAGCCTTGTTAGAACTGATGAACCCATCCGCATTTCGTTTTTAGGTCTAGAATATTTTCCTTTCTGAACAGCCGGTTGATCCAAAATAGTTGCTGCAACTTGTGAAAACTTGTTTATGCAACACTTAGGCAAAAAATTGTGTTTACTAGATCCACCTAGCCATGGCGACTATTATCACCGACTTAAATGACAATGCTTAGTTGATAATCTTGACCTCCCATGGCGGCTTAAATAACTGAATTGTCAATGATGCTTATGGCAGCTTAAATAATCTGACATAATTAGTCTTATACCATTAGGCCCCTTCATAAGCCACCATCTTGAATATGCACTGATATTTCCTCCAGCTTAAATTTGAACAGAAATTTTATCCTTTCTTAGGCTTCCATCACAATGCTACCTAAGACAAGCACCTCATGCAACTGGGTCCCATCCATTGTCACTGAACAGACCCTTGAAGATTTTGCGAAAGTTGGCTATCTGCCGAAAAGGGATGTCATGTCGTACCATGCCCCTGACCAAACAGAAGAAAGACCTCAACCCAAGGAGGGGGAAGTGATCATCTTGACAGATCATATGAACCGGGGTTTCTCACCACCCGACTCAAAATTCTTTAGGGATGTCCTACATTTCTTTGATCTCCGTCCTCAAGACATCGGACCGAATTCCGTGTCTAATATCTGCAATTTTCAAGTATTCATCGAGGTGTATCTTGGAGAAGAACCCAACATGTTACTCTTCAGAGAGTTATTCTATTTGAACCGCCAAAATGAATGTGCCAGCGGACAGAGCTTGGAAGTTGGCGGCATCTCAATCCAGCATCGGAGAGACGTTATTTTTCCTTATGCCAATCCGCGAAGCCACTCTAAAGACTGGAATCAAATGTGGTTTTATTGTCAAGACACTTCCCCGGCTGATGAGAATCCTCTGCCCGGTTTTTGCGCCTTGCGTCTTGATTCCAATCATCCACTGCCTGACAAGATATCACCCACCGAACGCAAAACGCTCACCCCCGCCTTGGCCAAAATCAAAGCTCTTCTGGGGAACGGGTTGAATGGTATTGATTTGGTCCAGGTCTGGCATGCCTTGCGGATTATTCCATTAAGCCGCCGCCCCGGTCTAATGTGCAACTATTCAGGCAAGAAAGATGATCCTCTGTGTAAGTGCATCTAGTGCCACCCCTAGTTGGTTTTGGAGTATTGACGACAAATTTGGTTGAGGGACTAATGCGTTTGTGAGAATTGCAGGATAACGCAGGTAGTGTCCCTCATTGATTCGGTTTACCTACCGGAGATGACCCCTAAAAATGTATGAAGACATTGACGACAATGGTGTTATGTGAAGATATTCATATTGAAGACTATGACATGAGAAGACATTGAGTGAAGACTATGGAGTGCGAAGACTGTGTATTTTCGTTGTTTCCTTTTTCTTCTTTGTTGATTCATAGGAACCACCGTACTGTTAAGTGGGGTCCAAGTGAACAAAGTCAGAATGACTGAAGTGATGCTCAACCCAAATCCTATATCTTCGAGCGAAGACAATGAGAGCAAATCTTATCCAGAGCTGGATGAGTCAGCTTTGCTTGTAGCCCAAGTAAAGTTGCCGTGTGTATTTGAAATCTGACCGTTGGAACACGTGTCAGTTCCTTAGTGACCCAGGGTCATTTCGGACATATCAGGTCGGGTTGCCTAGTGGCTATAAATAGCCCACCCCCTACACCATAAATTGGTGGCTACTCAGAGTTAGTACATGGCTTTTGTCGTTTGAGAGCAACCCACCTCAAAGCCTTTGAGAGAGAGAAATCCTTGCGAGGACAAAACCCAAACACCCAGAGCCAAAGAGTGTTAGGCATCACTGAAGTCTTTCTGTCTGCGTGACCTGAAGACTTATTACACTTGAGGACTGTGAATCCTCCAACCGGTTAGGCGTCGCGTTCTGAGCATCCAAAAGTCATTGTGGATCGCCGGTGAACGAAGTCTGTGAAGGTTCGGAAGTCTACCTTGAAGACTTACCAGAGTGATTGGGCGAGGACTGTGTGTCCTTAGCTCAAGGGGAATAGGGTGAAGACGCGGTCTTCTGAGTTGAATCTCAGCCTCCCTAACCAGACATACAGTTGTCACAGCAACTGGAACTGGTCTAACAAATCATGTGTCTTCAACAAGTGACTGGTTCTATCCTCTCCCTCCCTTTACTTAGTGTTTGTCTTCGTGAAGTCATTGCCTATTTGTCGTACCTGTTTGACTTCATTGCTTGACTACTATCGTTGGTTGGCTTCATACTATCTTCCATCCCGATCCTTACTACTAAGCTGCTATTAGTCTTTATACTTTCACATTATTGCATACTTGACTATGGTTTGCTTGTTGTAGTTTATCTTCCACTGCATATCAATTAGGTCATTTCTATTGTTTGTCTTCGAAACTACCACATTTTGAAGACTTTCATAACAATCGCCTATTCACCCCCCCTCTAGTCGATAACTAGCACTTTCAATTGGTATTAGAGCAAGGTACTCCCTTGTTATGTGTGATTCGGTTTAACCACCTGCAGTTTTAGCTATGTCGACTGCAGGGATAATCAAAGTCTCCGCTGCTTACCCCGTGTTCGATGGAACTGAATATCCCTACTGGAAGAATAAGATGAGCATGCATCTTGAAGCCATTGATGTCGACCTCTAGTATGTCGCTAAGAAGAGCGTTCCCAAAACTGGTGAAGGTGTCACCCCTGCTGATGTCAAGAAGTTCATTCAACTGGACTCTACTGCCAGGAACATCATCTGTGGTCATCTGACCAAAGGACAGTATGGCCGCGTGAGTGCTCTGGAAACGTCGAAGCTAGTCTGGGACTGGCTATCCAAGGTCAACGAAGGCGTCTCAACCCATAGAGATCAAAGGATCAGTGTTCTTCGCAACCTCTTCAACCGCTTCAAGAGAAATGACAATGAAAATGTCCAGCTCACGTTTGATCGCCTCACCGACATCGCAAATGAGCTTCGTGCTCTCAGCGCCACTGAGATTACCAAGCATGAAATCGTCAAGACACTACTGAGATCACTTGACAGCTCCTTTGACACCCTTGCCCTCATGATACAAGAACGCCCTGACTTCAAGACACTCGATTCGTCTGATATACTTGAGAGGCTCAACACACATGAGTTCCAGCTTTCTGAGAAAAGAGATATCTATGGTCCCAACTATGGCCAAACTCGCGCTTTGAAGGCAAAAGTTGTTTCCTCATCTGAAGAAGAATCTGACTGCAGTTATGATGATCCTGAAGACATTGGAAAGGAACTTGCTATGCTTGTGAAGAAGTTCCAGAAGTTCACTAAGAAGAAGGGCTTCAGAAAGTCTTCACGATCTAGCTCAAGAAATGATGAAGCTTCCACTCATGACTACAAGAAGAGAACATGTCACAAGTGCAAGAAACCTGGACACTATGTCTCTGAGTGTCCACAGTGGGACAATGAGGAGAAGAAGAAGAAGAAGAGCAAGGAATATGATTCTGATGACAAGAAGAAGAAGAAATCTTTAAAGTCTTCTTCCAAGTCCTCATCGAAGTCTTCATCTCATAAGAAGAGCTCATCTGGCAAGGCTCGTGCTTTTGTTGGCAAGGAAATGGATTCAGAGGAGAAGTCTGCTTATGAGGAGGCGGAGGTGGAGTCTGAAGAGGAGTCCGACCCTCGCATTGCAAGTCTGGCTCTAGCCACAACCTATGTTGCCAAGTCCATCTTCAACACTGAAGACAATGACTTCCACACCAACGCTGAAGCTGATGACAAATACGACCCTGCTCCCACCTACTGCTTCATGGCACGTGGTGCCAAGGTAAAATCACGTGATGCTTACTTTCAAACATCAAGTGAAGATGACTCTGATTGTGAATCCAAACCCAGCTACAAAACACTTGCTAAAATTGCAACTAAACAACAAAAAGCTATGGAACATACTCAAAAACTGTTAGACAAAAGTGATGACCTGTTGGACGCGGAAATGACACGTTCACAGTCCCTAGTTGAAGACATAAAAAATCTTCATGCTAAGTACCAAGAACTTGAAAGTCGTCATTAAACGCTCTCAACCACTCATGTAAAGCTCTCCTATGATTATCTTCAAAGGAAGCAAGAGCTTGAGAAATTGAGAGCGGCTCATGAAGATCTTCAAAAAGATAATGAGTCACTTCGCGCTCAACAGATCAGTCCCGCTCAGGATGGATTTGAACCACCATGTCTAAAATGCCTTGAGCGTGATAGCACTACCTCTGTTGCTGAATGTTCCACTACTGCTACTGTTGCATTGTCTTCAACTACTGATGTGGTAACTAACCCCTCTGCGGAGGATACCACTACTATTGCTGATGAAAATGCTAGGTTGAAGACATTGCTTGAAATAGGGATGTATAAAAGTCTGAAAGGACATCAGACACTTTGCGATGTCCTCAAAAAGAAGATTCTGAACCGAAACCCTAGGAAAGAGGGTGTTGGGTTCGAGAGGAAAATGAATGTTGATGGTTCCTACTGGAAGCCTGAGCAGTATCCCAAAACCACATGGGTTGCTGCAAAGGGACCTTCAGTGGATCCATCCACCTTATCTAGCTTTACCTGTGCTAATCCTGTTATAATTGATGAATCCCTTGATGCAAACTATAAGCTATTCAAGAATCAGAATGGTGAAGTGTTTGCCAGCTATATTTGTACTAACTGCAGGAATGGACCACCTATGAAGAAGATGTGGGTTCCCAAAAGCTGTCTTGAGAATCTTCCAGTGAATGTGATCATGACACCACATGGGAAGAAGACAAACCCCATACCTAAGCATCATATGGTCCAAAGGCTTCATACAGACAGAGGACTCACCTGAGTCACTCTAACGCCAATGTTTTGCAGGGAAACCATCCTCAAACTTATGAATATGAGCGTGTGTCTTCAAACCGCTATGTTCATAGAACTAAGAACTTTTCTGCTTATTCATATGAGTATCATTCATCTCCTGCAAGGCTATTTGCTAGGGCTCCAAAGCTGAAGTTCTCAGATGCTGCACTTAGAGTCATTGCTTCTAAGCCACCCCTGAAGATGTGGGTGGTTAAGAAGAATTAACTTTCATTTGCAGGGAAGGGTCTCCAGCCGAAAATCAAAGGCGTCTGATGCTATTGCTGGGGACCTAAAACATCTTGTAGGGCGCAAGATCAAATGCCCAAATGGTCTCACTATGTATTTTGTTCCTGAATTGTTTGCCATTCATCCTATCAGTCCTAATCTTGATCTGAGCTTCAATAATCCTCTTGCCCATCAAATGTTTATGCTTCACAATACTCTTGGTGAAGCCTATCCCCCTAACTATACTGTAGGGTATGACACCTCATGCTTCAGAATGGATTATGGATAGCGGATGCACTAATCATATGACTGGTGATCGAAGTCTTCTCATGGACTCAACCTTACGTCCATCAGACAAGAGTCACATCACATTTGCTGACACTGGTAAAAGCAAGGTATTGGGTCTAGGTAAAGTTGCAATCTCAAAGGATCAACACATGGATAAAGTGATGCTTGTTGAATCCCTTGGTTTCAACTTAATGTCTGTCTCAATTCTTTGTGACTTGAACATCATTCTGCTATTCGGAAAATATCGTTGCCTTGTACCAATGGAATCTGACAAGTCTCTAGTCTTTGAAGGGTATCGGAAAGATGATCTATACATGGTTGATTTCTCAGCAGGTCCACAGCTTGCCATATGTCTTCTTGCAAAAGCTTCAGAATGCTGGCTCTCGCATCGAAGGCTGGGGCATGCTGGCATGAGGAACTTACACACACTCGCCAAGAAGAAGCATGTCATAGGCATCGAGGGTGTCAAGTTCAAGAAGGATCATCTGTGTGGTGCCTGCGAAGCTGGAAAGATGACTAGGGAAAAGCACCCCTCGAAGACAATCATGATGACATCTCAACCCTTCGAGCTGTTACACATGGACTTATTTGGCCCTACTCACTACTCTACCCTCACAACAACTGCTTGTCTCTATGGCTTCATCATTGTTGATGACTACTCAAGATATACATGGGTGCACATAATTCTCTACAAGACTGAAGCGCAAGATGTCTTCAGACTCTTCGCCAATCGAGCCATGAACAATTATGGTGTCAAGATCAAGCATATCAGAAGTGACAAGGGCACTAAGTTCAAGAACACCAGACTTGATATTTATCTAGATACAATGGGAATCACTCATGAGTTCTCTGCTCCATACACACCTCAGCAAAATGGCATCATAGAGCGCAAGAACATAACCCTCATTGAGATGGCTCGAACAATGCTCGACGAGTACAAGACACCAAGAAAGTTCTGGCCCGAAGCTATTGATACAGCATGTCACGTCATCAACCGTGTTTACATCCATAAGCTTCTGAACAAAACATCCTATGAGCTCCTTACTGGCAAGAAGCCAAATGTCAGCTACTTCAGAGTATTTGGAGCTAGGTGCTGGATCAAGGATCCCCATCACAAGTCAAAATTTGCACCTAAAGCTCACGAAGGCTTCATGCTCGGTTACGAAAAGGACTCGCACTCTTACAGAGTCTTCAACCTCTATCTCTACAAAATCGTCGAAACTGAGGACGTGCGATTTGATGAAACCAATGGTTCACAAAGTGAGCTCCTGCCAAGTACACTAGAAGAAGCTCCGCCCGACGAATCTATCAAGCTGATAGGAACTGGTGAAATCATGCCTTCTGAAGCACAGCCTGAAGAGGAACTTATCATTTGGTCTTCAAATTCGTCAGCAAAGGAATGGCATCTTCATATCTCTAGAAAAATACCTCAAAGATTGTCTTAAGAAGTTTGGAATGCAAGATTGCAAAGGTTACACAACGCCAATGCCAGCCAAACACCATCTGGGTCCCGACGACAATGGTAAAGAGTTCGATCAAAAGGTATACCGCTCCATGATTGGTTCCTTACTTTACCTATGTGCATCTAGGCTAGATATTATGCTTAGTGTTTGCATGTGTGCTCGATTCCAAGCGGCACCAAAGGAATCGCATCACTTAGCTGTGAAGCGAATTCTTCGATATTTGGCTTACACCCCAACACTCGGATTATGGTATCCAAAGGGCTCAAAATTTGATCTGGTTGGATTCTCGGATGCTGATTATCCTGGTGACAAGGTGGATCGCAAGTATACATCAGGCACATGTCACTTTCTGGGACGATCACTTGTCTGTTGGTCTTCAAAGAAGCAGAACTGTGTATCACTCTCAATTGCTGAATCTAAATACATTGCTGCTGGATTTTGCTGCGCTCAGCTTCTATGGATGAAGCAAACTCTCAAGGACTATGGCATCAATCTGAAACAAGTACCTCTCTTCTGCGACAACGAAAGCGCCATCAAGATTGCCAACAATCCAGTCTAGCACTCGAAGACAAAGCACATTGAAATTCGTTATCACTTTCGCAGAGATCATGTCATGAAGAAAGATATTGACATCATTCACGTCAACACTGAAGAGCAACTGGCAGATATCTTCACAAAGCCCTTGGATGAGAAAAGGTTTTGCAAGTTACGGTGTGAGCTGAATATCTTGGAATCCTCAAATGTTGTGTGATCAGGCACACATCCTAACACTTATGCATGTTGATGACTTAGATGTGCAACACACGAAGTAAAGTATATCTTCAATCAATGAAGACTTACATTGTGGGTGTGAATACATTAACGTGGAATTTGACTTCGGAGCGCCACGATAATTGTGCGCCATGTCTGGGTCTAATACTTCCTATACGGTGGGTAACGCCACCACAAAATTTCTCGGTTTGAAGTGTTTCACTCATGGAGTTATTTTTGCTATGTCTTCTCATTTGGTTTGTCTTCAATTTCAACTTATCTTCATGATTTTCTTCATTATGTTGATTTGATTGCTTTCTGATATATATACCAGTGTTCTGTCCTCTACAGCATTCACTTACAGCTATGTCTTCCTAGTTGAATCTTTTGAACTAAGTGAATGTGATCGGACCCTAATCTCTCTATGCTTTCTATCTCAAACTCTACCTGTCCAAATCATATGCATTCTATTGAAACTGTCGAATGTCTTATGCGTTCTTGTCAGCAGAAGACACAGAGACAAACATTAAGTCTGTTTTAAATGCTTCATCCTTATTGTTTCAAATCCGGAGAAGCCGGAACAACCATCCGACAAATCTGGCAGGCGTAGGAACGTGGGACAACTCTGAGTATGTTGCATGCTTGCCACGTGCCCCTCAGATGTGAACCGCCAGGGGCACCTGCGTAATTGCGCTGTGCCGCACACTTCCTTATAAATACATATCCCCTGTGGTAAAGAAAACCTTCTTCCACCTCTCCACCTCGTCAAAACCCTAGCGCCACCGCTAGCTCTCGACGACGCCGGCGACGACGCGCTTAGCTGCCGCGACTTCTCCGATGCCATCCTCATGCTGGCCGCGGACATCGTCCTCTCCGCCGCCGTCGTAGGTGTCCTCCATCGCCAAGTTAGGGCACAGTGGATTGAACTGCTCGGTCTCCGATTCATTCCATCTAGCAGTTCTTCGCGTGGTAAATACAACTCTATTTTTACCATCTTTTGATCCTCAAAGATTCATCCTATTTACCAAAATTGGTTTCTGCCTATACAATGTTAGAACTATTCTGTCTGCATCTCATACTACCTAGTATATTCACTTAAGATTCATATCTAGTTAGATTCCTCACTTGTACTTATTCACGGATTCGTACAAATCTGGAACCAACTCTCAACATATAAGTGAATGTCTTCGCATCATGAGGTCAATGTCTTCAAACTGATTTATCTTCAAAATCTTCTGAGAATGCATATGACCTCTTCCCCTTCCCTCGCATCTCTAATGCTGTCACAGGTACATGTCCATGGGAGAATACCTTGGTTCTCATAGTCTGCATTCGTTTGTAGAATTCTTACAGCATCACATTAACTCTCCCGAAGCCAGTTCCTGTTTGTCTAGCAAGCGAAAGCCTTTGAAGCCTTTGAACATGTTGAAGCCATTCAGTTTGAAGTTCATGGCTGCAGAGAAATCAATAAGGAAGGGTGGCAGACAACGTCGTGGGGGAACATCAAGAGATTTTCCTGATGACCTCGCAGAGCTTTATGTAAGTGCATCTAGTGCCACCCCTAGTTGGTTTTGGAGTATTGACGACAAAGTTGGTTGAGGGACTAATGCGTTTGTGAGAATTGCAGGATAACGCAGGTTGTGTCCCTCATTGATTCGGTTTACCTACCGGAGATGACCCCTACAAATGTATGAAGACATTGAAGACAATGGTGGTATGAGAAGATATTCATATTGAAGACTATGACATGAGAAGACATTACGCGAAGACAATGGAGCACGAAGACTGTGTGGTTTCGTCGTTTCCTTTCTTCTTTGTTGAGTCATAGGAACCACCGTACTATTAAGTGGGGGCCAAGTAAACTAAGTCAGAGTGACTGAAGTGATGCTCAACCCAAATCCTATGTCTTCGAGCGAAGACAATGAGAGCAAATCTTATCCATAGCTGGACGAGTGAGCTTTGCTTGTAGCCAAAGTAAAGTTGTCGCGTGTGTTTGAAATCCGACTGTTGGAACATGTGTCAGTTCCTTAGTGACCCAGGGTCATTTTGGACAAATCAGGTCGGGTTGCCTAGTGGCTATAAATAGCCCACCCCCTACACCATAAATTGGTGGCTGCTCAGAGTTTGTGCATGGCTTTTGTCGTTTGAGAGCAACCCACCTCGAAGCATTTGAGAGAGAGAAATCCTTGCGAGGACAAAGCCCAAAACACCCAGAGCCAAAGAGTGTTAGGCATCACTGAAGTCTTTCTGTCTGTGTGACCTGAAGACTTATTACACTTGAGGACTATGTATCCTCCAGTCGGTTAGGCGTCGCGTTCTGAGCATTCAAGAGTCATTGTGGATTGCCGGTGAACAAAGTCTGTGAAGGTTTGGAAGTCTCCCTTGAAGACTTACCAGAGTGATTGGGCGAGGACTGGGTGTCCTTAGCTCAAGGGGAATAAGGTGAAGACACGGTCTTCTGAGTTAAATCTCAGCCTCCCTAACCAGACGTACAGTTGTCACAGCAACTGGAACTGGTCCAACAAATCCTGTGTCTTCAACAAGCAACTGGTTCTATCCCTTCCAACCTTACTTAAGTTTGTCTTCATGAAGTCATTGCTTATCTGTATATCTGTTTGACTTCATTGCTTGACTACTATTGTTGATTGGCTTCACACTTTCTTCCATCTTGATCCTTACTACCTAACTACTATTGGTCCTGAGTTTTCACATCATTACATACTTCACTATGGCATGTTTAGGGTAGTTTATCTTCCGCTGCATATCAATTAGGTTGTTTCTGTTGTTTGTCTTTGAAACTTCCGAGTTTTGAAGACTTTCATAAAAATATCCTATTCACCCCCCTCTAGTCGATACTAGCACTTTCAATTGGTATCAGAGCAAGGTACTCCCTTGTTCTGTGTGATTCGGTTTAACCACCTGGAGTTTCAGCTATGTCGACTGCAGGGATAATCAAGGTCTCCGCTGCTTGCCCCGTGTTCGATGGAACTGAATATCACTACTGGAAGAATAAGATGCGCATGCATCTTGAAGCCATTGATGTCGACCTCTGGTATGTCGTCAAGAACGGCGTTCCCAAAACTGGTGAAGGTGTCAACCCCACTGATGTCAAGAAGTTCATTCAACTGGATTCCACTGCAAAGAACATCATCTGTGGTCATCTGACCAAAGGACAGTATGGCCGTGTGAGTGCTCTGGAAACGTCGAAGCTAGTCTGGGACTGGCTATCCAAGGTCAATGAAGGCGTCTCAACCTAGAGAGATCAAAGGATCAGTGTTCTTCGCAACCTTTTCAACCGCTTCAAGAGGAATGACAATGAAAATGTCCAACTCACGTTTGATCGTCTGACTGACATCACAAATGAGCTTCAAGCTCTTGGTGCCACTGAGATCACCAAGCATGAAATCGTCAAGACACTGCTGAGATCACTTGACAGCTCTTTTGACACCCTTGCCCTCATGATACAAGAACGTCCTGACTTCAAGACACTCGATCCGTCTGATATACTTGAGAGGCTCAACACACATGAGTTCCAACTTTCTGAGAAAAGAGATATCTATGGTCCAAACTATGGCCGAACTCGTGCTTTGAAGGCAAAAGTTGTTTCCTCATCTGAAGAAGAATCTGACTGCGGTTCTGATGATCCTAAAGACATTGGAAAGGAACTTGCCATGCTGGTGAAGAAGTTTCAGAGGTTCACCAAGAAAAGGGGCATCAGAAAATCTTCACGATCCAGCTCCAAGAATGATGAAGCTTCCACACATGACCACAAGAAGAGAACCTGCCACAAGTGTAAGAAAACTGGTCACTACATATCTGAGTGTCCACAGTGGGACAATGAGAAGAAGAAGAAGACGAGCAAGGAATATGATTCTGATGATAAGAAGAAGAAGAAATCCTCATAGTCTTCAAAGTCTTCTTCCAAGTCTTCATCATACAAGAAGAGCTCATCTGGCAAGGCTCGTGCTTTTGTTGGCAAGGAAATGGATTCAGAGGAGGAGTCAGCTTCTGAGGAGGCGGAGGTGGAATCTGGAGAGGAGTCGGACCCTGGCATTGCAAGTCTGGCTTTAGCCACAGCCTATGTCACCAAGTCCATCTTCAACACTGAAGACAATGACTTCCGCACCAACGCTGAAGCCAATGACAAAGACGATCCTTCTCCCACCTACTGCTTCATGGCACGTGGTGCCAAGGTAAAATCCCGCGATGCTTACTTTCAAACGTCACGTGAAGATGACTCTGATTGTGAATCCAAACCCAGCTACAAAACACTTGCTAAAATTGCAACTGAACAACAAAAGGCTATGGAACATACTCAAAAACTGTTAGACAAAAGCGATGACCTGTTGGACGCTGAAATGGCACGCTCACAGTCCTTAGTTGATGACATAAAAAATCTTCATGGTAAGTACCAAGAACTTGAAGGTCGTCATATCGCTATCAACAACTTATGAAAGGCTCTCCTATGATTATCTTCAAAGGAAACAAGAGCTTGAGAAATTGAGAGCGGCTCATGAAGATCTTCAAAAGGTGAATGAGTCACTTCACGCCCAACAGATCAGTTCCGCTCAGGATGTATTTGAACCACCATGTTTAAAATGCATTGAGCGTGATAATGCTACATCTGTTGCTGAATGTTCCACTACTGCTGCTGTTTCATTGTCTTCACCTACAGAAGTGGTTACTAACCCCTCCGTGGAGGATACCACTAGTATTGCTGATGAAAATGCTAGGTTGAAGACATTGCTTGAAACAGGGATGTACAAAAGTTTGAAGGTACATCAGACACTCTGCGATGTCCTCAAAAAGCAGATTCTGAACCGAAACCCTAGGGAAGAGGGCGTTCGGTTCGAGAGGAAAATGAATGCTGATGGTTCCTACTAGAAGCCTGAGCAGTATCACAAAACCACATGGGTTGCTGCAAAGGAACCTTCAGTGGATCCATCCACCTTATCTGGATTTACCTGTGCTAATCCTATTATCATTGATGAATCCTTTGATGCAAACTATAAGTTGTTCAAAAATCAGAATGGTGAAGTGTTTGCCAGGTATATTGGTACTAACTGCAGGAATGGACCTCCTATGAAGAAGATCTGGGTTCCCAAAAGCTGCCTTGAGAATCTTCCTGTGAATGTCGTCATGACACCGCCAGTGAAGAAGACAAACCCCAGACCAAAGGCATCATATGGTCCAACGGCTACTTACGAACACGGGACTCACTTGAGTCACCCTAACGCCAATGTTTTGCAGGGAAATCATACTCAAACTCATGAATACGAGCGTGTGTCTTCAAACCGCTATGTTCATAAAACTAAGAACTTTTCTGCCTATTCACATGAGTACCATTCACCTCCTGCAAGGCTATTTGCTAGGGCTTCAAAGCAGAAATTCTCAGATGCTGCACTTAGACTCATTGCTTCTAAGCCACCCCTGAAAATGTGGGTGGTGAAGAAGAATTAACTCTCTTTTGCAGAATGTGGTCTCCAGCTGCAATCAATGGCGTCCGATATTATTGCTGGGGACCTAAAACTCACTTGGACGCACGATAAACTATCATTCTATATGCTTCACATCTGAATTTCTTATCAGTCATACTATGTCCTAACTTTGATATGTGTTGTGACTGTCCCTATATGTGTCAAATGCTTATGCTTCACAACATACTTGTGACACCTATCCTCCTAACTGCACTGTAGGGTACATCACCAAAAGCTTCAGAGTGGATTATGGACAGTGGATGCACAAATCATATGACTGGTGATCGAAGTCTTCTCATGGACTCAACCTTACGTCCATCCGACAAGAGTCAAATCACATTTGTTGACACTGGTAAAAACAAAGTATTGGGTCTAGGTAGAGTTGCAATCTCAAAGGATCAGCACATGGATAAAGTGATGCTTGTTGAATCCCTTGGTTTCAACTTAATGTCTGTCTCAATGCTTTGTGACTTGAACATGATTGTGATATTTGGCAAATATCGTTGCCTTGTACTAATGGAATCTGAAAAATCTCTAGTCTTTGAAGGGTATCGAAAAGATGATCTATACATGGTAGATTTCTCAGTAGGTCCTCAGCTTGCCGCATGTCTTCTCACAAAAGCTTCAGAATGCTGGCTCTGGCATCGAAGGCTGGGACATGCTGGCATGAGGAACTTACACTCGCTCGTCAAGAAGAAGCATGTGATTGGCATCGAAGATGTCAAGTTCAAGAAGGATCATCTGTGTGGTGCCTGTGAAGCTGGAAAGATGACAAGGGCAAAGCACCCCTTGAAGACAATCATGACAACATCTCAACCCTTCGAGCTGTTACACATGGACTTATTTGGACCTACTCACTACTCCACTCTCACAACAACTGCCTGTCTCTATGGCTTCATCATTGTTGATGACTACTCAAGATACACATGGGTTCATATAATTCTGTACAAGACTGAAGTGCAAGATGTCTTCAGGCGCTTTGCAAATCGAGCAATGATCAACTATGGTGTGAAGATCAAGCACATCAGAAGTGACAATGGCACTGAATTCAAGAACACTGGACTTGATCTGTATCTGGTTACAATGGGAATCACTCATGAGTTCTTTGCTCCATACACACCTCAGCAAAATGGCATCGTTGAGCGCAAAAATAGAACCCTCATTGAGATGGCTCGAACAATGCTAGATGAATACAAGACACCAAGGAAGTTCTGGCCCGAAGCTATTGATACTGCATGTCACATCATCAACCGTGTGTACATCCATAAGCTTCTCAACAAAACATCATATGAGCTGCTCACTGGCAAGAAGCCAAACGTTAGTTACTTCAGAGTATTTGGAGCTAGATGCTGGATCAAGGATCCACATCACAAGTCAGAATTTGCACCTAAGGCTCACGAAGGCTTCATGATTGGCTATGGAAAGGATTCACACTCCTACAGAGTCTTCAACCTTTTTCTCTACAAAATCGTTGAAACTGTGGATGTGAAGTTTGATGAGACCAATGGTTCATAGAGAGAGTTTCTGCCAAGTACACTAGATGAAGCTCCTTCAAACGAGTCTATCAAGCTGATGGGAACTGGTGAAATCATGCCCTCTGAAGCACAGCCTGAAGAGGAACTTATCATCTCTGCACCAAATCAACCTGAAGACAATGCTCAGACCAAAGACAATTCTTCCAATGATGACAATGATCAGCTAGAGCAAAATCTTCGTCCTGTTCATCCTCGTGTTGCAAATGAAGTTCAAATAGAGAAGATTATTGACAACATCAATGCACCTGGTCCGCTCACTCGATCAAGAGCAACACATCTAGAAAACTTCTATGGGCACTTTTCATTTGTGTCGATATCAGAACCCAAGAAAGTTACTGAAGCCTTTATGGAACCTGAATGGATTCAAGCCATGCAAGAAGAACATCAATAGTTCAAGCTGAATAACATTTGGGAACTTGTCAAGCGACCTGACCCTCACAAGCATAACATTATTGGAACAAAATGGATATATCAAAACAAGCAAGATGAGCACGGTCAAGTCGTCAGAAACAAAGCTCGTCTTGTGGATCAAGGTTACACTCAAGTTGAAGAAATTGACTTCGATGAAACATTTGCTCCTGTTGCTAGGCTTGAAGCTATTCGAATACTGCTAGCCTACGCAAATCATCACAATATCTTGCTACATCAAATGGATGTGAAAAGTGCATTTCTCAATGGCAAGATTGAAGAAGAAGTATATGTCGCACAACCACCTGGCTTTAAAGATCCAAAACATCCTGATATGGTATACAAGCTAAACAAGGCACTCTATGGCCTCAAACAAGCTCCTCGCGCCTGGTATGATACAATCAAAGACTTCCTGAAGAGTAAAGGCTTCAAACCTGGATCCCTCGATCCCACTCTCTTGACGAAGACATATGATGATGAACTGTTTGTGTGCCAAATATATGTGGATGACATAATCTTCGACTGCACCAACCAGAAGTACAGTGATGAGTTTGGGTACATGATGCAAGAGCAATATCAAATGTCCATGATGGGTGAGCTGAAGTTCTTCCTTGGTCTTCAAATTCGTCAGCAGAAGAATGGCATCTTTATATCTCAAGAGAAATACCTCAAGGACTGTCTGAAGAAGTTTGGAATGGAAGACTGCAAAGGCTACATGACGCCAAGCCAGCCAAACACCATCTTGGTCCCGACGACAATGGTTAAGAGTTCGATCAAAAGGTATATCGCTCCATGATTGGTTCTTTGCTTTATTTATGTGCATCTAGGCCAGATATTATGCTTAGTGTTTGCATGTGTGCTCGATTCCAAGCGGCACCAAAGGAATCGCATCACTTAGCTGTGAAGCGATTTCTTCGATATTTGGCTTACACCCCAACACTCGGATTATGGTATCCCAAGGGCTCAAGATTCGATTTGGTTGGATTCTCGGATGCTGATTATGCTGGTGACAAGGTGGATCACAAGTCTACATCTGGCACATGTCATTTTCTTGGTCGATCACTTGTCTGTTGGTCTTCGAAGAAGCAGAACTGTGTATCACTCTCAACTGCTGAATCTAAATACATTGCTGCTGGATCTTGTTGTGCTCAGCTTCTATGGATGAAGCAAACTCTCAAGGATTATAGCATCAACCTGAAACAAGTACCACTCTTCTGTGACAACGAGAGTGCCATCAAAATAGCCAACAATCCTGTCCAGCACTCGAAGACAAAGCACATTGAAATTCGTCATCACTTTCTCAGAGATCATGTTATGAAGAAAGATATAGATATCATGCACGTCAACACTGAAGAGCAACTGGCAGATATCTTCACAAAGCCCTTGGATGAGAAAAGGTTTTGCAAGTTACAGTGTGAGCTAAATATCTTGGAATCCTCGAATGTCCTGTGATCAGGCACACATCCTAACACTTATGCATGTTGATGACTTAGATGTGCAACACACAAGGTAATGTATGTCTTCAATCAATGAAGATTTACACTCTAAGTGTGAATACATTAACATGGAATTTGACTTCGGAGCACCACGATAATTGTGCGCCATGTCTGGGTCTAATACTTCCTATACGGTGGGTAACGCCACCACCAACTTTTCTTGTTTGAAGTGTTTCACTCAAGGCGTTATATTGCAATGACTTCGCATTTGGTTTGTCTTTAGTTTCAATTTGTCTTCATGACTTTCTGCACTATGATGATTTGATTGTTTTCTAATATATATACACTAGTGTTCTGTCCTTTACAGCGTTCACTTATAGCTATGTCTTCAAGATTGAATCTTTTGAACTAAGTGAATGTGATCGGATGCTTCTATCTCAACACTATCTGTCCAAATCATATGCATTCTATTGAAACTGTCGAATGTCTTCTCTGCGTCCTTGTCAGCAGAAGGCAAAGAGACAAACATTAAATCTGTTTTAAATGGCTTATCTTTACTGTTGAAATCCGGAGAAGCCGGAACAACTCTCCGACATGCCTGGCGGGCGTGGGAACGTGGGACTACTCTGAGTATGTTGCATGCTTGCCACGTGCCTCTCAAATGCGAACCGCCAGGGGCACCTGCGTAATTGCGCTGGGTCTCTCACCTACTTATAAATACCTGTCCCTTGCGGTAAAGAAATTCTTCTTCCACCTCTCCACCTCCGTCAAAACCCTAGCGCCATCGCTAGCTCGCGACGACGCCGGCGACGAAGCGCTTAGCTGCCGCAACTTCTCCGATGCCGTCCTCACGCCGGCCGCGGACATCGTCCTCTCCGCCGTCGCTGTAGGTGTCCTCCGTCGCCAAGTTAGGGCATAGTGGGCTGAACTGCTCGGTCTCCTATTCCTCCATGTAGCAGTTTGTGTGCGGTAATTATAACTCTATTTTTACCACCTTTTTGATCTTCAAGATTCATCCTGTTTACCAAAAGTAGTTTCTGTCTATTCAAAGCAAGATCTATTTCGTCTGCATCTCATACTGCTTAGTCGATTCACTTAGATTTCCTATCTAGGTTGATTCCTCACTTGTACTTGTTCACGGATTGGTACAAATCTGGAACCAACTCACCTATATAAGTGAATGTCTTCGCATCATGAGGTCAATGTCTTCAAACTGATTTATCTTCAAAATCTTCTGAGAATGCATATGACCTCTTCCCCTTCCCTCGCATCTCTAATGCTGTCACAGGTACATGTCCGTGGGAGAATCCCTTGGTTCTCATAGTCTGCATTCGTTTGCAAAATACTTACAGAATCATATAAATTCTCCTGAAGCCAGTTCTTGCTTGACCAGCAAGCGAAAGTCTCTGAAGCCTTTGAACGTTTTGAAGCCTTTCAGTTTGAAATTCATGGCTTCAGAAAAATCTGCAAGGAAGGGTGGCAGACAGCGCAGAGAAGGAACATCCAAAGATCTGCCTGAAGACTTAGCAGAACTCTACAAGACAGATCCAGAAGAGAATTATCATCAAAGGAAGACACGAATCCAATGGATTCGGCGCTATTGGCCTGAACAATGGTTCAAGTACAAATTCGTGACCAAGGAATATGCAGAGAAGTATGCTATCAAAAGTCCTTGGGGCGATATTCTCTATCGAGGCCTTCAACCCAAGAACAGAGCTGAAGCTGTTGATCAAGGCTTCTATCCTTGCATGGTCCATGGACCTCAGCCTAAGAGTGCCAATCCCACCTCATTACTCTGGTGTCGGGATGATGCCCTCTTCAAGCGCAACTTCCAGCACGCAAAGGCTTCGGCCAAGGAAAACAAGAAATCATTGGGATTAGACTTCAACCCTGGTCCCTCTGCTCCTCGTGCTGACGGCTCTCGTGATGCAGAACCAAATGTCATTGGCCCCTTCACCAACCTTGACGGCCTCATCACTTACATCATGGTCCAATGCGCCAAAGTTGATCATTCTGATCATGATGCTGATACTGATGAAGCCCCTGCTCCTACTCCAAAGGCGCAGAAGCAAAAGAAACTAAAGGATTCAACCTCAGCTGCACCTCCGAAGACTTCTCATGCGAAGCCACTGGCCACTGCACCTCCTGAAGCCAGTGTGCAATCTGAAGATCTGTCCCGTGTCTCCAAGAGAACGGACAAGAAGAAGCAACTTGTTAGACCATCTGATCAAAGAGCCTTGCCTCCTGCCGCAATTCTGCGTGATGATCCCATTGATCTTTCAAGTGATGAAGATCTTACTGATGATGCCCTTGAGCAATTGATCAAAAGCAAAGAAGAAGCAGAAATCTTCAACAACCTGCCTCTCTTTGATGTGGCAATTATTCACAACTTCATTGATGAATGGTTCGACACCCCCAATGTTAGCTTTGATGACTTGCAGCTTCCCATTGGCCTCAGCGTCGCCTTCAATGGCGCCATTGCTTCTGAGCTGGCTATCGCTCAGCGCATCGTTGAGCTCAAGAACAAGATCGACTGTGAGAAAGCTTAGTTCAAGAAGCATGTGGCAAAGCTCAGCGTGCAAGATGTCAAAAACTTCAAGATCATGCTGCACGAGCTCAAAGAAGTCTTTCTCCAGAAGCGCGAAGAAGCTAAAGGCTCTCGTGAGCGTATGAAGAGTCTGGCTAACAAGTGTGTGCGAGCCTACAATGAGGCTGAGAAGCGCAAGGCTCTTGGACGTCCTAGCATTGACCCCAGAATGTCTGCAAAGAAGAAGAAGCCATCAACTGACCAATCTGCACCTTCAAGACAGGAAGAACCTCGCATAGTGTTCCCAAGCAGCTTGACTGGCTCCAAGCCAAAGGTCAAGTCAACCGCTTCAGAACTGAAGAAGACGAGGACTGCCGAGGCTGAAGCCAGAAAAAGGAAAAATCCTGAAGCCTATGATGTTGCTCCCTCCAAGAAGAAGCGCAAAACCAAGAAGAATCGGCTGCTCCCACAGAGCCCTTAGTTGTTGAACCTATCTTAATGGTTCGCCCTGCATCTGAACACCAAGAACGACGGATGATAGTTCATGAGCCTGCTTCCACAGAGGCTCATGAAGCTGAAGACATTCCAGCAGTTGATCCCACCGCTGCTGAAGACATTGGTCACAATGACAATGTTGAAGATGATGTAGTTCTTCCTCAGATCGAACACAACTTGGTATCATCGCCCGTTCTCACGAACAGCGAACTCATCAGCATTGGTCGTCCTCTGACGCCAATTGCTCAGGATGCATCATGGGCTGATCACCCACAACAACAAGACTCCCCGAGTACTCCCCAACAACAACAAGTCACACCACCTGTGCAAAAAGAAGAGGATGACTTTGAGGCCAAGCCAACTCCATCTCCAAAGGCATCGCCAGCATTACACAGGCTTCGCAAAGGACCAAGGCCTCAAGTCTCTCTTTCGAGCGTTCCAGAAGGAGAAGTGCACCACCAATCTGTTGCATGTCAAGTGTTTCCAGAAGCCAATCCGACTGTGAATGTCTCCGTGTCTAAAGCCAAAGCTGCTGAAGACAATCCGGCTGCATCAGCCGATGACAACCAAGAAGAAGAACGTGTCCCTACTCCCCCCATTACTGAAGAAGTTGTTCCTGAAGTGAACGTGCCAGTGCCCGACCCTCCAGCTCATCAAGTGGAGGTTGAAAATCTTGAGGCTGCCACCACCAACACAAATGAAGCCAACGACGTAGTCATGGCTGAAGCAAATGTGGAGCCTGCACCAACCAATGTCCCAGAAGCCAATGATGCAACTGCTCCTGAAGCATCTGTTGTGCAGCCTGACGACTCTATTATTGCCACTGCTCTTGTTCCGCCACCAAGGCCCCATACAATTGAGCAAGCATACAACTATGGTCAGCTGATCACTATCAAATGGCCTGTTCTGGTCCCTCCGCCTAATGCCTTTGGTCCTCAGTTTGATTATCATGTTGAGCATAGGCCTCTGGTCCAGAAACCAAAGCCAAGACTACCAAGGTTCCCAGGTACTGCCACCTCTACAGGGTCCTTCAATGCAAATGGCTTCAAAGCCCACAACACCTTCTTTGACAGAGCAAAGAACCCCTACTCAAGGCCAAGAATATCATCTGATCATTTCTGGAGCTATCAGCAGCGAAGCTATTACTCCTGCGTTCTCTATGATCAAGGGCACATTTTCCCTCATATGCGCCTCGACACTGAAGCCATTGCTGGACTGCCATGCTTAGAAGAAGCACTTGACTGCTTTCGTGATGCAGGTCTGCTCAGCTTTGTGACAGACAAAGAACATTGGAATGAGGAACTTTTGCTTCAATTCTATTCTACCCTCCACATTCGCGGCTACTACAGGGATACAAAGACATGGGTTCTCGAGTGGATGAAAGGAAATGTTCATCATGAAGCCAAAGCTATTGACGTCATTGAGCTTACATGCCTACCCACTCCCGGAGAGCTGTTCGAACCTGATTGTCAACTCCACTGCAATGCACTGGAGAGCATCTTCCATAAGCCAGAGCCCAACATGAGCCAGATGTTGAGCATGATGAAGCCTCTGCCACCTGACGCTGAATACCCAAAGGAGTTCTTTGTTGATGACCTTGAGTATCTGCCTCGCACAATATATCACATCATCAGGCGAACTCTATGGCCTATCAAAGGGCATTCATCAGCTGCAAAACTTGAAGGAGCCATGAAGACATTGGTCTTTTACATCCTCAATGGCATCAGCTTCAGTACACAAGAATTCTTCATCCGGCAACTGGCTGCGTCTGGATCTAACCTTTTTGGCCTAAAATTCTATGCTCCATGGGTCATGCGCCTCATCAAGCTACACTCTGCTATCAACTATTAGCCCTCTGCTCGCAATCAAATCTTTCTACCAGAGGTTGATATGTCAATTGAAGCCATATACCCTGAGCCTGCCAAGAAGCCTCTTTGTCTTCAAAATGCTGATCACCAAAGCTTCACTCAACCCATGGAAGGAGTCCAAGCAGTAACTCGTGTCTATCCAATGACTGGGAACACTCGTCTGCCTCACCATGCGCAAACTGAAGCTACTGAGAGCACAATTGCCCAAAGGCCTAAGAAGTGCTCTCGCGTCCTAAATGACCGAGAACTTCTTGTGGCACTGCATCAGAAACAAGACAAGCATCACTTCTGGCTCAAGCGACAGATGCAAAGCCTCTTGGTGGACGTCAATCGCATTCGAAATCTTGCCACCAAGAATGCTTTTGTCACTCACGAGACCTGTCGGCGATCATGGAAGAGTTTGACGCTGCTCAGTGCTGAAGCAGATCTTCAAGACGATGGCTTCACTGAAAGATTCAAGTATGACTCCACTCCTCCACGGAATGTTGTCCTACGTCGAACTCCATCCCTTGAAGACTCTGACTATTCTTCCTCCGCATCAACTGTGAATGCCAAAGTGCTCGATGATGAAGACGATGCTACTTCACCGCCCCCTACTTCTGCATGCATCGACACTGCACCAAGTTCGTCTGCGCCGCCAAACAACAACGACAACCCTGCTGCTTCACCTACTCCTCATGGGAACGAGTAGATGCTCTATGTCTTCAAACCTTTTTGGTCCTTACTGACAAAAGGGGGAGAAGCATATGAGTTTGATAGTCTTCAAGCGGTTTCATATGGGCGGTTGCTTTATATTTTGCCTAGTGTTTACAACTCTCGCTTTTGATACATTTGGTTCTTTGAGTTGTAACACTTAAACTCGATGGTCGTCTGCTACTTATTTGCTTTTCTGTGATGCGATGATAAATTCCGCATGTGCGATGATAACTTCCGCACTTAGATCATTTTGCAGACGTCCATTTTTCATTATGCACATCATTTCATGCATGATGAATTATCTTCATAAGTTGAAGAGGATCTCCACAAGTACAACCTGCCATGTGCATTTGCATTCCAAAAGCAAATTACTTATATGCACATCTTCAGGGGGAGCCTTTGCCACTTATGAAGACAATACCCTATCCTTTACAATTTCACATACTTTATCCCCGTTGAAAACTTCAACCAGTTTGTCATCAATCACCAAAAAGGGGGAGATTGTAAGTGCATCTAGTGCCACCCCTAGTTGGTTTTGGAGTATTGACGACAAATTTGGTTGAGGGACTAATGCGTTTGTGAGAATTGCAGGATAACGCAGGTAGTGTCCCTCATTGATTCGGTTTACCTACCGGAGATGACCCCTAAAAATGTATGAAGACATTGACGACAATGGTGGTATGTGAAGATATTCATATTGAAGACTAAGACATGAGAAGACATTGAGTGAAGACTATGGAGCGCGAAGACTGTGTCGTTTCGTTGTTTCCTTTCTTCTTTGTTGAGTCATAGGAACCACCATACTGTTAAGTGGGGTCCAAGTGAAAAAGTCAGAATGACTGAAGTGATGCTCAACCCAAATCCTATATCTTCGAGCGAAGACAATGAGAGCAAATCTTATCCAGAGCTGGATGAGTCAGCTTTGCTTGTAGCCCAAGTAAAGTTGCCGTGTGTGTTTGAAATCTGACCGTTGGAACACGTGTCAGTTCCTTAGTGACCCAGGGTCATTTCGTACATATCAGGTCGGGTTGCCTAGTGGCTATAAATAGCCCACCCGCTACACCTTAAATTGGTGGCTGCTCAGAGTTAGTACACGGCTTTTGTCGTTTGAGAGCAACCCACCTCGAAGCCTTTGAGAGAGAGAAATCCTTGCGAGGACAAAGCCCAAACACCCAGAGCCAAAGAGTGTTAGGCATCACTAAAGTCTTTCCGTCTGTGTGACCTGAAGACTTATTACACTTGAGGACTGTGAATCCTCCAGTCGGTTAGGCGTCGCGTTCTGAGCATCCAAGAGTCATTGTGGATCGCCGGTGAACGAAGTCTGTGAAGGTTCGGAAGTCTACCTTGAAGACTTACCAGAGTGATTGGGCGAGGACTGTGTGTCCTTAGCTCAAGGGGAATAAGGTGAAGACGCGGTCTTCTGAGTTGAATCTCAGCCTCCCTAACCAGACGTACAGTTGTCACAGCAACTGGAACAGGTCCAACAAATCTTGTGTCTTCAACAAGTGACTGGTTCTATCCTCTCCCTCCCTTTACTTAGTGTTTGTCTTCGTGAAGTCATTGCCTATTTGTCGTACCTGCTTGACTTCATTGCTTGACTACTATCGTTGGTTGGCTTCATACTATCTTCCATCCTGATCCTTACTACTAAGCTGCTATTAGTCTTTGTACTTTCACATTATTGCATACTTGACTATGGTTTGCTTGTTGTAGTTTATCTTCTGCTTCATATCAATTAGGTCATTTCTATTGTTTGTCTTCCAAACTTCCACGTTTTGAAGACTTTCATAAAAATTGCCTATTCACCCCCCTCTAGTCGATAACTAGCACTTTCACTCTATGACACAGTCCTGATAATTTGCCTGATCACGTCATCAATTACATGACCAAGTGCCTCCTTAATGAAAGTCTAATAGACTGTGCCAAGGTGGGCTTAAGCCCTTTCTGCGCAACCAATCCGGCTCCAGCGGTAAGTCGCCAAGCTGAAAAAATCAATTCCAATATTGATGTTTTACCTATACTCAAACTTTTGCTGATTTTGACAGGCTGATAACAAATTCTGGAAAGTCAAATATGATCATGAGGCTGCAAAAAGAGACAGGAAGGCCAGGAGAGCCGCTAGGAGAGCCACCACAAAGAAACGTGGAAAGAAAACCAGTGCTTCTGAGCAGCTTCGGTTAGATGATTCTTCTAAGTCGGTGGTAGCCCTTGACTCCCTTGGCTTAATTTTTAATCACCTTATTGATACTGATTATGATCAGGATGACACGGGCACGAGCCGCGGGGTGGATGAAGAGGTAACTATTATTTCCTCCGACTCAGAGCCTTTGCCGTGCCAAAAACTCTGCCAAGTAACTTGGAAAGTACGATTTTCACATCCTTTTGCTTATCAAGATCCTCGATTTCTTTTGAAGCGACAGATTCATGAGAGCCGGAGGCAGACCCATACCAGCAAAGACACAGAGCTCTCCTCCGGCTTGCCCAATACTCCACGGAAGCGCCGGAACAAGGTCATCTCCGTCTTAGATTCCTCTTATCCTTTGGTAGGTCTCACTCGTCAGCCACTGAACCCTTCTGGCTTGAATTATCAGGAAACTTCTCCTTCATCCCGCGACTCAATTCAATCCAACTTGCCAGCTTTCAAAGCCGCTCCAGGGTAATGATGACTTGCCTATCTTGTTCTTTGAATTTTTATACTTATACTGACCTTTTGATCTTTATGTAATGGCAAAGAAAAGGTTAGCAAGGCCAACAAGGACAAGCCGGTCGATGAGCCAACCCTCAAAGAACCGGCACTTCAGACGGTCATACCGGAAACCTCTGCTACTGAGCCGCCACCTGAGCCAACGTATGAACTGCCAACCTTAGCCGCTGACCCGCCTAGCGAGCAAGCTCTTGATGACTCGCGTATGAACCGCCAACCTTAGTCTCAAGCCCAGTCAAGACAAACGACCCTCAAGAAGCTGAGGTTGAAATTACCAAGACCAGTTACATTGAGCCAGGAAGGCCTGCTGTGCTTGCCAAATGCACTGCCAAAGAAGAATTCCTGGAATGCCATAAGGTCAGATTTGACCTTACGGATTACTCTCACATGAGTGCCGGAGAAGTTTTGTCTGGCTATCTTAGCCAAGTGCACAGTAGCCGTGACGTCGAAATTGACATGGTGAAGCAGATGCACCATAAATTTGAGGTATGATCTCCTGTTTTCCCTGAATCATTCTTATTACGCCATCCCCGAAGTCTACTGCTTAAGATGAATATGTTGTAGACTTTAGAAAAACGTCAAACAATTATTAACAATGTCTTTAGATCAAAAACCTGTAGAAATCCGGCTTAATCCGTAGCCCCCAAGGGCCGTTTTAATCAAAATGAATGAGCCGGTCCTTCACATGCTTGTGTAGAACATATTAACTGCATAGTTTGAACTGCAATATGCATTAGCCCCCAAGTGCCAAGTAGTCTTGCTTGCAAAGTGCTTGGGACTTTAATTTTGTGAACCGCCAATCTCATGAACCGCCACTATAAATATACTTCCGCGGTAGACATTAGCCCCCAAGTGTCAAGTGCTTTGCTTGCAAAGTGCTTGGGACTTGAATATTATATGCTCATAGTCATGATTTTATCCCGGCATTTATGCAGGTCACCACCAATCAATTTCAATCAGAAATATCCGACTTGAAGAACTACCTGAAATCACAAGAGACAGAAACCGAAAGGGCCAACTCCAAGTTTGAATTCAGTGTATCTGAACAAGAGAAGCTGAAGGCCAACTTTGAGGTGGAAAGAAAAGCTTGGGCTGATGAAAAGAAGGCCGTAACCCAACAAGCTGACAAGGCAGAGGCGGCTCTTGAAAAGGCAACCAATGAATTGTCCGGCTTAAAACGCCACGTGACCCAGATGGTTAAAGCAATCTTTGGTAAGTCGTCCTGCAAGTTATAAATATTTGAAACTTTCTAATGATCATATAAACTGTTATTAACGCACCTAACATTGCTATGCAGGCCTCAGGAGTTCAAATCTCAGCCAAGATATATTGACAAAGCTGAAGGCGGTTTATACACTGGTGGAGCAACTCTACACCGGATCTCAGCGGGCCTTAGCCACCGTGGCCATGTCCAATGAAGTTTCCACACTTTTGGCGGATGTACTAAGGATACTTTCTGTGCTACCTCAACGGATCACTGAACTGAAGCGATCGTCTGTGAGAGCCGGAGCTGTGGCCACATTAAGCCAGGCCAAATCTTGGCTTCCGGAACTAGACCCGGCGGACATCGCTATTGGTTATCCAAGCCTAAAACAAGATGGTACGCCCTTTGAACAGGAAGATTTTGCTGCTTGTGTGAAGGCAATACGCCCTGTGGCCACTCTGATTGCTGAAGAGGCAGATCTCTCCAAGTACCAGGCGGGTTATGACACAGAGAACCGGAGGATTCCGACACCACAGTACACTTTGACAAATCTGATTCCACCAATTTGTAAGCATAGCTTCGCCCCTGAAGTTGACCCGGCCGGATTAATTGATGATGAAGCTGAATTTAAAGCTTTGAGTGGCATTGACTGGTCGTCATCAACCTTTCAGGACCGGGAACAAGACGACGAAGTGGAAAGGGTTGATCCGGAAGCTTCAGGCCATCAAGAGAATTGATCCACCGAACGGCTCATATTTGTAGTCTTTGTTAAAAAAACAATATTAATCATTTTGACTCGGGGAGTCATGTAATAGGAGCAGAAATGAATTTGCTGTGCCGTGCCTTCGTGCACGTTTTGATGCTTTAACAATGTTTAAGCCGCCATCATATCTTTACTCCGTCCTACGCTTTCCTATTTTCCTTATGCATAAGAAAGCATGTAATCTGTCCAGCACAAAGAGATAGATCACAGAAATCCTCGGCGGCTTACCACAGGGCAGGTCATAATTATCCCATGTAACTATAAATGTGAAATATGAGTTATAAATAATCCTGATGAGAATCAGAACTTTCAATATAACTGTGATAACATCATACCTGAGATGTCAAATTTCTACGGCCGATTTAGATGACCTGTACAGTAAGGGTGATGACCCAGTTTAGAAGTCATGACTTCAATTGGAGTATGTCACACGCCTAGCGACTGATTGTTCGAAGTCAAGCCGGCTCAAACAGAAACCTTATATGCCTTAGAACATGAACACAGGAAAGGTCTCTAGACAAATCCAAAGAGTGCTTTCAAAAAAGACTTAAGAAAAAAGAACAGAAATACAAATTAAGGCTTCTGATTCAAATACAATCAGTAAACCGTCCCAAAGGGTTAAGCTAGGGTTCCAATACGACCATGTAGCCCCAGTGGCTTTGGCATTGCGCCGATCAAGAGGGTACCGACAGCTATGTTCTCTTTGGATCGAATACGACCTATGTTTGAACAGGAAGCCCCCAAATGACCTTGAGAATATTTAACGACTCTGATTCGAATACGATCTGGGTCGGACCCAAGAGGGGTTAAGCCATGATTCGAATACGATCAAGAAGCCCCCAAGTAGATTTTGGCATTGCGCCAATCAAGTGGGTACCGACAGCTATGTTCTCTTTGGTTCGAATACGACCTATGTTTGAACAGGAAGTCCCCAAATGACCTTGAGAATATTTAACGACTCTGATTCGAATACGATCTGGGTCGGACCCAAGAGGGGTTAAGCCATGATTCGAATACGATCAAGAAGCCCCCAAGTAGATTTTGGCAAGTGGGTACCGACAGCTATGTTCTCTTTGGTTCGAATACGACCTATGTTTGAACAGGAAGCCCCCAAGTGACCTTTAGAATATTTAATGACTTTGATTCGAATACGATCAGGGTCGGACCAAAAGGGGTTAAGCTATGATTCGAATACGACCCAGCCCCCAAATGATCAAGTTGTTTGAACAACTATGATTCGAATACGATCAGGAAGCTGTGCCAAAGGAGTTAAGCTAGATTCGAATACGATCAGCCCCCAATGATCTTTTTCAAATTATGACAATGAAGACATCTGATCTTTGAGGATGAAAAAGGACAGAGGTCCTGCTTTATTATTGATAATATATACATCACCAAGATATGTACATCATGAGAGCCGGTGGCTCAAGTGTAGTAAGGCCGAAGATGAGCTATATTCCACGGTCGGCGGGTCTCCTCCTCTGACTTACGTGAGTCTTTGTGCTCTTGAACATCGATAAGGTAGTATGATCCATTGTTCAAATTCTTGCTGACCACAAAGGGCCCTTCCCAAGGTGGGGATAACTTGTGTGCATCAGTCTCATCCTGGAAGAGCCGGAGCACCAAGTCGCCTTCTTGAAAGGTTCTGGATTTAACCCGGCGGCTGTGATAATACCACAGGTCATGTTGGTAAATCGCCGAGCGGGCTGCTGCCAAGTCACGCTTCTCATCCAACAGGTCAAGTGCCTCCCGACGTGCTTGCTCATTGTTAGCTTCCACGTAAGCCGCCACTCGGGGCGAGTCATGGTGGATGTCACTAGGAAGAACTGCCTCTGCTCCATAAACCATGAAGAAAGGGGTATAACCCGTAGATCTATTGGGGGTAGTACTGATGCTCCATAACACTGATGGTAACTCCTCCACCCAACAAACCGGCGTTCGCTGCAAAGAAACTAGAAGTCGGGGCTTGATCCCCTTCAAAATCTCCTGATTGGCTCTTTCTGCTTGACCATTGGATTGGGGGTGAGCCACTGATGAGACATCAAGCCGGATATGCTCACGTTGACAGAACTCCTCCATAGCCCCCTTGGACAAGTTAGTGCCATTATTAGTTATGATGCTATGGGGGAAACCAAAACGGAAAATCACCTTTTTCATGAATTGAACCGCCGTCGCCGCGTCACACTTACTGACCTGCTCTGCTTCCACCCACTTTGTAAACTTATTGTCGTGAAAATTTCTAACACCCGTCACGTTTACTGACCAGATCTTCTGCATTAGCATGAGCCGTCGGCCAATAAAATCCATGACGGAAAGCTTTAGCCACAAGGGACTTTGAACCAGCATGATGGCCACAATCTCCTTCATGAATCTCATTAAGAATCTCTTGGCCTTCCTCAGGAGACACACAACATTGAAACTCCCCAATGACACTGCGATGATGTAACTCGCCATTGGCAATCGTCATTGACTTAGACCGTCAGGTTATCTGTCTAGCCAAGGTTTCATGCTCGGGCAATTCTCCCCGGGTCATGTAAGCCAAATATGGCACTGTCCAATCTGGGATGACATGAAGAGCCGCCACCAACTGTGCTTCCGGGTCAGGTACAGCCAAGTCTTCCTCTGTAGGTAACTTGACAGACAGATTATGCAAAACATCCAACAAAGTGTTCGGGGGTACCGGTTTACGCTGAGATCCAAGCCGGCTTAAAGCATTAGTCGCCACATTCTTCCTGCGATCGATGTGTTCCACTTGATAACCCTTGAAGTGTCTAGCAACAGCATCAACCTCACAGCGATAAGCCGCCATGAGAGGGTCTTTGGAATCCCACTTGCCTGAGACTTGTTGAGCTACCAAATCTGAGTTGCCGAAGCACCTTACCCGGCTTAAGTTCATCTCCTTAGCCATCCGAAGACCATGGAGAAAGCCCTCATACTCAGCTGCATTGTTAGTACAGGGAAACATCAACCTTAGCACATAACAAAATTTATCACCTCAAGGGGAAGCCAAAACAACTCCAGCCCCCGAGCCTTCCAATTGCCTGGATCCATCGAACTGAATAGTCTAGTATGTGTTATCCGGCTTCTCTTCTGGCGCCTGCAACTCTGTCCAATCCTTGATGAAATCCACCAGTGCTTGAGACTTGATAGCAGTACGAGGTACATATTTTAAACCATGAGGCCCAAGCTCGATAGCACACTTGGTGACTCGTCCCATAGCCTCTCTGTTCTGGATGATATCCCCCAAAGGAGCTGAACTGACCACAGTGATTGGATGACCCAGGAAATAGCTTTCGGCTAGCCATGAACACCCCACAAACTAGCTTCTGCCAATGTGCATACCTCTGTTTGGACTCAATAAGCACCTCACTGATGTAGTAAACCAGCCGTTGAACCGGATATTCCTTACCAGTCTCCTTGCGCTCCACCACAATGGCCACACTGACAACACGTGCGTTAGCAGCCACATATAACACCAATGGCTCCTTACCAATGGGAGCGGCAAGGACCGGCGGCTCAGCCAGTTGCCTCTTCAAATCCTCAAAGGCAACGTTAGCAGCATCACTCCAGACAAAGTCATCGGTCTTCTTCAACATTTGATACAGCGGTATGGCCTTCTCACCTAACCGGCTTATGAACCGGCTTAAAGCAGCAATGCGACCCGCCAAACGCTGAACATCAGTGATACACTTGGGTTTTGCCAAAGATGTGATAGCCTTGATCTTCTCCGGGTTTGCCTCAATGCCTTTGTTAGAAACCAGAAATCCCAAGAGTTTGCCTGCCGGCACAACAAAGACGCACTTTGCTGGGTTAAGCATCATATTGTAGACCCAGAGGTTATCAAAGGTCTCCTTGAGATCATCTATCAGTGTTTCCCTCTCTCTGGACTTCACCACAATATCATCCACATAAGCATGCACATTGCTGCCAATCTGATTATGAAGGCAATTTTGCACACAATGCAGATAAGTTGCCTGGGCACTCTTGAGCCCAAAAGGTATATAAACAGAGCAGAAGGTTCCAAAGAGAGTAGTGAATGCCGTCTTTTCCTGGTCCTTAACCGCCATCTTGATCTGATGATATCGAGAATAAGCATCCAAAAAACCCAAGCGCTCACGTCCCGTCGTAGCATCAATGATTTGATCAATACATGAGAGAGCAAAGGGATCAGCCGGACAAGCCTTGTTCAAGTACGTGTAATCCACACACATATGCCAAGTGTCGTTCTTCTGGAGCACTAGCACCAGGTTAGCTAACCACTCTGGATGAAATACCTCAATAATGAACCCGGCTGCCAAGAGCCGGGCCACCTCCTCGCCAACAGCCTTGCGCCTCTCTTCATTAAACTGCCGAAGAAACTGCTTGACCGGCTTAAACTTCGGATCAATGTTGAGAGTGTGCTTAGCGAGTTCTCTCGATACACCCGGCATGTCAGAAGGCTTCCAGGCAAAGATGTCTCGATTCTCACGGATGAACTCGATGAGCGGGCTTTCCTATTTGGGATACAGATTGGCATTGATACTGAACTGCTTAGATGAATCGCCAAGAACAAAGTCGACCATCTTTGCGTCCTTAGTCGACTTAAAGTTCATCTCCGGTTCACGCTCTGTGGTGGGCTTCTTCAAGGATGTCATGTCTGCCGGGTCAACATTGTCTTTATAATACTTTAACTCTTCTGTAGCACAGACTAACTCAGCATAAGCCGCGTCGCCTTCCTCGCACTCTGGAGCCACCTTCCGACTGCCATGAACCATAATGGTCCCTTTATGACCCGGCATCTTCAGCTGCAGATAAACATAGCACGGCCGTGCCATGAATTTGGCGTAAGCCGGTCGCCCAAACAGAGCATGATACGGGCTCCTAATCTTGACCACCTCAAAAGTTAACTTTTTGGCCCTAGAATCATACTCATCTCCAAAGGCTACCTCCAACTCAATCTTGCCCACTTGGTATGCCAATTTACCAGGAACTACACCGTGAAAAACAGCATTGGACTGCATAAGATTTCTCCCGCATGCCAAACTCCACTGTCCAACCAATGCGGAACCAACCAGTAACTTGCCGCCCACCAGCATGGGTCACCACGGTCTTGATGCCCACCCACACTGCCTCACTGGGATCACCACCACGAGGCAAAGAGGACGGAGAGAGGAGCGCCAGGAATCAGGAGCGGCAGCACCGGAGCCACGCGGAAGGGAACCACCTCCACTACCGTTATGCGGGAGGCTTGTGCCTCCAACACCGTCGTGGTCGCTGTTCGGACGTGGCAACAGGGGCATACCAGGCCACCCCTGGCCCGGCCATGCCAAAATTGGCCCCGCAAAGCCCCGACTGCCACGTTGCAGCAGGCCGGCGCCAGCGGCCGCCACCAACCACTCCGCCCAATGCCGCTCCTCCGCTTGCCGGAAACCACGCCGTCGACATGCCCCACCACGCCCCCCGCCTTGACCGAGATGGGCCCAGATCTGGGCTGAGCGGGTGTTGCGCCACCCTGCCGCAAATGTTAGCGCCGCCACCTAGGTGTACTCCATGGCTCCCCTCTGCCCCGTGTCGGCGTGTCACCAAGAGGGGAAAGGCCAGGGGCCGCCGGTGCCGGTGCCGCTTAGGTGCACCCCACGGCTCCGCTCCACCCCGCGTCGGCACGCCACCAAGAGGAGAAAGGCCAGGGCCGCCGGCGCCAACATCGCTTGGGCTAGCGATGATGGCGGGAAGGGAGGAACGAGGGAGGGCTCGAGGGGAGATGCAACTGATCACCCGCAGGGGCGACGTGGTCGCGAGAGAGTCCCATAACAAATAATTTGATAAAACAAAATACATACAACAGTAGTAGGATTTGTGTTTGACACTATAGATATTGATACTTTTCTTTAAAAATTTGGTCAAATATATACATATTTGATTTTGAAAAACTAGTAATACAGTAAATCTTATACTCCGTAACAACGGAGGGAGTACTAGTTGGTCGCTAATTCTAGTTCTGACACGCTCCACATGTCGCGGCGCTTGCGGCAGGATAGCCACGCGACAGGTCACTTCGCAAAGAGAGCCAGCTGAGGAATTGGGCCAAACTGTAAAAAACCACTCCAGATCTCACATTCACTAGTCACAGCGACTGCAATCCTCACTGATCCCTTTCCCCTCCTCCCCTTCCTAGCCCTCCAACCCTAGAAACCCATGGCGCCTCTCCGCTCGAGCTCAACTGTGCGAGGCGACAGGCAAGGCGGCGGGTAGAATCTGCTTCAACACCGGGCCGGCGAGCCGCGGAAGTAGGGCGCGATGGCGCTCAACGCGTCCACCCCCCTCCGTCTCCCCGGCGCTCCCCTTCCCGTGATCTGCACACTCGGTCTACTGGGTCGCACCAGCCACCGCAGGCTGCTCGGCTGCCCCAACTGCTGTCGTTGAGGAAGGTAAGGGCAGACGTCTTCTTTTGTTGCTTCGGTAGGTTAGCACTACATGATAATGCTGTTGGAAATATGCCCTAGAGGCAATAATAAAAGCATTATTATTATATTTCCTTGTTCATGATAATTGTCTTTATTCATGCTATAATTGTGTTATCCGGAAATCGTAATACATGTGTGAATAACAGACACCAACATGTCCCTAGTGAGCCTCTAGTTGACTAGCTCGTTGATCAACAGATAGTCATGGTTTCCTGACTATGGACACTAGATGTCATTGATAACGAGATCACATCATTAGGAGAATGATGTGATGGACAAGACCCAATCCTAAACATAGCACAAGATCGTATAGTTCGTTTGCTAAAGTTTTCCAATGTCAAGTATCTTTTCCTTAGACCATGAGATCGTGTAACTCCCGGATACCTTAGGAGTGCTTTGGGTATGCCAAACGTCACAACGTAACTGGGTGACTATAAAGGTAGACTACGGGTATCTCCGAAAGTGTCTGTTGGGTGACATGGATCAAGACTGGGATTTGTCACTCCGTATGACGGAGAGGTATCACTGGGCCCACTCGGTAATGCATCATCATAATGAGCTCAGAGTGACCAAGTGTCTGGTCACGGGATCATGCATTACGGTACGAGTAAAGTGACTTGCCGGTAACGAGATTGAACGAGGTATTGGGATACCGACGATCGAATCTCGGGCAAGTAACATATCGACAGACAAAGGGAATAGCGTACGGGGTTGATTGAATCCTCGACATCGTGGTTCATCCGATGAGATCATCGTGGAGCATGTGGGAGCCAACATGGGTATCCAGATCCCGCTGTTGGTTATTGACCGGAGAGTCGTCTCGGTCATGTCTGCTTGTCTCCCGAACCCGTAGGGTCTACACACTTAAGGTTCAGTTACGCTAGGGTTGTAGGGATATGTATATGCAGTAACCCGAATGTTGTTCGGAGTCCCGGATGAGATCCCGGACGTCACGAGCAGTTCCGGAATGGTCCGGAGGTAAAGTTTTATATATGGGAAGTCCTGTTTCGGGCATCGGGACAAGTTTCGGGGTTATCGGTATTGTACCGGGACCACCGGAAGGGTCCCGGGGGTCCACCGGGTGGGTCCACCTGTCCCGGGGGGCCACATGGGCTGTAGGGGGTGCGCCTTGGCCTAATGGGCCAAGAGCACCAGCCCCACATAGGCCCATGCGCCTAGGGTTTGGAGGGGGAAGAGTCCTAGGAGGGGAAGGCACCTCCTAGGTGCCTTGGGGGGGAGGGAAACCCCCCTTGGCCGTCGCACCCCCTAGGAGATTGGATCTCCTAGGGCCGGCCACCCCCCTTGTCCCTCCTATATATAGTGGGGGAGAGGAGGGACTTCATACCTGAACGCCTTGGCCTTTGGTTGCCTCCTTCTCCCTCCCCAACACCTTCTCCACCTCCATAGTGCTTAGCGAAGCTCTGCCGGAGTACTGCAGCTCCATCAACACCACGCCGTCGTGCTGCTGCTGGTGCCATCTCCCTCAACCTCTCCTCCCTCCCTTGCTGGATCAAGAAGGAGGAGACGTGGCTGTTCCGTACGTGTGTTGAACGCGGAGGTGCCGTCCGTTCGGCGCTGGTCATCGGTGATTTGGATCACGTCGAGTACGACTACATCATCACCGTTCTTTTGAACGCTTCCGCTCGCGATCTACAAAGGTATGTAGATGCATCTAATCACTCGTTGCTAGATGAACTCCTAGATGATCTTGGTGAAACGAGTAGGAAAATTTTTGTTTTCTGCAACGTTCCCCAACAGTGGCATCATGAGCTAGGTCTATGCGTAGTTCTTCTTGCGCGAGTAGAACACAATTTGTTGTGGGCGTAGATTTGTCAACTTTCTTGCCGTTACTAGTCCTTTCTTGCTTCAGCGGTATTGTGGGATGAAGCGGCCCGGACCAACCTTACACGTACGCTTACGTGAGACCGGTTCCACCGACTAACATGCACTAGTTGCATAAGGTGCCTGGCGGGTGTCTGTCTCTCCTACTTTAGTTGGAGCGGAATCGATGAATAGGGTCCTTATGAAGGGTAAATAGAAGTTGACAAATCACGTTGTGTCTTTAACGTAGGTAAGAAAACGTTCTTGCTAGAACCCTAATTCAGCCACGTAAAACTTGCAACAACAATTAGAGGACGTCTAACTTGTTTTTGCAGCAAGTGGTTTGTGATATGATATGGCCAAAGTTGTGATGAATGATGAATGATCTATATGTGATGTATGAGATGTTCATGCTATTGTAATAGGAATCACGACTTGCATGTCGATGAGTATGACAACCGGCAGGAGCCATAGGAGTTGTCTTTATTCTTTTATATGACCTGCGTGTCATCAAGAAACGCCATGTAAATTACTTTACTTTATTGCTAAATGCGTTAGCCATAGTAGTAGAAGTAATAGTTGGCGAGCAACTTCATGGAGACACGATGATGGAGATCATGATGATGGAGATCATGGTGTCAAGCCGGTGACAAGATGATCATGGAGCCCCAAGATGGAGATCAAAGGAGCTATGTGATAATGGCCATATCATGTCACGCTTATTATTTGATTGCATGTGATGTTTATCATGTTCTGCATCTTGTTTACTTAGAACGACGGTAGTAAATAAGATGATCCCTCACAATAATTTCAAGAAGTGTTCCCCCTAACTGTGCACCGTTGCGACAGTTCGCTGTTTCAAAACACCACGTGATGATCGGGTGTTTTATTCAGACGTTCACATACAACGGGTGTAAGACAGATTTACACATGCAAACACTTAGGTTGACTTGACGAGCCTAGCATGTGCAGACATGGCCTCGGAACACAGAAGACCGAAAGGTCGAGCATGAGTCGTATAGAAGATACGATCAACATGAAGATGTTCACCGATGTTGACTAGTCCGTCTCACGTGATGATCGGACACGGTCTAGTTAAACTCGGATCATGTAATACTTAGATGACTGGAGGGATGTCTAATCTAAGTGGGAGTTCACTAATAATTTGATTAGTTGAACTTAATTATCATGAACTTAGTCTAAATATTTTACAATATGTCTTGTAGATTAAATGGCCAACGTAGTCCTCAACTTCAACGCGTTCCTAGAGAAAACCAAGCTGAAAGACGATGGCAGCAACTATAGGACTGGGTCCGGAACCTGAGGATCATCCTCATAGCTGCCAAGAAAGATTATGTCCTACAAGCACCGCTTGGTGACGCACCCGTTCTCCCTGCAGAACAAGATGTTATGAACGCTTGGTAGGCACGTTCCGATGACTACTCCCTCGTTCAGTGCGGCATGCTTTACAGCCTAGAGCCGGGGCTCCAAAAGCGTTTTGAGAGACATGGAGCATATGAGATGTTCGAAGAGCTGAAAATGGTTTTCCAAGCTCATGCCCGGGTCGAGAGATATGAAGTCTCCAACAAATTCTTCAGCTGTAAGATGGAGGAAAACAGTTCTGTCAGTGAGCACATACTCACTATGTCTGGGTTGCATAACCACTTGACTCAGCTGGGAGTTAATCTCCCGGATGATGCGGTCATTGACAGAATCCTCCAGTCGCTTCCACCAAGCTACAAGAGCTTTGTGATGAACTTCAATATGCAGGGGATGGAAAAGACCATTCCTGAAGTATTTGCTATGCTGAAATCAGCAGAGGTAGAAGTCAGGAAGGAACATCAAGTGTTGATGGTCAATAAAACCACTAAGTTCAAGAAAGGCAAGGGTAAACAGAACTTCAAGAAGGACGGCAAGGAGGTTGCCGCGCCCGGCAAGCAAGCTGCCGGGAAGAAGCCAAAGAATGGACCCAAGCCCGAGACTGAGTGCTTTTATTGCAAGGGAAGCGGTCACTGGAAGCGGAACTGCCCTAAGTACTTAGCGGATAAGAAGGCCGGAAAAACGAAAGGTATATGTGATATACATGTAATTGATGTGTACCTTACTAGTGCCCGTAGTAGCTCCTGGGTATTTGATACCCGTGCAGTTGCTCACATTTGTAACTCAAAGCAGGGGCTGCGGAATAAACGGAAACTGGCAAAGGACGAGGTGACGATGCGCGTCGGGAATGGTTCCAAGGTCAATGTGATCGCTGTCGGCACGCTACCTCTGCATCTCCCTTCGGGATTAGTTTTAAACCTTCATAATTGTTATTTAGTGCCAGCTTTGAGCATGAACATTGTATCGGGATCTCGTTTAATTCGAGATGGCTACTCTTTTAAATCTGAGAATAATGGTTGTTCCATTTTTATGAGAGATATGTTTTATGGTCATGCTCCTATGGTGAATGGTTTATTCTTTATGAATCTCGAACGTGATGCTACACATGTTCATAATGTGAGTACCAAAAGAAGTAAGGTTGATAATGATAGTCCCACATACTTGTGGCACTGCCGCCTTGGTCACATAGGTGTCAAACGCATGAAGAAGCTCCATGCTGATGGACTTTTAGAGTCTCTTGATTATGAATCATTTGACACGTGCGAACCATGCCTTATGGGTAAAATGACCAAGACTCCGTTCTCAGGAACAATGGAGCGAGCAACCAACTTATTGGAAATCATACATACTGATGTGTGCGGCCCGATGAGTGTTGAGGCTCGCGGTGGCTATCGTTATGTTCTCACCCTCACTGATGATTTAAGTAGGTATGGGTATATCTACTTAATGAAACACAAGTCTGAAACATTTGAAAAGTTCAAGGAATTTCAGAGTGAGGTTGAAAATCAACGTGACAGGAAAATCAAGTTTCTACGATCAGATCGTGGAGGAGAATACTTGAGTCACGAGTTTGGGGCACACTTAAGAAAATGTGGAATAGTTTCACAACTCACGCCGCCTGGAACACCTCAGCGTAATGGTGTGTCCGAACGTCGTAATCGCACTCTGTTAGATATCGTGCGATCTATGATGTCTCTTACCGATTTACCGCTTTCCTTTTGGGGCTATGCTTTAGAGACTGCCGCATTCACTTTAAATAGGGCTCCGTCGAAATCCGTTGAGACGACACCGTATGAATTATGGTTTGGGAAGAAACCTAAGCTGTCGTTTCTAAAAGTTTGGGGATGCGATGCTTATGTCAAGAAACTTCAACCTGAAAAGCTCGAACCCAAGTCGGAAAAATGCGTCTTCATAGGATACCCAAAAGAAACTATTGGGTACACCTTCTACCTCAGATCCGAAGGCAAGATCTTTGTTGCCAAGAATGGGTCCTTTCTGGAGAAAGAGTTTATTTCGAAAGAAGTAAGTGGGAGGAAAGTAGAGCTTGATGAAGTATTACCTCTTGAACCGGAAAATGGCGCAACTCAAGAAAATGTTTCTGAGGTGCCTGCACCGACTAGAGAGGAAGTTAATGATCAAGATACTTCTGATCAAGCCCCTACTGAAATTCGAAGGTCCACAAGGACACGTTCCGCACCAGAGTGGTACGGCAACCCTGTCTTGGAAATCATGCTGTTAGACAACGGTGAACCTTCGAACTATGAAGAAGCGATGGCGGGCCCGGATTCCGACAAATGGCTAGAAGCCATGAAATCCGAGATAGGATCCATGTATGAAAACAAAGTATGGACTTTGACTGACTTGCCTGTTGAGCGGCGAGCCATAGAAAATAAATGGATCTTTAAGAGGAAGACAGACGCGGATGGTAATGTGACCATCTATAAAGCTCGGCTTGTCACTAAGGGTTATCGACAAGTTCAAGGGGTTGACTACGATGAGACTTTCTCACCGGTAGCGAAGCTGAAGTCCGTCCGAATCATGTTAGCAATTGCCGCATTCTATGATTACGAAATATGGCAAATGGACGTCAAAACGGCATTCCTTAATGGTTTCCTTAAGGAAGAATTGTATATGATGCAGCCGGAAGGTTTTGTCGATCCTAAGAATGCTGACAAAGTGTGCAAGCTCCAACGCTCGATTTATGGGCTGGTGCAAGCATCTCGGAGTTGGAACATTCCCTTTGATGAGATGATCAAAGCGTTTGGGTTTACACAGACTTATGGAGAAGCCTGCGTTTACAAGAAAGTGAGTGGGAGCTCTGTAGCATTTCTCATATTATATGTAGATGACATACTTTTGATGGGAAATGATATAGAACTCTTGGACAGCATCAAGGCCTACTTGAATAAAAGTTTTTCAATGAAGGACCTTGGAGAAGCTGCTTATATATGAGGCATCAAAATCTATAGAGATAGATCAAGACGCCTCATAGGTCTTTCACAAAGCACATACCTTGATAAGATATTGAAGAAGTTCAATATGGATCAATCCAAGAAGGGGTTCTTGCCTGTGTTACAAGGTGTGAAATTGAGCTCAGCTCAATGTCCGACCACGGCAGAAGATATAGAAGAGATGAGCGTCATCCCCTATGCCTCAGCCATAGGTTCTATTATGTATGCCATGCTGTGTACCAGACCTGATGTTAACCTTGCCGTCAGTTTGGTAGGAAGGTACCAAAGTAATCCCTGCAAGGAACACTGGACAGCGGTCAAGAATATCCTGAAGTACCTGAAAAGGACTAAGGAAATGTTTCTCGTTTATGGAGGTGACGAAGAGCTCGTCGTAAAGGGTTACGTCGACGCTAGCTTCGACACAGATCTGGATGACTCTAAGTCACAAACCGGATACGTGTATATTTTGAATGGTGGGGCAGTAAGCTGGTGCAGTTGTAAGCAAAGCGTCGTGGCGGGATCTACATGTGAAGCGGAGTACATGGCAGCCTCGGAGGCAGCACATGAAGCAATATGGGTGAAAGAGTTCATCACCGACCTAGGAGTCATACCCAATGCATCGGGGCCGATCAAGCTCTTCTGTGACAACAGTGGAGCTATTGCACTTGCCAAGGAGCCCAGGTTTCACAAGAAGACAAGGCACATCAAGCGTCGCTTCAACTCCATTCGTGAAAATGTTCAAGATGGAGACATAGAGATTTGTAAAGTACATACGGACCTGAATGTAGCAGATCCGTTGACTAAACCTCTCCCTAGAGCAAAACATGATCAACAACAGAATTCCATGGGTGTTCGATTCATCACAATGTAACTAGATTATTGACTCTAGTGCAAGTGGGAGACTGTTGGAAATATGCCCTAGAGGCAATAATAAAAGCATTATTATCATATTTCCTTGTTCATGATAATTGTCTTTATTCATGCTATAATTGTGTTATCCGGAAATCGTAATACATGTGTGAATAACAGACACCAACATGTCCCTAGTGAGCCTCTAGTTGACTAGCTCGTTGATCAACAGATAGTCATGGTTTCCTGACTATGGACACTGGATGTCATTGATAACGAGATGACATCATTAGGAGAATGATGTGATGGACAAGACCCAATCCTAAACATAGCACAAGATCGTATAGTTCGTTTGCTAAAGTTTTCCAATGTCAAGTATCTTTTCCTTAGACCATGAGATCGTGTAACTCCCGGATACCGTAGGAGTGCTTTGGGTATGCCAAACGTCACAACGTAACTGGGTGACTATAAAGGTAGACTACGGGTATCTTCGAAAGTGTCTGTTGGGTGACATGGATCAAGACTGGGATTTGTCACTCCGTATGACGGAGAGGTATCACTGGGCCCACTCGGTAATGCATCATCATAATGAGCTCAGAGTGACCAAGTGTCTGGTCACGGGATCATGCATTACGGTACGAGTAAAGTGACTTGCCGGTAACGAGATTGAACGAGGTATTGGGATACCGACGATCGGATCTCGGGCAAGTAACATATCGATAGACAAAGGGAATAGCGTACGGGGTTGATTGAATCCTCGACATCGTGGTTCATCCGATGAGATCATCGTGGAGCATGTGGGAGCCAACATGGGTATCCAGATCCCGCTGTTGGTTATTGACCGGAGAGTCGTCTCGGTCATGTCTGCTTGTCTCCCGAACCCGTAGGGTCTACACACTTAAGGTTCAGTTACGCAAGGGTTGTAGGGATATGTATATGCAGTAACCCGAATGTTGTTCGGAGTCCCGGATGAGATCCCGGACGTCACGAGGAGTTCCGGAATGGTCCGGAGGTAAAGTTTTATATATGGGAAGTCCTGTTTCGGGCATCGGGACAAGTTTCGGGGTTATCGGTATTGTACCGGGACCACCGGAAGGGTCCCGGGGGTCCACCGGGTGGGTCCACCTGTCCCGGGGGGCCACATGGGCAGTAGGGGGTGCGCCTTGGCCTAATGGGCCAAGAGCACCAGCCCCACATAGGCCCATGCGCCTAGGGTTTGGAGTGGGAAGAGTCCTAGGAGGGGAAGGCACCTCCTAGGTGCCTTGGGGGGGAGCGAAACCCCCCTTGGCCTCCGCACCCCCTAGGAGATTGGATCTCCTAGGGCCGGCCACCCCCCCTTGGCCCTCCTATATATAGTGGGGGAGAGGAGGGACTTCATACCTGAACGCCTTGGCCTTTGGTTGCCTCCTTCTCCCTCCCCAACACCTTCTCCACCTCCATAGTGCTTAGCGAAGCTCTGCCGGAGTACTGCAGCTCCATCAACACCACGCCGTCGTGCTGCTGCTGGTGCCATCTCCCTCAACCTCTCCCTCCCTTGCTGGATCAAGAATGAGGAGACGTGGCTGTTCCATACGTGTGTTGAACGCGGAGGTGCCGTCCGTTCGGCGCTGGTCATCGGTGATTTGGATCACGTCGAGTACGACTACATCATCACCGTTCTTTTGAACGCTTCCGCTCGCGATCTACAAAGGTATGTAGATGCATCTAATCACTCGTTGCTGGATGAACTCCTAGATGATCTTGGTGAAACGAGTAGGAAAATTTTTGTTTTCTGCAACGTTCCCCAACAAATGCGTGGTATTCTGTGTGGACAAAGAAAAATTTCAACTAGTGCTGCTCTGGCAAAATCGATCTGTTAAAGTTGGTGGTTTTTAGAGTGGCAAACATTGTTGTAATGCTGTTGATGCAAATTCTACCTCCCATGGTCCTTTCAGTATAACAAATGTACACAAGGGCAGGGAAAAGAACATGCTCGTCATTATACAACTAGCTCTCACCTTACCACACCTCACACATCTGTCAATTTAACTTTGTTCTCGTAAAAAGGACAATCTGCAATCCGCAATTCAAGTTCTCCATCTAGCTCATTTTAGCCTTTTTGCGTGCAAATGATGTGCGAGGGTGCAGCCTGTTTCCATTTTCTCTACTGTGCATTATTTTGTTGTTTCTCTACTGGGCATTATTATGACATCTTGCATCTTTGTAGACATTATCTGACTCACTTCATCTTTTGAAGAAGGTAATGGTAAAATTGTTCTTTTGTTCTTGTGGCAACCTCAGCTAGTTAGTAGTACATAGTAATGCCTGGTATTCTGGATAATTAATTTCTCAACGGCAACGTTTTGTGTGGTAAATTTTCTTGAGAGAGTGGCAAATGTTGTGATGGTGCTGAGTCAATTTCCTCTTCTCGCAGGCAGAGGCAGAAGCTACCTCAACCTGTTTTGATCTGCTGATCAATGGCCATGGCTTGATCCAGGTGGATGATTCTCGACCGCTTTGTCTTCCACAGGGGTGACGAGGAAGCAGGTAGTCCCTTCCTAAACGGATCTTAGGCGCCTTTGAGGGCAAGTTCGCGCACCTCTCTTTGCAAGAATTTTGACATCCTCTTCCTCCCTGCCGAGCCCCCGGCCATCTCCCGCTTCTACATACGGTGGCCTGACGGTACAAAGTCGGAGGATGCCAAGGGAACCAAGCTCGTGGCCGCCCACCGTGATCTGGTGCTCTTCATGCAAACTTCTTTTGGAAGATTGGACAAGGACGGTCGCTTACCGATCATACAAGACCATTTTATATGTGTAGCGTCATGTGAGACTAAGCCGTCCCTGCAGCTCAAACAGCTCCCTATCTGCAACAAGCCAATGATCTTCCCTTTTGGAGAGGGAGAGGAGAAGGCAATGGCTGAGCAGTGTCTGTTCTTCCCGGACACTGTAGGACTCATCCGAGGCCATGGCGAAAGCATTGAAGCAGAATTTGCAGTGGCGCGGCTGGCTATGGTCAGCGAAATACCTGGCTCGCTCAAGATGGAAGCAGAAGTTTGTGTGTTCCTCTCACTTGTATCTGGTAATGATGGTGATGGCAAATGGGATGTGAGGAAGATACCAATCGACCATAAGGAGGATGAGCATAAGGAGTTATACTATTGGTCAACTGATGCTATCATCACATTCAACTCTTGCATTTGTTGGATTAATTATTACAGAGGTGGTATGCTAGTTTATGATGTACTTGAAGAAAAGCCGCGGATCTTATACCTCTGATTGCCTATTGTTGACCATCCTAGAAGTTAAGCTCAAGGCAAAGCATTCTATGAGGTGAATCGTGGTGTGTGCGCCACAATAGAGCTGAGCAAAAATGGCTCTGTTCTCAGATTCACTGATGTTATCCGCTCTGAAGGGGAGTCGTTTGGGCCACTTCGGAAAGGTTCTAGTTTCAGCATTCACTCCTATATTTTGTCCTCCTTAGATGGGCCATAGGATGAGCATGTGGCCATCACATCTGAAGAGCTGTGGGCTTTAAACAGATATATATAGGTCTGCCGTGTGATATCCTGATGTTCCCTCTTGTGAGGATGCTGAATTCCAACATCACATACTTTTTGGTCTCAGAGTCTTCCAAAGAAGAAAAAAGCAAGGTTTCTTTGGTCACAATTCAGTTAAGTACCAAGAAAGTGCTCGTAGTTGATCCATATATTTCAAGAGAAGAAGGCAACCCAAGTGGCCCAGATGCTGACATGATCGAGGAAAAGTCTCATCTCCTAAGGAGTTTCATTTCCTCCAGGTTTCCCCACTTACTTAAAACAGGTATTTCTATCTTGTATATTTATTTGTCCATAAATTAAGTTTTGCTGAATACTGTTAGTTTTTGCTACATTCCTGATCTCAGTGTTGGATAACCGAAATAGCTGGTATTTTTTATGACAATAGCAAAGTCCACTAAGCTAAAGTTTAGGATGGTGCCTTAAAGTTTGTGTTTCTTCTTAACTTCATGAACAGGTTGTTGCCTTAGTGTTTTAGAACAAAACTCCATCCCTCGTTGCCTGGTATTGTGGAAGATCAAAATTATGATAACACTGTATTTTTTTAGGAATTTATCTCATTGCTAATACAGAAAGTGAGCATGTAAAATTGAAGCCTAATTAAAATACTAGTAAAATGTAGCTCTGTTGCAGCACCAATTAATTTATGTATTCATCATAGATTAGCTACTACTTGTCATCCTTGCTACTATACCATTTGTCATCAGCTTTTGAGTATGGTTCAAAGTTTGCACAGCTCAATACAAGTAGTACATTTATCATTACATTCCTGTCTGATGGGATCCAACACATTGGTTGGAGCTCCATCAAATATCATATTATCACTCAAGACACCCTCCCTGGCTAGCACTAGCTAATTGATGGGCAACACCATTCTCCTTCCTATGCAGATGTAGAACCTTGAAACCTGATAATTGATTCGATAGATGATTACTTTCCAAGTAGACCCCATTGAAGGTTGATCCATCCTTTTCTTCCTCAGCTAGTCCAAATCACAAGCATAGTAACACTGCCAGTGATCACCGGGAGGTTGGCAATGGCAATGATGCCTCTCACGCCTTCCATGCATGCTAGAGTTTCTGTCCTTCCTGCACTATTGACATATACAGACACTGCCATACTCTGACCAAATGATGTTGCATGAAGAGGAGCACAGCACTGCTCCCAATGAGGTTTTGCCTGTTTCAGTCACGAAGGTTGTGTCTGTTCAACTTCAGTTCCGGTCCGAACAACCTGTTGATAGGTCGATCACTTGCATTCACAGACTTGATGGTGTACATGTTAGTTACTGATTTTTCTTGAATATCTAGGGTCTTGGTGCCAGGGTGTGTGAACTCCATGCTCTAATGGTAGCTCTTACTAAACTGGACTGAGGCTTGGGTCGTTGCACCTCCTTTGCCAAAGATTGTATCATTTTGTAAATGGCATGCTCTACACCGGCAAGCAAATTCGAACACATCTCTTGGCTCAAAGATGACTGCATCAGGATGCGCTACTCATCCACGGATAGTGCAAGTTTCCTCGCTCTCATTCTTGATCGAGCTGAGACAACAAATGCTAAGATTCCATGGATTTCATCAAGGACCCACACACACCTGCACCACATGAATTTAAGCGGCCCGCAAACTCAGGGGACGGTGGATTTCTAGCAATTCCCATTAAAAGTAGCACAAATTCCAGAATGTTCGCTAACAAGCCCAATTGTTCACTAAGTCCTCCAAGACCTGAGACACAACCTTTGATGGAGAGAACAAGACGGGGTCAAGCAGCTCCAATTTCTCAGGGATTGTATCTCATCCATACAAAAGGCCTGACCTTACGACGCTCTAGCGCACACTTCACTTGACCCTTGATCTACAAATCTTCTTCCTCCAGCATTTCCTTCCTAAGTCTAGTCATTAACCTCATCACGCCAGCCAGTGTCTGCAATACGATAAGCCAATGATAAATTAGTGAAAAAGCTCCCGCATGATCATTATGGAATTATTCTGCAAGTACAATGACCCTACAAATTAGTTGATTGGCTTTCTAAACATCATGGTGAATTAACACACATATAATGTCACAAGTCACCATTCTTACAAAAATAATAATGGCGAATTAATAAAAATCTGTTTTCTCATGCAGACTCGCCCATATATCTCGAGGTTATTTCAGCAATGTATCCAGGTTACCCACGACAAAAAAAACATAGTCCACATCTTTTAAATGCGAGACATGAAAAAGACATGAAAAATGAAGATAACAACATAGTGAAATCCCATCAATTTCGTGCCTATGAATATTGAAGTAGCCATACCAAGTGCATCAAATGAACTTAAATAATAAGGACATGCATCATATAATCGGGCTAGCCAAGTTCGACAAAAAGAAAGACAAGCGAACCGCAGGCCAACTCCTTAGCCCAGGAGCGTTCTCCATGGCCAGGAAACAAATGTAAAGTGGCTGGTGGTATGGCACTGTCAAATACAAATGATTGGGAAGTATCTAAGCTTGCCAATTCTAGAAGGGAGGATAAAGAATGCAGGTTCTAGCTTCTCAAGGATAATGATAGAAAGAACTGCTCAGGTTTGTCTGAGAGATACCAATGAACATGGTAAAGAGGTCTTGGGTCGAATCAGTTGTGCAGGCCCTCCCCACCTATTAACCATAAGAGTCCTCAAGTCATCGGCAAGCCTCTGTGAGGATCTTATGCAAATTATGAGGATTGTTTGGTGGGGTGACGAGGAAGACAGAAGAAAAGTCCGTTGGTGGTTGTGGGAAAAACTTACAAAAGTCAGAGCAATGGACTTAATTAATTGAATTCCAGGACAGACTCTGCACTAGAATACTAAAAGCTCACTGCTACCCAAACAGGGAAGGAACACGTTGACCGTTTGGCAGGGAATCGAGCATTGTTCAGATTCACTGAAAAATAGTGACATCTAGTGAATCGGCTCAGGTATAAAAGTGAGGCTGTGGAGGGACAATTGATTACCACATGGCAACCTTGAACTCTCTTCCAATACATGATAGTCACGGCTTTGACTGGGTATCAGACCTCTTCATCCACTAGACCGAACGGAGAGAGGCTGCTATGCAACCTGATCTGGAAACAAAAGTACCGCCAAATGTGTGTGTTATTGCTTGGAAGCTGGCAACGGATTCTGGATTCTTTGGTTGTCCAAAGAAACCGATGGCGTCAGAATATGGATGTTCTCCCTACCTGCAACATCCGTGGGACAGGGGAGGGAGATGGATATCATGCTGTAATGCTGTGTATGAAAGCAAGGTCCCTGAGATGTGCCCTTCGGTAAGACTGGAACTTGTAGGCTGACAGAGAGTTGACTCCTAAAGACAGAGGCTAGGCACTTATGGCTTTGAGCAAACTAAATGAAGGGGTGCGCACCAAGCTGTTATTCCTTTGGTGCAGAGCATGCCATTTACGAAATGATACAACATTTGGCAAAGGAGGTGCAACGACCCAAAGCCTTAGTCCATTTTAGTAAGATCTACCATTAGAGCATGGAGTTCACACACCCTGGCACCAAGACCCCGGATATTCAAGACAAATCAGCAACTAACATGTACACCATCAGGTCTGTGAATGAAAGTGATCGACCTATCAACAGGTTGTTCGGACCGGAATTGAAGTTGAACAGACACAGCCTTCGTGACTGAAACAGGCAAAAGCTCATTGGGAGCAGTGATGCGCTTCTCTTCAGGCAACATCATTTGGTCAGAGTATGGCAGTGTCTGTATATGTCAATAGTGCAGGAAGGACAGAAGCTCTAGCATGCATGGAAGGCGTGAGAGGCATCATTGCCATTGCCAACCTCCCGGTGATCACTGGCAATGTTACTGTGCTTGTGATTTCGACTAGCTGAGGAAGAAAAGGATGGATCAGCCTTCAAGGGGGTCTAGTTGGAAAGTAATCATCTGTCAAATCAACTATCAGGTTACAAGGTTCTACAGCTGCACAGGGAGGAGAATGGCGTTGCCCATCAATTAGCTAGGGCTAGCCAGGGAGGGTGTCTTGAGTGATAATATGATATTCGATGGAGCTCCAACCAGTGTGCTGGATCCCATCAAACAGGAACGTAATGATAAATGTACTACTTGTATTGAGCTGTGCAAACTTTGAACCATACTCAAAAGCTGGTGACAAATGGTGTAGTAGCAAGGATGACAAGTAATAGCTAATCTATGGTAGCAAAAGATGAATACACAAATTAATTGGTGCTGTAACAGGGCTACATTTTACTAGTATTGTAATTAGGCTTCAATTTTACATGCTCACTTTCTATATTAGCAATGAGATAAATTTCTAAAAAAATACAATGTTATCATAATTTTGATCTTCCACAACACCAGGCAACGAGGGCTGGAGTTTTGTTCTAAAACACTAAGGGAACAACATGTTCACGAAGTTAAGAGGAAACACAAACTTTAAGGCACCATCCTAAACTTTAGCTCAGTGGACTTTGCTATTGTCACAAAAAATAGCAGCTATTTCGATTATACAACACTGAGATCAATAATGTAGCAAAAACTAAAAGTATTCAGCAAAACTTAATTTATCGACAGATAAATATACAAGATAGAAATACCTGTTTTAAGTACGTGGGGAACCTGGAGGAAATGAAACTCCTTAGAAGATGAGACTTTTCCTCGATCATGTCAGCATCTGGGCCACTGGGGCTGCCTTCTTCTCTTGAAATATATGGATCAACTACGAGCACTTTCTTGGTACTTAACTGAATTGTGACCAAAGAAACCTTGCTTTTTTCTTCTTCGGCGGACTCTGAGACCAAAAAGTATGCGATGTTGGAATTCAGCATGCTCACAAGAGGGAACATCGAGATATCACACGGCAGACCTATATATCTGTTTAAAGCCCATAGCTCTTCAGATGTGATGGCCACATGCTCATCCCATGGCCCATCTTAGGAGGAGAAAATATAGGAGTGAATGGTGAAACTAGAACCTTTCCCAAGTGGCCCAAACGGTTCCCCATCAGAGCGGATAACATCAGTGAATCTAAGAACAAAGCTCTTTTTGCTCAGCTCTATCATGGCGCACACACCACAATTCACCTCATAGAATGCTTTGCCTTGAGCTGAACTTCTAGGACGGTCAACAATAGGAAATCAGAGGTATAAGATCTGGGGCTTTTCTTCAAGTACATGATAAACTAGCATACCACGTCTGTAATAGTTGATCCAACAAATGCAAGAGTTGAATGTGATGACAGCATCAGTTGACCAATAGTATAGCTCCTTATGCTCATCCTCCTTATGGTCGATTGGTATCTTCCTCACATCCATTTGCCATCACCATCATTTCCAGATACAAGTGAGCGGAACACACAAACTTCTGCTTCCATCTTGAGCGTGCCAGGTATTTCGCTGACCATAGCCAGCTGCGCCACTGCAAATTCCGCTTCAACGCTTTCGCCATGGCCTCGGATGAGTCCTACAGTGTCCAGAATGAACACACGCTGCTCAGCCACAGCCTTCTCCTCTCCCTCTCCAAAAGGGAAGATCATTGGCTTGTTGCAGACAAGGAGCCGTTTGAGCTACAGGGACGGCTTAGTCTCACATGACGCTACACAGATAAGGTAGTCTTGTATGATCGGTAAGCAACTGTCCATGCCCAATCTTCCAAAAGAAGTTTGCCTGAAGAGAACCAGATCACAGTGGGCGGCCACGAGCTCGGTTCCCTTGGCATCCTCCGACTTTATACCGTCAGGCCACCGCATGTAGAAGCGGGAGATGGCCGGGGGCTCGGCAAGGAGGAAGAGGATGTCGAACTTCTTGCAAAGAGAGGTGCGCGAACTTGCCCTCAAAGGCGCCTCGGATCCGTCTAGGAAGGGACTGCCCTCTTCCTCGTCACCCCTATGGAAGACAAAGCGGTCGAGCATCATGCACCTGGATCCAGCAATGGCCATTGATCAGAAGATTAAAACAGGTTTAGGTAGCTTCCACCTCTGCCTGCGAGAAGAGGGAATTGACTCAGCACCATCACAACATTTGCCACTCTCTCAAGAAAATTTACCACTCAAAACATTGCCATTGAGAAATTAATTATCCAGAATACCAGGTATTACTATGTACTACTACCTAGCTGAGGTTGCCACAAGAACAAAAGAACAATTTTACCATTACCTTCTTCACAAGATGAAGTGAGTCAGATAATGTTTACAGAGATGCAAGATGTCATAATAATGCCCAGTAGAGAAACAACAAAATAATGCACAGTAGAGAAAATGGAAACAGGCTGCACCCTCGCACATCATTTGCACGCAAAAAGGGGCTAAAATGAGCTAGATGGAGAACTTGAATTGCAGATTGCAGATTGCCCTTTTTACAAGAACAAGGTTAAATTGACAGACGTGTGAGGTGTGGTCAGGTGAGAGCTGGCTGTACAATGACGATCATGCTCTTTTCCCTACCCTTGTGTACATTTGTTATACTGAAAGGACCATGGGAGGTAGAATTTGCATCAACAGCATTACAACAACGTTTACCACTCTAAAAACCACCAACTTTAACAGATCGATTTTGCCAGAGCAGCACTAGTTGAAAATTTTCGTCGTCCAGACAGAATACCAGGCATTATCATGTAGTGCTAACCTACCGGAGCAACAAAAGAAGACGTCTGCCCTTACCTTCCTCAACGGCAGCAGTTGGGGCAGCCGAGCAGCCTGCGATGCCTGGTGCGACCCAACGGACCAAGTGTGCAGATCACGGGGAGGGGAGCGCCGGGGAGACGGAGGGGGGGGGTGAAGGGGTCGAGCGCTGTCTCGCCCTGCTTCCGCGGCTCGCCGGCCCGGTTTTGAAGCAGATTCCACCCACCGCCTTGCCTGTCGCCTCACGCGATGGAGCTCGAGCGAAGAGGCGCCGCTGGTTTCTAGGGTTCGAGGGCTGGGAAGGGGAGGAGGGGAAAGGGATCGGTGAGGATCACTATCGCTGTGATTAGTGAATGTGAGATCTGGAATGGTTTTTTACAGTTTGGCCCAATTCCTCAGCTGGCTCTCTTTGCCAAGTGACCCGTCACGTGGCTATCTTGCCGCAAGCGCCGCGACATGTGGAGCATGTCAGAACTAGAATTAGCAACCAACTAATGCTCACTCCGTTGTTACGGAGTATAAGATTTACTGTATTACTAGTTTTTAAAAATCAAATATGTATATATTTGACCAAATTTTTAGAGAAAAGTATCAATATCTATAGTGTCAAACACAAATCCTACTATTGTTGTATGTATTTTGTTTTATCAAATTATTTGTTATGGGACCCCCCTCTCTTGCGACCGCGTCGCCCCCGCGGGTGATCAACTGCATCTCCCCTCGAGCCCTCCCCCTTCCTCCCTTCCCGCTGTCGTCGCTAGCCTGAGCGGCGTTGACGCTGGCGGCCCTGGCCTTTCGCCTCTTGGTGGCGCATCGGCGCGGGGCGGAGCGGGGCCATGGGTTGCACCTAGGCGGCGCCGGCATGGACGGCCCCTGGCCTTTCCCCTCTTGGTGACACGCCGACACGAGGCAGAGCGGAGCCATGGAGTACACCTCGGGGTGGCGCAGAGCTCGCTCGGCCCAGATCTGGGCCCATCTCGGTCTACACGGGGGGCGCGATGGGGCATGTCAACGGCGTGGTTTCCGGCAAGCGAAGGAGCGGCGTTGGGCGGAGTGGGTGGTGGCGGCCGCTGGCGCAGGTTTGCTGCAACGTGGTAGTTGGGGCTTTGCGGGCCCGATTTGGGCATGGCCGGGCCAGGGTGGCCTAGTATGCCCCTGTTGCCGCGTCCGAACGGCGCCCGCGGCTGTGTTGGAGGCACAAGCCTCCCGCACAACGGCAGTGGAGGTGGTTCCCTCCCGCGCGGCTCCGGTGCTGCGGCTCCTGATTCCTAGCGCTCCTCTCTCCGTCCTCTTTGCCTCGTGGTGGTGATCTCAATGAGGCAGTGTGGGTGGCATCAAGACCGCGGTGGCCCATGATGGTGAGCGGCAAGTTACTGGTTGGTTCCACATTGGTTGGGCAGTGGAGTTTGGCATGCGGGAGAAATCTTAAGCAGTCCAATACTATTTTCCACGACGTAGTTCCTGGTAAATCGGCATACGCAGTGGGCAAAATCGAGTTGGAGGTAGCCTTTGGAGATGAGTATGATTCCAGGGCCGAAAAGTTAACTTTTGAGGTGGTCAAGATCAGGAGCCCGTATCATGCTCTGTTTGGGCAACTAGCTTACGCCAAATTCATGGCGCGGCAGTGTTATGTTTATCTGCAGCTAAAGATGTCGGGTCATAAAGGGACCATTACGGTTCATGGCAGTCGGAAGGTGGCTTTGGAGTGCGAGGAAGGCGACGCAGCTTATGCTGAGTCAGTCTGTGCTACAGAAGAGTTAAAGTATTATAAAGACAATGTTTGACCCGATAGACATGACATCCTTGAAGAAGCCCACCACAGAGCGTGAACCGGAGATGAAGTTTAAGTCGGCTGAGGAAGCCTAGATGGTTGACTTTGTTCCTGGCGATTCATCTAAGCAGTTCAGTATCAGTTCCAATCTGGATCCCAAATAGGAAAGCGCGCTCATCGAGTTCATCCGTGAGAATCGGGACATCTTTGCATGGAAGCCTTCTGACATGCCGGGTGTACCGAGAGAACTCGCTGAGCACACTCTCAACATTGATCTGAGTTTTTTGGATGCTTATTCTCGATATCATCAGATCAAGATGGCGGTTAAGGACCAGGAAAAGACGGCGTTCATTACTCCCTTTGGAGCCTTCTGGTATGTTTCTATGCCTTTTGGGCTCAAGAGTGCCCAGGCGACTTATCTGCGTTGTGTGCAGAATTGCCTTCATACTCAGATTGGCTGTAATGTGCATGCTTATGTGCATGATATTGTGGTGAAGTCCAGAAAGAAGGAAACACTGATAGATGATCTCAAGGAGACCTTTGATAACCTCCGGGTCTACAATATGATGTTTAACCCGGCAAAGTGCGTCTTTCGTGTGCCCGCAGGCAAACTCTTGGGATTTCTGGTTTCTAACAGATGCACTGAGGCTAACCCGAAGAAGATCAAGGTTATCACCTCTTTCGCAAAACCCAAGTATATCAATGATGTTCAGCGTTTGGCGGGTCACATTGCTGCTTTAAGCCGGTTTATAAGACGGTTAGGTGAGAAGGCCATACCGCTGTATCAGATGTTGAAGAAGACAGACGACTTTGTCTGGAGTGATGCTGCTAACGTTGCTTTTGAGGATTTGAAGAGGCAACTAGCTGAGCCGCCGGTCCTTGCTGCTCCCATTGATAAGGAGTCATTGTTGTTATATGTGGATGCTAACGCATGTGTTGCCAGTGTGGCCTTTGTGGTGGAGTGCAAGGAGACTGGTAAGGAATATCCAGTTCAACAGCCTGTTTACTACATCAATGAGGTTCTTATTGAGTCCAAACAGAGGTATCCACATTGACAGAAGCTTGTTTATGGAGTGTTCATGGCCAACCGAAAGCTTAAGCAGTATTTCCTAGGTCATCCCATCACTGTGGTCAGTTCTGCTCCTTTGGGGGATATCATCTAGAACAGAGAGGCTACAGGACGAGTCGCCAAGTGGGCTATCGAGCTTGCGCCTCATGGTTTAAAATATGTACCTCGTACTGCTATCAAGTCTCAAGCACTAGTGGATTTCATCAATGATTGGACAGAGTTGCAGGCGCCTGAAGAGAAGCCGGATAACACATACTGAACTATTCACTTCGATGGATCCAGGCAATTGGAAGGCTCAGAGGCTGGAGTTCTTTTGGCTTCCCCTCGAGGTGATAAATTTTTTATGTCCTAAGATTGATGTTTTCCTGTACTAACAATGCAGCTGAGTATGAGGCCTTTTTCCATGGTCTTCAGATGGCTAAGGAGATGAACTTAAGCCAGGTAAGGTGCTTCGGCGACTCAGATTTGGTAGCTCAAAAAGTCTCAGGCAAGTGGGATTCCAAAGACCCTCTCATGGCGGCTTATCGCCGTGGTTATCAAGTGGAACACATCGATCGCAGGAAGAATGAGGCGGCTGATGCTTTAAGCCGGCTTGGATCTCAGCGTAAACCGGTACCCCCGAACACTTTCTTGAATGTTTTGCATAATCCTTCTAGATTATGCAAAAATGACTTAATATCACACATGTTTCAGATTTAATGAAAATATGCGCCTATGCTATCACAATAAAAGGAGCAGAAATAAAAAGCAACCCTTAGGGAACCGCTACAACTATATACATTTGGTACAAATAATACAGTCCATTTAAACGAGACAAATTTATTCCAGCATATATCATAGAAGGGCAAGCACACTCCCTTAAGTTAATTCAGAACCTCATCAAGTTGTGACTATATTCATTTTGTATCTAAGTAGTAGTAGTGAGTACTGATGCGTTTTTTGGGCCACGACGACAGGTGAGGACGACATCTACGCAGCAAGTTGGGCCTTTGAGATTCATATATTTAATGTAGTGATTTATGAATATACATTAGATACTAATCGAGAGCTTAGAGAAGACGGCCCTACTAAACAAAGTTATTTGGTTTGTGCTTTCAGGGATCGTTGAAACATACAGAATGTTGAGGATTCTATGCAAGTAGGTGTCAGTTCCATCGTTGGATTGCTATGCTATGTTCTTCTGTGGAGAATATAGTGGCGAGGTGTTAATCCATCTGATGATCACATGGATTTGTTGAGGAGATGGTCCTGTGAGTTGCTGAAGTTTAGATTTCGTGTGTGTTCTATCTATTTGATGTGTCAGTCTTGTTAATTTGCAAACTTGTATGGGACCCCACTTTCGTTGGGCGCTAAGAGATATGGGCTTCTGTAGTTTGATCAACTTGATAATGGTGTTTTGAACTTTTATTTCTAAGTATCAATAGTTCACTGAGTTCTTGAATGGCCATCTCAGTTATTATGACAGTGATGTCTCTTTTGGTCAATGCCTCTATCCCAGTTATCATTGAATAGGGCATCAGGAAGCAAACCGAGTTCATCATCCTGGACAGTCCTCACGCCACTGCCACTGTTATGTCAGATTGCAAAGTTTATTTTTGATATAGATGTATCAACTGCTTGTCTGCTTTTCTCGGTGTATGTGATTGGGCTCTGCTTTTTTAGTAGTAGTGTGGGAGCAAATTAACATGCTAGTTTGCTCTGGTTTGACTAATTAAAATTGATGCTAGACTACTACTATCGATCACTTACAGAGAGGCTAGTTAATTCACTGATAGATGCACTTGAGAAGCAAGGTGAAACAACGAGGGATCCGGCTTGCCTGCTCCCTCCCCATGCTCCCATCCGTGCTCCCACTTCATCTTAGGGTTGTCTTTTTTTTTCCTTTCTAATCTAATCATCTCCCCCCCTAATTTTAAGGGGGTGGGGCCGGGCCTTATTTTGCTCCAATCAAATCATGCCACATATGCGGGAGCACGGATGGGCACACACACGGGGAGCAGGCAAGTCTCATCCAATAACGAGATGCATGTCGTGAGAAGAAAAGCTGTTGTAATGTGGGAGCCATTGCATTGATGGTTTTTTTTCTTAGTTTAGGCAATTAGCTAGAATAACTACTATGCTCTCTTTTTTTGTGTAGGAAAAAAACTAGTATTTTCTTAGTAATATGTAATATGTACTCTGGATCAGCAGCAACAAAATTATACTGTATTTGACATGTGTTCTAGATCAAGTTTTGAATTAAATATGTTATAAAAAATATATATGTCCAAAATGAAATGTGTAAATACTAAAAAAGAGTGAGTGATTGAGTTTTGACAGATCCGCTGGATGAAGAGAAGTTTAATCCCCAGACAGTAGCTTTTTCAGGCATAAGAGATTACGATTTGAGATTGTAGGACGGGGGTGTCTGCTAGAGATCCCTTTAGCCAGTAAGTAGTTGTTGTAAATTAGTGTGCCCCATTTTGTGCATTATGTATGAATGATTGGGGGTCAAAATCTGCATGGTATGGTATAGTTTTGGTTGCGAGCGTATATCTTTTAGTGAACCCTGAAGAAGAATTCTTGTGTTCTCCAGGACTAACTAGCAGCATAAGATGGCTTAAGTTGTCTTTATCTGAGCCTTAAATCGATGATAATGTGGGTCCTTTTCTAACATTCACCTTACAAGATTTTTTTTCTTCTGATAATAATGCGCGGCATTGGCTGGCATGTCGCACGCCAGTAGGGGCCCCTTCCAGCCAAAGGGCGTCTGAAGCAGAGCGCGACTGAGCGTGTGCTTGCCGCTGTGAAAGACTTGTTTGCATCATGACATGCCTCCGGTAAACAGAGGACACGGAGCTTCAGTTATTTTTTATAAACCTTTTTTTTTCAATTGGCGTTGACAGGCGTCTCCGAATCGTATAATACTGTCAGATTCAGACCTAACAAACAAATTCGAGCGTATCTCTTGGCTCAAAGATGACTGCGTCAGGATGCGCTACTCATCCACGGACAGTGCAACTTTCCTCGCTCTCATTCCTGATCGAGCTCAGACAACAAATGCTAAGATTCCGTGGATTTCATCAAGGACCCACACACACTAGCAGTTCTACTCCGAAGCTAAAGCTATGCTAATTTAGTTGCCTCAAGAAAACTCGAACAACCAATTTATGTTCAGGTTCAAATCCAGTGTTAAAATATTTTTGATGAACACTAGTAGTTTTACCAAGTTAATTGTGTCACCTTCTCTTCTACTGATTCGAGTATTTACATCGCTCCAAAGTTCCAAACTGAATAAAAAGGTAACCTCGCTTCTCTAGTTGCCTGCTAGGTGTGTTTTTCGGCACTTTTCCTGTATGCATATGAGATATTATAGAGATACAGCATTGTTTATTTTCGAATATGCAGGTAAGAACCAGTGGCGATCTTTTTGGCGATCGATGGTCATTATTGGGTTTGGAGCTCTGAAACTAGCCTAGGAAACGTTATCCTAATGTTTGAGCATCAATCAGTTTGACTTTAGTTCCAGCTGCCAAGCCAGAGTTGGTTTGGCGTTCCAACCGGCCCAGTTCCAACAATACAATTAGGACTGGACGTCAGAGCGAGCTTTTTGGCTCGGCCCGAAGCTCGCTCCAGCTCAGCCCGTTACAGCTCGGCCCGATACAATAAACGAGCAAGCCCAGTTGTGAAAAGAGGCCCGATTCCCGACCGAGCCGAGCCGAGTTTTGCCCGGTCCAACTCGGTGACTCACTCGAGGCCCAGCCCAGTTCCCATCGGCCACTCTGGCATTAGGGCACGAGCCCCTCCCTTCCTCCGTTCGGCGCTATCTCATCCCTCACCTCACCGCGCCGCAAAAAGTGGATCGATGGCGACGGGGCGGCGCCCTTTCCTCACCACACCGAACCCCGGCGGACGCGCCTCCCCTGGTTCCTTGCCGAACCCGACGAGCAGGTACTCTCCTTTCTTCCCATCCCTATGGCTGGGCGCGCACACGCTCGGCACTCTCGCGCTCCCCTGCACGAGCGCACGGACGGCAAATGACATACATGCTCCCCTGCATGTAGGAGTCCTACCTGCATGGCTGCACTGCACCTGCGTACACGCGATGGAGGGATGGATGGATGAATGCTTCTGTTTGATTGTGTAGAGTGTAGCCGTCGTCGTCCTCGCCATGCCGGATGCCATCGTTGTCCTCGCTGAGCCCGACACTGGACGGCGCTCTCAGCACCGATTGCAGACGCGCCATGTCATCGCCGCGTCAGCTGCTGCCTTTCCTGGCTAGCCAAGCATCCGCTGCCCCGACGAATGCAAGCACATACTACAGAGGCGTGTGACACACGAGCTGCCCGGGCTGGACCGAGCCAGAGGCAAAACGAGCCGAGCCACCAGAAACAGGCTCGTTCAACGAACGAGCCGAGCCGAGCTCGGCTCGCTTTCGGCGAGCCAAAGGCTGGCTCGGTCTGAACTCGGCTCGGCTCGGCTCGTGTCCAGCCCTAAATACAATGCACTTCAAGATAACCGCTTTACTATCTGGGTTTTGCCTTTGCTTGCGTCACCGAAGATCCTTGCTGTTTTCACTCATTCCGAAATATAAACTTCCGGAAGAAATTCAACGCTGAAACTAATATACCTCGTCTTCTGTCAGAAGACACTGAAATGTGAACCTTCTTTCAAGAGTTGTTGACAAATGAGCGCTGTGTAGCAACTATGGCAGGTACTCAATATTTCTGCACTGTGTACTACGTACTAGCTATGGAATGCAGCGTACTAGTAACAACAGATTGCAAGTCACGGCAGCACAGAGATGACATGGGCGGAGGCAGAGCTAGACGCACCTATGGTCTCCGTCCGTCGTCGTGGAGGTTGACGCCATGGCTGCGCAGGATGGCCCGGACATTGGTGGTGCGTTTACGATGGTCCTCGACCTTGTGCTCCTCCAAGTATTGGAGGGAGAAGTGGTCGATGCGTCTGCTCCTACCCAGATTACTTACATACACCAGTGCATGGATTTCAGAATCGAAACCAAAATCAGATGTGCAAGAGAGGAGTGGGAGGGAGGAGGGGGCTTACCTGAAGGAGGAGGCTTTGCTGCGGACGAGGAGCGCTACGGGGTCACGCGCGACATGGGCCGCCGAGAGCTCGCGCGGCGAGAGCCACCGCCGCCGGTGAATGCGAGCAGGGGTCGCGAGTGAGCAAGGTGGCCGCCGAGTCCCAGCCGTTGACGACGGCGCTAGCAGGGAGCGCCACGGCCGCCGCTGAACTGGTCGCTCGCTCGATCTCCCTCTCGTCTTCTCTTCTCTTCTCGTCTCCTCTGATGAGGGGAGGGGAGGGGATGGGAGGGGACGGGGAGAGGCCGGCGGCGAGGTCCAGGGAGACGGGGAGTGGCCGGCGGCGGCGAAGCCCAGGAAGACGGGGAGTGCCCGGCGGCGGCAATGTGGGAGGGAGCGGAGAGGTCGGGCAGGAACGAATGAGTTGGGTGGGTGGGTGCGTGTGGGGATCCAGTTGATTTCGCTGGGCTAGGAGAGGTCTCCTCGCTGGCAGCTCATTGGTCAACCCGGACCTGCCACGGACCCATGCCCCTCCGCATCATAATCTCAGCCGTTATTTATACTAATAAGACTAGCCACAATGGATAGTAACATGGACTAGTAACATGTCTATGTTACTACTCTTTGTTACTACCTCTACAATGAGAAGTAACATATATATGGTAACATGCAACACCTCATTTATTAGGCTATAGACTCATCTTGCTTTGATATGTGTGATGTTACTCATCTTACTAGTAACTAGCTATATTATTACTTCGCTCTCTTTTCTTCATTTATTGCTTGCCACATCATCTATTTTATCTAGATATGTGTGATGTTACTACCTATGTTACTCCCATTGTGAGTAGTCTAAGTATGCAAGTGCAATGCACGTCTCGACTTACGATCATTATGTGAAAATTTATTTGTGTATGTAAATGGGTAATCTGATAGTAGTAGTAAAGAACTATTTCAAATGAATTGATGTGTTTGTAAGATTCATTTTTCACCTAAAAAGTTATTACATTCTTATTTATAACCATCAGTAGCCTTCTTATTTCTATGAATTTTGAAGAACATATTTAGGTACTTATGTACAAACACTATTTAAACATTCTTGTACGAAAATGATATATAGATCCAGAACGTTCAATTTTTTAAGCATGGCAATCCGAATGTTTTCATGACAATTTTAGTTCATGCCAGATTGGCAAACATGGCAATTTTTTAAACAAAAAACAAAATGAAGATAAAATTGCCATGTTTTAACAAGTAAAAGTTGCCACCTCGCGTCAACTAAAGTTGGCATAAAAAAACTTTCGGGATGACATGCTTAAAATCCGAACATTCGAGATTTTATCAGGGTCCTCCTTGTAATATGATTATTTTCTCACAAGTCCTACTTTCCATAATCTTCTTTATGTTCAGACGCCTTTCAACCAACTCTGTTGACTGCCACAGATCCATGGAGTAGGGGAACAACCGCTCTGAAGAAATATCTATATTTAAACAGAATCAACAAAAAAAACATGTGCGGCTCTCAATTAAAAATTGTGCGCGTACAAATACTTATGGGCCCGTTGCGGACAATTATCTAGTAATATAAAATATCAACTGAGAGGTCGAGTAATGTACCCAAAAAATTCATGTAACTTGTACTCAAAATATAGGCGAACATATTTATCATGCTGAGCACTTGTGTTGGTATCATTTCTTAGCTAGAAAAAAAATCAAAATTTGTCAATCGAGCATGATCCATGTCATTCTAGTTAAGATATAATCCAAACTTGCCAATCAATTAGTTTTTTTGAGCAGATCATGTAGCTCAATGCACACGTGAAGTAATGAACAAAGATTTACAATCAAATCTTGTCGGACAGAATGGACGCACCCTAATACAATTCACGCAAGCATTAACAAGACAAACTCTTCTCTTTTCATCAACATCTTCACCTCCCCCGACTATAGTCAACATCAGTTTATTCAGTGACCATGAGCCGATATATTTTGACAAAAAAAACATAGAACCAAATTTAATGGAACTGTATATATTTTATATACAACATGGGCAAGTTTAGTGAACACTGTTAAGAAAAAACTTGCTGCCAATTACAGATTGTTCAGACACAAGAGCAGAACATCTAGTCTTCGCCTTCGATGGCAACACACCTTTGAGAATGGGTTGAAAAGGGGGGGGGGGAGAAAAAACATTAAATCAAAAAATATATATGTTGATCCTTGTAACCATAATAATTCAACAAAAGTAGAATCAGCTACATCTGCTTTGTTTATGATATGGAACCTAATCAGTTTCAAGGTTTGATCATATGCAAAGCAAGCTGTTTGCCAGTTTCAGTTAAAAAAGACAAAATAAAATGAAGTTTCAGTAGGCTCCCTCACTTGTTGATGAAATACATTGACCAGAAAACAGTGACGTAAAAGTGCTTGCGACATTATGCTTCTTGCCATCATTATAGTACTTGTTCTTTGGGACAAAATAGCAGTATCATCAGATGAAACAATTACCGTCAATAAATGAAATACATGGGTTAATATGAATTCGAAGCTCAAAACTTCCACCAACCGAAGCAGTGTGCTCAGCTACATCTGATGTTGTGTTTTGAAAAGCAATCATGTAATCCATGGCTCTATCCTTACTTAAAAGTAATCTTAGTTTTCTGGCCAGTTTACCTCGAACTATGTAAGTATTTCTTAGAACTGGTCATATGAGACATGCATTCTATTCTATGCAAAATAAATAAATGCAGACACCATGCCGCACTGTCCTCAAAACCCATTTTGCTAATCTGCTACCTCTATGGTTGTGATCAGCGGATAAACATTGTACAGAACTACAAAAGCACAAATAGTCAAACAAGTATGATTACTACTGTCATGGTCATACATAAAGTACATGGTTAGAGAACTGAAGTTGTACCTTGCTGCATCTTGAAGTGCAGTTTGGATCATTTTCACGGGGTCAATGATACCATCATTGATCATATGAACATACTTCTCTACAGTAACCAAAACGCAAGAGTTAACTACGGAACCTCTAAAGATTATAATGTTGTTGGAGAAATATGAAACAAGACATTTGTAATGCACTTCAAAATGAACAGCCAAAACATGGTTAAAATGCACAGACCTATTGTTGCATCAGAGCCCAAACTAAGATTGTCTTGTGCCAAGCTTCCCAATAAATACGGTGATCAGGGGAGCCTGCAGAAAATCAGGAACAATTAATATATGTATTAATAGACCTGAGACATTAATGGGAGAGCACATACAACATTTAATCAGGATGCAAACAAAGTTATAAGAAAGAAGTGGAGAAATATCTTTAAGATGCTAAAGAAAAATCTGATTACGTAGAACAGAGAATACACAATAGGAAAATGACCACAATTCACTCTCCTGCAATGTAACAATAGTGCATACCCATCTATTCCTCCCAAATCATTTCAGAAACTAATGACCAGTCCAAAAAGACATACAAATTATCATAAAGTCATCACCAGACTGGCAATCAGATAGAAGGGAGAAATGAATTGGTCATGCAGCAGACCCTCAGTGGAGAAAAGAATATGCAACACACTGGGATATGATTATGCTGAAAACAAAACATAAAGGGGAGGTAGTGCTATCAAGAATCATTCTGTGGCGGAGCTAGTTTGAAAAAAAGTGATGACCAAGGAAGATTACGTACCCAGCATTGTACCTTCCCGATTCCCTATGACGAGCGTTACATCGTACTCCTTTGTCGAGCTGCTCATCGTTGTGCTGCTTGTTGTCATCTACCTGCGCCTGGCCATGATGAAGCACTTTTACAGGCACGCGTGCTTGGATGGCGTCTCTAGACAATCGGCCAGTAGCACAGCAGGGTGATGCGAGGAGGATGCCGGGATTACGACCGAAGAAAAAAGTATCACTGCACCACCAAGAAAATTAGAAAATTCACAGAAAAAGGCCATCAGGCAGACAACAAAGTAGACCTAAACATATTTTGATTATAAATAATGGAGTTTGAGTAGCATTAACATATAGTGGAGTACTTAAATGTTTTGAATTGTAGTTAAATAAATAGCAAACCTTTCCACTTATAGTCAAGGTGAAAATGTACGGATACAAATAGGTGAATTCCCAGAATGTTGCGCAGAAATTCTCCTTTGGGAAGGCTAACAATTTTTATGTTGCTTCACTTTTAGCTTGTGTCACAATGACAGGTGGGCTGGTCGAGTATGTGATGGTCTTCCTAGAATCCCAGTCATCAAGAAAATCTGAATGTTCATCCTGTCGTTTAATTTGGTCGATTGTTGAGGCCTGGATAAAAAGTATAACTGAATAATTATACACATCATGATTGTATTCTGATATGCTTATGAGCTAACACATATACCTCTCACATACATCCAACTATGGGTCATCATCAGGTTCATGTTCCTGCAAAGGAATAGGAAAAGCAATGAGAAATTTAATCCGAACAAGGAGAAGATCAATAAAAGCTACAGAACATCAAGAACAGCTAGGCGCCATGTCTAAGATCCTTAATAAAAAGCAAACTATCTTAGTTCAATAAATGGCAATATGAAAAGCATACGGAAGCATTAATTAAGCCAACATATGATTTCTCCTTCCTGACTCCTTTATCCTTTCACACTCAGCTCCCTGAGCTCCTCATCTTTGTTACATGTATCTTGAAAAAATATTCATCATGCAAAAAAAAATATGTACGAGGGAATTCCATTAGCTTTAGGAAAATTCTAGTACAAGAGAGCTTTTCAGTAGAAGCAGATTAGTTTTGGAATCCACATCATACACAAATTAAAATCTATTTCTAATATATAACTTACAATCTACGTCAGCGAAACTATCAACAAAATAGAAGGACTTCAACCTGCAGCATCCCATGTGCATCCACGCTGCAGCGCCTTCCTCTAAGCCTCTGCTGCTGCATGAGATGAAAAAGAGTTATTTAGAGGGTCATACACACACCAGAAATCCTGAAAGCAAAATTATCTTTCCATCCAGCAATCCTTTCAAGGGAACATTAGAAGCACAGCATCGGATGCAGTCGATCCATACATACAATTTCTGAATTAATGTGAACACACAGCAGAACCTTACAAAATCTACAATTTCATAGAAGCATGTTAACCAAACACAACAAGGAGGTAAAAGGGAGGCGTCCGATCTGGGTGTTGACCCAAAAGTTGCGGAAGGCGTCGGCGACCTCCGGCCGGGAACGGCGGGGCTGTGGCTTGGATATGCGGTGGCGCTGCGCTCGTGCGGGGGTGTGGCGGCAGGGTTGCCGCTCGGTGATGCGGCTGCAGGGCACTCGCGCATGTTGTTGCCGATTAGCCGCAACACACGCGAGAGAGGAAAGCCTTTTTGCCGCAGCTAACGACGTCACGTTTTCTGTTTCATTTCTTTTCCCTTATCTGTTTACAACTGACTCGTCTACCCTCCCGGTCTGGCCGCTATGATCCGCGTTGATCGCGCCATCCCACGATCGCGTCCACAGCGAGAGCCAAAAACGACCAGGAGGGAGAAAACAGAAACAAAAGAAACAGGAGGGCTCGCTACGTGCGCCTCCCCTAGCTACGTGCATGCTCGGGTCACATCCAACCCAGCAGGCTTGTTTATTTTAAACGGAAAAACAAACTAACCTATCCGACGTGAGCTTACAGCAGGGCTAACATTTCTCCCCCCTAAGCTCAACGTCCTTTGCCGATCTCCTTGACTCCAAGTCTCTCACGCTCCTCGATGAACTTCACACGCCCAAGTGCTTTTGTCAATGGATCAGCCACCTGGTCGTCAGATCCCACATGATCAAGCTGCACCTCTCCATGTTCAACACAATCTTGGATGAAATGGAACTTGACATCGATATGTTTGCTTCGATCATCATGAACGGTATTCTTTGCCAGTGCTATTGCAGATTTATTGTCAATCAAGAGTCTGAATGCACCAGCTTTTTCTCCCTTCATTTCAGCGAGCAGACGATTCAGCCATAGGCCCTGGCAAGTGGTAGACGCCGCAGCCACGTACTCTGCCTCGCAGGAGCTGATTGCCACAATCTTTTGCTTTTGGGAAGACCATGTAACTGGATTGCTGCCAAGGAAGAAAATCTGACCAGATGTGCTCTTACGATCCTCAACGTCGCCGGCATGGTCACTGTCACTATAGCCCAGCAGCTCACTTTTCCCTGAACCACGCCCATAGCAACACCCATAGCTCAAAGTACTGCGCACGTACCTAAGTATCTGCTTCACGGCTGTCCAGTGAGTGACTGTAGGCCTTTCCATGTATCTGCTCACTATTCCAACTGCATGAGTGATGTCCGGTCTTGAGTGCACCAGGTACCTTAGGCTACCAATTATGCTGCGGTACAGAGAAGGGTCGACAGGTTTTGCATCGTCATTCTATCTCAGTTTGAGCCGACACTCCATGGGTGTCTGACATCCATGGCAGCCTTCCATTCCAGCAGCTTCAAGAATTTTCTCTGCATAGCTCCTCTGACACAGGGTTATAGAATCATTGGATTGAGTTACCTCGATGCCCAGATAGTAGCTCAAGAGACCGAGATCACTCATTTTGAACAGCTCTTGCATTTGAATTTTGAACTCGTCGATGGAAGTCTTGCTGGTGCCGGTGATGATGAGGTCGTCAACATACACACCCACTAGCAAAAATGAGTGTGCATCACCACGGCGGAGCTGCGCGTGAACCCCAACGTGCTCATGGTCTCGTCCAGCTTCGCGTACCAGGCCCTCGGAGCTTGCCGCAACCCGTAGAGCGCCTTCCGAAGCCGAAGAACCTGTTGCTCCTTGCCGGTGGTGACGTACCCCGGTGGCTGCGCCACGTACACTTCCTCGGTGAGGTCACCATTGAGAAAGGCGGATTTTACATCCATATGGTGCACCTCCCAGCCGGAGTGTGCGGCGAGCGCGAGAAGAAGCCGCACGGTCTCCATCCGTGCCACTGGCGCAAAAACTTCCTCAAAGTCCACGCCTTCACACTGCACATAACCTTTCGCCACCAGACGCGCCTTGTACTTGACGATGTTGTCGTCAGGATCGCGCTTGACGCGGTACACCCACTTCAAGCCAATGGCTTTGTGGCCGGCCGGCAAGTGGGCGAGCTCCCAGGTGCTGTTCTCGCCTATGGAGTCCATCTCCGCATCCATTGCCGCCTTCCAGGCCCTGTCGCTTAGCGCCTCAGTGATGTCGCGCGGCTCCTCTGCCGTGAGCAAGCATTGGTCGGGCTCCTCCCATACAGCCTCATGTTCTGTCTCGTCGAGAACATCGGAGAGGCGCTGGTACCGTATAGGCCCGGAGTCAACGTTGCGCTCATCATCATGTGTGGGCGGCGTGGCCCAACGCATCTCCCTTGCCGCAGCCGGCGTGCAAGGCTCGGTCTGCGACGTGCCGGGCGCCGATGCGGCCGGCGTGTCGGCGGAGTTCAGCGGCGACCCCAATGGTGGCGTAGAGGGTGGTGGTGCCGCGCTCCTTGGTGCAGGCGTAGGCGAGCAGCTCGTGCACACCATGGTCATTTGCATAGACCACAATGAACGTCGTCGGTGCGGGCGCCGTGACCGCGCCCTGTGCATTCCAAGTCCATGGCCTACTCTCAAATAAAACATCACGTGTGACTTGTACCTTTTGTGTAGCCGGATTGTACACACGATAGCCCTTGGTTCCATCCTCGTAGCCTACGAAGATCATTGGGGTTGATCGATCCGAGAGCTTCGTCACTCCACGGCCAAGCTTTTTGACATGCGCCACACACCCAAACACACGTAGGTGCAGCACGCTTGGCTTGTGGCCGTGCCAAGCCTTGCGTCACCCCGTCCAAGCTGCGCGTGGGAGCTCTGTTGAGCAGGTACACCGCGGTCTTCACTGCTTCAGCCCAGAAATATGACGGCACGGCCATGCTTTTGAGCAGGCAACGCGCCATCTCGACGATGGTCTGATTCCGGCGTTCAACCACTCCGTTCTGCTGAGGGGAGGGTGGTCGTGTAGTGTTTGATGCCCAGCTGCTCGCAGTATTCTCTGAACTCAATGGAGTTGAACTCACCGCCCCGGTCAGACCGGAATGCGCGAAGCCTGCAGTTCCCCTCGTTCTCAGCCATTGACTGCACTTTCTTGAAGTTCTGATGAGCTTCATCCTTGGATTTCAGCAACTCCAACCACATGTATCGACTGTAATCGTCAACTATCAGCAAGAAATACTTACTGCCACCCGGTGTGGTTGGTGTGATTGGCCCACACAAGTCTGTATGAACAAGCTCAAGGCCTTTCTCTGCTCTGTATCCGGCCACTTGAGGAAAAGGGGCACGGTGTTGTTTGCCCAATGCACAACCATCACAGTACTCCTCGACGCGGTCAGTGACTGGCATCCCGCGTACCATTTCCTTCGAAGACATGGCTCGCAAAGCTTTGAAGTGCAGGTGTCCCATCCTCGCATGCCAGCGCCAGGTGACATCTTCAGTCTTGGTGAGGAGACAGGCTGGGGCGTCAATGCTCAGTACGCCCGTGTACAATCTGCTCGTCGCACTACACCATGACAAAAACTTTGGGGTCACCATATCTGCCGGGAAAACTAGCCAATGGAGGCAGAATATACGCCGGGAATGATTTTTGCCGGCATTTACAGACTGCCCTAGAAAGTCTCGTCGGGAAAGACAATTCCCGGCAGTTACAAGAATGCCCGGCAGTTACTCTGACCCACATGTTAGAATCTTTACCGGCAGATAGAACTATTCCCGGCATGTAGTTCTTTCCCAGCAGTGTTATAATTCAGGGCAGATAGAAGTAGTTCCCGGCAGTTATCCCGCCCTTAATTGTGTACGCTGCTAGCACACATACCCCCTTCCCATTCAAAAGCTAAAATTTATCTTCACTCCATTTTGTGCCATTAGTATATATGTGACACGCATGCATAGTAATTAAAGTTGCATCACTTAGGCATAATATATATGTATATCTCAAGGATCCATCATGGTTACAAGCATATGTAGGTTCACAAGCCCAGTATTACAGCACAACATCCTTCATGTAATTCACTATTCCCATGCGCACAGAGGCATACATATGTAAGTCAATAGGTCTAATATTGCATAATAGAGAAAAGCGCAAAATACAACATCTGGTTTCAGCTACAAACAGATCCCAGCAGAAGATCCTTCCAGCTCACAAAACACAACTATTTAAAGTTGTGGATGCAAGAGAATTACACCGGTGACCTATAAAAAAAGAAGCGGCCAATTAGATAAGCTGGGAAGAACACATGTTTCAGAAATCCACTGCACAACTACTTGCAAGCAAGAGCAGATCAGAATTCCACAAGGCACACCCATAATGTCTGTTATGTACTCATAAGAATAGATAAGGCACATGCTGATCATAGTTAAGGTTCTCACTTTGCAAATCATCACCAACTTACTTGGATCAAGGTTTACTTTTCCAATTTAATAGAATATAATGATTAACTTGGAAGTTGCTATGTTTGTTATTAGCAAAGATGGAAAAGCTATAACTATTTTTCAATAGAATGGCCCTTGTGATTAGAAGAAGAAATTGTAATTTTAGATGAACTAAATATGGATCCATGGTAATCTATCTTGATTGAAAATTACAAGCTCTGGTAGGCTCTATTCAGACAGTGTGAGAATGGCTCTCAGAGAACAAAAAGAAAGAAGAGCGTTGGCCCTAGTCTCTGCTAGCATTCATCCCAAACAACCACGAAAAGTAAGGTCTAATTTTTTTCAATAGCTAGTTCATTGTACACTTTGTCTAGATGATAATGAAAACAGAATTAGCAAGAATTCTAGAATCTGCAATACCTTCTAGATGTGGGGACTGCTACCGGCTGTGATGGTTGCTTCTGCGTAACTTCACAAACAAACTCCAGAACGAGTGAAGCAAATGGTTTCACAAGGTGAGTAGACCAGCCTTGTAGCAACGTTGCCAACCTGAAGAGGAAATAAGTCAATTAACACGTACTCCCTCCGTTCCTAAATATTTGTCTTTTTAGAGATTTCAACAAGTGACTACATACGGAGTAAAATGAGTGAATCTACACTTTAAAATATGTCTATATACATCCATATGTGGTAGTCCATTTGAAATCTCTAAAAAGACAAATATTTAGGAACGGAGGGAGTACATGTATTGTAGAGGATTCATGCAAGAGAGTTCATGCAGAAAAAAACAAGTGCACCCCATTTAGGAAAAATGAAAAGAAGGACATGCAGAAAAAAAAGTCAAAATGAAAAAACAAAGGGAAACAGTACTTTTAGTTTGTATTTCACTTTCCAAGTTAGTTAAGGAGTAAATCTGGGCCATTAAATATGATTTAGGGAAGTGAAAACAGTAGAGTACTAGAAGTGCATGCGAGCACTATTTAAAGGGTCTAGCTTGCCATGTACCGGTGGTGAGTTCTTGTTTAGTCAATTGAAAAAACAAAAAGTCAACATTTTTTCATTTGCCGAGCAAAATTATCAAACGCACTACACAAGCTTGCATGAAACTGCAAACAAACAGGCCATTTTACTATATCACCAAGCAGACCATAAGAATGGCAGCTCAAACAAGTACATGTTTTACAAACAAAGTGGTTATTCTATATTAGAACAATTGTCGGTCAGTGATTAAGAAATACATGTTCGCTCAACCTAAAAGCTGAAGAGCTGATGTCCAAATGTGAGTACGTGACTAACTAGACAACAAATTTTGCTAGCTGAAACTGAACAAGGATATGCTGTTTTGGTTTTATCTGGGATTTTTTGAACCATCCAGCAACAGCCTGCCTATGTATGTACTAGCTGAAGGAGTAGTACTGTTGGGACTTCAGAGTACTCTAGTAGTATTGGTTTTCGAGAGATGTCTTTTTTGAATGACAGCTGATGTACACTAAAACTGGGTGTCTAAAGCAAGAAAGTTTCAGCTAGGTTTAGAAACAATTTCTAGTTTTCACACTAACTATTATGAATAAGAAAATTCAAAACTTTAGATTTGTGGTACCGAAGCTTAGGCAATTAGCAAGTTGCATAGCTAACAGGCTTAGCGTTTGAAGATGAGCCCTCGTGTCGTCCTAGGCAGGGACAAGGCTTAGTGTTCATAGATGAGCCTTCGCGTCGCCCTGGGCGAGGACGAGGCTTAGTGTTTATAGATGAGCCCTCCCATCGCACTGGGCAGGGACAATGCAAGTAGTGCGTTTTCTGTCTAGAGTACAGACGGATGGTGAATGGCAGCAAGCAACAATAAAAACGAGTTTTATTTTGTATGCTCGAGGCACAAGAATCATTGGGCCTGGAATGTGAAGCTACAGGAAGTTGCACAGCAGTACAACAATCCATCCAACCGAAAACTCCATCCAGCACTAGCAGGACAACACAATTTTCAACCCTTGCCTAAATATAACCAGCCAACACAAATCAATTTTTTTACAAACCTAAATAAGGCCGTGAAATCGTAATTACAAACCGAAGCAACCTTTGACGCATTCAAAACATAGTCAAACGATACCATACAACGATAGAACCAAATTACGAGATATTCTAAATATAGTCAAACCATTGGTCGATAGCACAGAACAATATAAACGAATCAAGTCTTCAGTTAAGATCAAGAATCTCACCAAAAGATGCAGTTGGCACTTGTTCAGTTACTGATGGCTGCAGCTTGATACCTTCTTCACTTGCCAACCAAGACCTTAAAACTTGTCTTTAAAGTTGAGTTTATGCCGATTAGCCTGCAAAGCAGGAAAACGTAATAAGCATTGATGAAGAACAATCAACAACACATGTAATATTAATAGAATATATAAGTTAACAATGTACAACAGTTTATATTTGAATAAGTAATTTTTCTACAGGCCAAAGCGTCATGCAAAAGTAAACATTGGCAAAACATTACACCGATAGTGTATAT
>NC_041385.1:66491419-66496074 GCF_002162155.2 Triticum dicoccoides
CCAGGAAATGGCAACCGATATACTGTACATGAGAAGACAGTCAGTATCAACAACATATAAAATGGGCAAAGGTGGAAGCATACACCAGCAGTATTTATGGCATGAAATGCTCTGTTGTAGATGGATTTATATTTAGCCCAGCAAGAAGTACCACAAACTAGTCTAATGCATCATCCAGATCATTTATGAAACTAAATCAGAAGTACTACATCATATACACTACATAGCACCTGATAGGCATTAACTACGAATCATGTTTTGGGCAGTCATGCAAATTTTTCCTAGTGGAGGAAAGTTCAAGTTACAAGAATCTATTAGACTCATAGCTCATAGCCAAATCTACTATATATGTCGGCACAACAAGACAATCTTTGCCTGTCCGCGCAATAAGAACATGGTTCAAAAAGCATACCTGTAAAGACCAAGCACGAATGGAGAACAAAGCTTAGTGGCAGCCTCTATGTGCGAATCTGAGATTGTTGTTGTTGCTGCTGCTTCAGTTAACGAACATGTGGCAGAGGACAATCCTGGTAGCACGAACAGACAATCAATTAGATCTTAATCACGCTGTGCTGTAGTGCGAGGCAAAGCAGGTGACGGGGGTGGCGAGTGGGATGGGGAGGTGTCGTTGTTGGGGATCGGGACGACGTTTAGGGTGATAAGGAGGGGATGGGGCGGTGTCATGGTCGGCGAATGGGGCACCAACGCTGGATTGGGGGATACTGGTGCGGCATGGACGAAGATGGGGTGCCTGCTGGTTGGGGAATGCGCGGCGGCGGCTCTGGGAGTGGGATCCGGGTGTGGTGTGGATGGGGATGGGCAGCGGCGTGAGTCGGAGGTGCGAGTGTGGGGGGGTCGTCGATGGAGATTGGGTGGCGGCACGGCTGGGTGGAGGCATGGATGGAGGATGCAGGGGCGTCGGGCGATGGGTGGGTGACAAAGGGAATGGTGGCGGCGGTGCCGAGCGGGGCGGGCAAGGATGGGAGTGAGTCGGCGAGGGCGCTAGGGTTGGCGGAGTCGACGGCGAGATGTAGTGCGGCGGCTGACAAGGGAGGGAGAGCGGCTGAGGAGATATGTTTTTTTTTAGTCCAGCTGAGGGGATATGTGGAATTGTGGAGAAGGGGGAAATTAAGCCCGCGTGGCCGCGGTGGGCTTCGAGTGGCTTCTAATTTCCAATCTCCCGCGAGTGCCTCGCGCTCCTTTTTTTGGGCCTCAAAATGTTCGTCCCCACCAGCGTGCTAAAGGGCAGTGCATTCGCCCTCAAATGGATTTCAGGGCAATTGGGCTGACCCTAAAGATGCCGGCAGATGACCTGCCCTTCTAACACTACCATTGCCGGCAGTTATCATGACCTACACAGTCTTTCTCGGCACATACAGCTTCGCAGGCAGCTAATTGCCCCTAATTCCTAATCATCCCCGGCAGTTAATTGCCCCTAAACTTTTATCATGGTGTAGTGTCGTCCGTTTGACGCGAGCCAGGATGCGCCGGCCCGGATCTTGGATGGTCATGATCCCATCTTCAATCCCTATCCTGCATCCACCCTCATCCAACTGCCCTACTGAGATGATATTGCTGCGTAAGCTGGGAATGTAATAGACTTCAGAGAGAGCACGTTGATCACCATTCTGGCAGCGAAACACAACGGCGCCCCTGCCCTTGATAGCCACCAGAGAGCCGTCTCCGAATTTCACTGTGCTGTGTAAACCTTCATCAAGTGTAGAAAACATGTTCCTCTCCCCAGTCATATGGCTGGACGCCCCTGTATCATAGTACCAAAGGCCATCGGGTGAAGGCATGTGAATTACTTTCTCCTCATTCAAGAACACAGCTTGGGGCGCCACTAGCTCAGGTGTAGAGACGTTGGTGACCACGGCCATGAGCAGGCCCTGATCGTGTTCGTCGCGATCTTCGCGGACGAGGTTAGCCTGTTCCTTCTTCCCTTGTTCCTTTTGCTTCTCCAGCCACGACCAACAGTCCTTTTTCCAGTGTCCGACCTTGCCGCAATAATGGCATTTGCCCTTCTTCTTGCCGCCGCCCGCGCCGCTGTTGCCGGACGCTGGCTTCCCGCCACCGCCGCCGCCCTTGGCTGACGACTTGCCTGGTAACTTGCCCTTTCCGCCGCTGCCGACCGACGATGATCCGCCACCGTACTTGTGCTCGCGAGCGGCCCACTCTTCGGCGGTGTACATGAGCTGGCCGGTGGACTGCTTGGCGTCGTCGAGGTCATAGTAATCCTCGCATGCAGAGAAACGTCCGACGAGATCCTCAATGGACATGGTTTTCAGATCGATCAGGGATTCGATCGCCATGGCCATCGAGCGGTACTTCCGCGGCACCACTCGGAGAAACTTTTGAACGGCCTTGTGCTCGGTGACGGGGTCACCGTATAGCTCCAGATCGGCGACGAGGGCAGCGAGACGCAGCCCGAAGTCCTCGACGGACTCCCCGTCTTTGAAGCGGAGATCCTCGAACTCCCGCCGGCGCACTTGCGCCTTGGCCTCGCGGGCGCGCTCGCTGCCCATCCGCATGGTCTTGATTGTCTCCCACGCCATCTTCGCCGTGTCCTTCGCGGCTAGCACGCGCAGCATCTCCGGCGGGACGCCGGTGAGGATGATCTGCAGCGCGCGCCGGTCGTCGTCCTCGTCGGCGGCGTCGTCGGTCACCGCAGTCCAAACGCGGGCGACCTGCAACTTAACTTGCATCACCAGCACCCACTCCTGGTAGTTCGTGCGCGGGAGCATCATGGACGACCCTGACTCCTCTCGCACGATGCACTCCACAACGCGGTACTCGCCGCTGCCGCTGCCAGAGAGGCGCGCGAGTGGTGCCTTGGATGAGGGCGTCTTCGACGGCGACCTCGTGCCGCCCTTGTTCTTCCCGTCCGACTCGTCCCCGGACATGACCACGACGGATCAAACACCGCCGCTGTGCCAAGGATCAAACACCTGGGCTCTGATGCCAATTGTCGTTGCCGATTAGCCGATCGAACGAAGAACACTGAGCTCAAGAACGCACGCAACACACGCGAGAGAGGAAAGCCTTTTTGCCGCAGCTAACGACGCCACATTTTCTGTTTCATTCCTTTTCCCTTATCTGTTTACAACTGACTCGTCTACCCTCCCGGTCTGGCCGCTATGATCCGCGTTGATCGCGCCATCCCACGATCGTGTCCACAGCGAGAGCCAAAAACGACCAGGAGGGAGAAAACAGAAACAAAAGAACGGGAGGGCTCGCTACGTGCGCCTCCCCTAGCTACGTGCATGCTCGGGTCACATCCGACCCAGTAGGCTTGTTTATTTTAAACGGAAAAACAAACTAACCTATCCGAAGTGAGCTTACAGCAGGGCTAACAGCGCAGGGCTGCCAACATGGGGCTAGCAGCAACAGCCTCTGCGTGCCACACTCGCAGCAGAGCTCCGCCTTCAGCACCGCTCGGCCTCCCTTCTCCTGCCCTCAACCGCACCACCTGCTCGTCCGCTGTGACCCTACAGCCGCTGCTCCTATGTGCTGCACCTGCGCTGCTGCTCCCAGCCGCCGTCGCTGGCGCCCCCTTGAACACCTCTCAATGGCGAAGACGAAATCTGGTGAGGAGGGGGAGGAGGATCACGCCACTTGAGGTCTTGCGATGGCAAACCGGATTTACATCGCCCGCTCGAGGATGAGGGGATCTGATTGGGATTTGTTTCCTCTTTTCGTGCGTGATTGTTGGGATTGCGGCCGCAGGTCGTACCGGGACAGCAGAGTTTTCGTCCGCACGATAAAATCGCTAAACGCACTTTTGGCTGACAGTTAGGGTAATCTGGATGGTTAGATGAAATTAAGTGAGTCCGATCGTGGGGCTATAATTAATTAGGAATGTTATGTGTAGATTAGGTTGAGTGCGTTTAGCGATGTATACGTTTGTTTATTTAATAGTAGTAGAGATCGGATGGTATGCTTCTATTTTTGGTGTATTGGGCATAGGGAACGGTTTGAGGAGATGACCAAATCAAATGGGGTGGGTAGAGAGGCTGGATTTAATATGGTAGGCTTCTTCTGATTAATTAGCCGGTCTCGATGAAAATGCTAACACGAATTTGTTTAGTGTGTTCTTCGTCCTCTTACTGGTTGATGATGTTAGCATGACTGCATCGGTTGCCCTTCTCTCCCTTTTTCTCTAGCCCGCTTAGCTTTTCAAGATTTACACATCCACGTGTTAATTTGAAAAAACTATCTTTGCACTAGCTTCTATCTTTGGTAAAAATTAAAATAACGCTCCTCTCTAGCTGATCTCAGTCGTCATCCGCCCACATCCAACGAGGAAGAGAGCGAGATGGTTTGGGCCTCTTTTCAATTTCATTTGAAGGATGTTGAGTATATTGTGTACGTGTATATGTGTGCAGGGCTCACCTCCTGTTTCCTTGTATAGTTGAGGTTGTAGCCCACCTCTGTACTTATATATACGTGCCTGGTGCACCGATCAATACATCGCGATTGCACAGCCCATAATCTGTCTCTCTACATGGTATCTATCGCAGTAAGGTCCTAACCCTAGCCGCCGCCGCCGCCGCCGCCGCGCCTCCGCGCCGCCGCCGCCGCCGCCTCCCGCCGCCGCCGTCACCAGCCACCGCCGCCGCCGCCCTCCCTCGGCCGCCGCCGCCGCCTGGTACCGC
>NC_041385.1:66496409-66498055 GCF_002162155.2 Triticum dicoccoides
GCTCCGCCGCTTCCGCCTCTCCCTCCCGCGCCGCTCCTCTCCCTCCCGCGCCGCGCCTCTCTGCCTCCCTCCCACCCGCGCCGCACCACCCCTCTCCGTCCAGCTATACCGGCGGCGGCGATTGGTACATGGACAGTGGCGCCACTGCTCATATGGCGCGTACCCCGGTAACCTCCATACCGCTCACCCTGTCCACACCTCCAACCGCATCACCGTCGGTGACGGTTCTTCTCTTCCTATCACCCATATTGGACATACGTATTTTCCGTCTAACTCCACCCCTATATCCATGTCTAATATTCTTGTTTCTCCTGATCTTATTAAAAATCTTGTTTCCGTTCGTTCTCTTACCCGTGAAAATCCGGTGACCGTTGAATTTGACGAATGTGGTTTTTCTGTTAAGGACGCTCGCACGCGGATGGTGCTCCACCGATGTGACAGCCCCGACGAGCTCTACCCGGTTCACTCCGCCGCCTCCACCACTTCCGCCGCTCCTGTCGCTCTCGCCACCGGGGTGGATCTCTGGCACGCTCGCTTGGGTCATCCTAATCCTGCCACCCTTCGCCACATACTTCGGAGTTTTTCTTTCACGTGTAATAAGAACGAGGATCACTCGTGTCATGCATGCCGCCTTGGCAAACATGCTCGTCTTCCGTTTAGGGCTTCTTCCTTTGTTGCATCGTACCCGTTTGAGTTGATTCATAGTGATGTTTGGACATCTCCTGTTGCAAGTAACACGGGCTTTCTTTATTATCTTGTTATCCTTGATGATTTTTCACATTATGTGTGGACCTTCCCGTTGCGCCGCAAGTCGGACGTTATCTCCACTCTTGTCGGTTTCTACTCTTATGTCCGCACGCAGTTTGGCCGGCCCATTCTTGCGTTGCAGACAGACAACGGGAAGGAGTTTGACAACACCGCTGTCCGCGATCTTCTCGCCACACATGGCACGATTTTTCGTCTCACTTGCCCGTACACCTCGCAGCAGAATGGTCGTGCTGAGCGCATCCTTCGCACTCTTAATGACTGCGTTCGGACTCTTCTCTTTCACGCCACTGTGCCTCCGCGCTTTTGGCCTGACGCTCTAGCCACCGCTTCTCTTCTCATAAACATCCGTCCATGTTGTACTCGCGGGAACTTTACACCTCACCACCTTCTTTTCGGTGCACCCCCCTCTTATGAAGGGCTTCGCATCTTCGGCTGCTTGTGCTACCCTAGCATCGCTGCCACTGCGCCTCATAAGCTTGCACCCCGCTCCGTCGCCTGCATCTTTCTCGGCTATCCACCTAACACTAAGGGTTACCGCTGCTACGATCCAGTCTCTCACCGTGTTTTCACCTCCCGACACGTTTACTTTGATGAGATGGTCTTCCCGTTTCAGCAGCAGGCACCCCTCGTCGTCTCGTCATCGCCGGCCAACGGCGGCTCATCGACGACCTCGTCAGGTAGACGAGCACGCCTGGTTCGTGGACCGCCTCCGGGCTTTGGCGGTCCACGGGCCCTACTGCTGGCGCCCTCCATGGCCGGCGCCCCGCCTTCACCCGCCGCCCCCGACTCGGGCGCCGCGGGGTCGGGTGCCTCCTCGCCGGCGCCGTCGCCGGCCGCTTCACCGGCCGCCTCCCCGGCCGCCTCGACGGCCTCACCGC
>NC_041385.1:66498618-66545131 GCF_002162155.2 Triticum dicoccoides
TCGCCGGGCGCCGCAGGGTCAGGCGCCTCCTCGCCGGCTGCGACGCCGGCCTCGATACCGGCGGTGACGCCGGCCTCCTCACCGGCCGCCTCGCCGGACGCCTCGCCTGCAGCCTCGCCGGTCGCCTCGCCGGCCTCGGTGGCTCCGTCCGGCCCTGTCACCCGTGCTCGCGCTGGTATTCACTGCCCGAGCCTTCGGTACTCGCGTGACGACTACGTCCTCGCCGCCTCTGCCGCGGAGCCGTCACCCATTCCTGCGTCCGCCCGCGCCGCCCTACGTGATCCTCACTGGCTCGCGGCGATGCAGGAAGAGTTTGATGCTCTCCAGCGGAACCGCACCTGGACTCTTGTGCCCCGGCCTCCTCGCGCCAACGTCATCACCGGCAAGTGGGTCTTCCGACATAAGACCCGCTCAGACGGTTCACTTGAGCGCTACAAGGCTCGCCGGGTGGTCCGCGGTTTCCGCCAGCGCGCTGGAGTTGATTTCACGGAGACGTTTGCCCCGGTTGTCAAACCGGGCACGATCCGCATTGTCCTCCAGCTCGCCGTCTCTCGTGGCTGGCCCGTTCACCAGATGGATGTCTCCAACGCCTTCCTCCACGGCCATCTTGAGGAGCAGGTGTTTTGTGAGCAACCCACCGGGTTCGTCGACGCCTCATTACCCGGCCATGTGTGCCTGCTATCGCGCTCTCTTTACGGGCTCAAGCAGGCACCCCTTGCCTGGTACCAGTGGATCGCCGGGTTTCTTCAGACACTGGGCTTCAGCGTCACTCGCTCGGACGCCTCACTGTTTGTCTATCGCCACGGTGACACGTATGCATATTTGCTGCTTTACGTCGACGACATCATCCTGACATCATCCTCCGCAGCCATTCTTCAGCAGATCACTCTACGGCTGCGTGACGAGTTCGCTATCAAGGACTTGGGTGCTCTCCATTACTTCCTTGGCATTGAGGTCGTTCGGCGCCCGGACGGCTTCTTTCTTCATCAACAGAAGTATGCCCATGAGCTTCTTGAGCGCGCTGGCATGCTCAACTGCCATCCGGTTGCTACTCCTGTTGACACGAAGGCCAAGATTTCTGATCTTGAGGGTTCGCCTGCGTCGGATGCTCCATTCTACCGGTCTATTGTCGGCGCTCTTCAGTACTTGACTCTCACCAGACCGGATCTTCAGTATGCTGTCCAGCAGGTGTGTCTCCACATGCACGCCCCTGGTGACTCTCACTGGACTCTCGTGAAGCGGATCCTTCGCTACATCCGCGACACGATGACCCTTGGGTTGACAGTCACGGCGTCCACTTCTTTGGAGATGGTGGCCTACTCCGATGCAGACTGGGCCGGCTGCCCCGACACTCGCCGGTCTACCTCTGGCTACTGCGTCTACCTCGGTCCTTCCCTCGTCTCATAGTCGTCCAAGCGACAACCCACGGTTTCGCGCTCTAGCGCCGAGGCTGAGTACCGAGCTGTGGCCAACGCTGTCGCCGAGTGCACCTGGCTTCGACAGTTACTTCAGGAGCTCCATCACGTAGTCTCTCAGGCTACGGTTGTCTACTGTGACAACGTCTCTGCGGTGTACCTCTCCGCCAACCCCGTTCATCATCGCCGGACGAAACACATCGAGCTGGACATTCATTTCGTGCGCGAGCAGGTGGCTCTTGGACGCATGCGGGTTCTTCAAGTGTCGACTGCTCAGCAGTTCGCTGATGTGATGACGAAGGGACTGCCGACTTCCACCTTTGAGGAGTTTCGTTCCAGCCTCTGCGTCACTGGCGCCGCTTCGACTGCGGGGGGTGTTGAGTATATTGTGTACGTGTATATGTGTGTGTAGGGCCCACCTCCTGTTTCCTTGTATAGTTGAGGTTGTGACCCACCTCTGTACTTATATATACGTGCCTGGTGCACCGATCAATACATCGCGATTGCACAGCCCATAATCTGTCTCTCTACAAAGGAACTCACCATCTGGCAGCGGACCCAAAAATTTCAGTCTTCCACGGACATCCCGAGGATTTAGGAGAACGATATTTGGAACGAGTATGATGAAGAAATAACATGGGATCCTATAAAATTATGATTTACAATGAACATTTACATTTAAATTATAATAAGCCCGGTGATGTGTCATTTTCTAATCATAAGAAAATCAATTTCACAAATGTGAGTGTGATTTCTACCATGGAGGATAGTTATGCACGCGGCCGTACGTAGCTATTTCACTTTCTAAGTGTCCGATTTTGCTTTGTATCGTTGTCTACTCACTTCACTAGCCCTAACCGGCACTTAGCTTTCAGGACTAAGTATCCCGTGTCTCTTCATCCCACTGTCCACTTCATATCATTGTTGCAAAAGGTCCACTTGCTTGGTTTAGTGTCTGAATTGCTATGCATCGTAATCTAATTCACCTAGTTGTCTCTAACATTTCATTTGCCCTGTTACGTGACCAGTGTTCCTTTGTGCCCCTATTGCTTCTCTCCTCCAAACACTAGGATACCATTATCATGAATAGACTGCATCTAGATGACTCAAAAAACATGAACAGAGAGGGTTTAGGGATTCTTTACTTGTCACGAAGGTCGACATGATCACCTGCTCGGTGCAGGCGAGGTGGATGCAGGGCCGGGCCTACAGTGGTGCAAGAAGTGCGGCCCGCACAGGGCCCAGAAATCTGGGGGGCCCAAATTTTTACATATACATAGTATTAAAAAAAATTATGCGTTTTGGGCTGCTGGGCGCTGGAGTGGGCTGGACTGCTGGAGTCGAAGCGAGGAGGGCATCGGAGAGTATCGAGCGAGCGACCGGCGCTGAACCGGAATCGGGGATCGATCTCCTCCTCGTCCAGTCCTCCTACTCATCGATGTCTCGATTGCTAGTCGCTACATCCTACAGGAAAGGTCCTTTGATGATCCAAGGTGTTCACTTCGCCCTGTGTTGGAGTCTGACTCCTCGTCCCTGGATCCGATTAATCCAAGGTGTGATGGAGTCTGATCCCTCGGTCGAAGGTATTCTGTCCTGGAGACTGGAGTCTGATCCCTCGCCCCTCGGTCCCTGGATCGATCGGATCACAGCACGACCGGCCGCTGCCGCCATTGACTTCCTCCGCTCCTCCGTCCTCTCTCAAATTTGGATTGATCGGTGACCCACTCTAGCCTCCAGGTGTTTAGCGAGTCCTTTTCGATTAACTTCGGTTTCTACTCATAATTCCTATTTTTCTAATTAATTAACTAATAACTATTGGCAGGGATCTTCACTTCGTTAGAGATTGCTTCTTACTTCTCGGTTAAAGATCACAGGACCCAGAATTAGGTGAGTTAGACGGTTCGTCTAAATGGAAAACATTGATGCATGATATCCAATTGATATATGCTACTGTGTAACTTTTATTTTATTTTATTCATCTTCTTTATCTTCTTATATAAGACATTATATTATATACATACAATTTTTTCTGCGATATATATATATATATATATATATATATATATATATATACTATAGTTGCTTGTTAATTCATTTTTTTGTAACATAGGGCCCCATATTTTTAGTTTCGCACAGGGCCCCGGATTTTGCCGGCCCGGCCCTGGGTGGATGGATGATCTATTCTAGTGGTAGCTAGTAGCCGATCTCCTGGACGTTCCGATCCCCTCAGTCCTCCACTGGCACTGTCCTGTGACGAGGGCGAGTAGGCTAGGTCTTCCCGTTGCTGCCACGCACCATTTGATTGGATAGGGTTTTGGAATATGGGGAGGAGAGTGAACCTGGCGTGAATGAATGAATCGCGTAGGAGGAGGCTCTCTCCCATATCCCTTTATATAGTGTTGTGTGCAACAAGGGGACCTAAACCATAAGTTGGTTTGGGTGCCCCCGATCAGGGTGGATTAGTTGTGGTATAGTTAGTTGGTTTGGTATGTTCATGCGTGTGCGTGTAGTTCGATTCGACCAGATGAACATGAGATAGTGATTCGTTTTTATTTTAGCAAAACTCATTTTGTTTTGATTGATGATTGATTGATTGCTCGTGAGGAGACACGCGCGTGACTACCTAGGCATCTTGCCTCTGACGCGGCGCTACTCTGTGCTTGCTCGATCGAGCGGCTATGGCAGGGCCTCTAGGATCGAGGAGGAGGAGGAGCAGGAGCGTGGCCACCGTCTAGGGCATCGGCGTGAACACCTTGCATGCATGTCGATCCGTCGTCATCGCCGTGGCCGTCGCCGTCGCAGGCAGTTTACACCGAGCCCCTGTCCCCGCTGCACAGGCTCAGCTGTACCTGGTCCTAGCTCGGCTGTAATGGCGCGCACGCGTAGCAAGGCGGTGCCGTGGTTGCCGGCTGCTCCTCGGTCTCTGGCGTATGAGGACGTTGGATGGAATGTCGATCGCCCTGGAGCGCCCACGTCGGCCGGCTGTTGTGTGCGACCTTACCAAAGAGACCTGCTTCTTGAGCGACGAGCATCGTCGGAACAATATGTGTGCACGCACAAGACAAGAGACAAGAGAGCAGTACTGGAGCTCGTCCATGGCTGAAAATATTTTCTTTTTTTACAGAAGCATCCGTCATTAGAGCATCGAGAACCAGAGTGGGCAAATCGCCCCCCTTACACGTCCATAGACGACGCATCCACGGATAGTAGTCGATCACCCCTCAGAAATCCGCATCCACAACTGTGTCCCCCAAAGCAAATCCTTAAATCCATACCAAGATGCCATGCAACGTTAAACTTGCACAGGTAGTTGAATAGACACATTTCATCGGATTACCAAAAGTTGACATGTTCTACTAATTAACTATGCAAGATATGACAATGGAGGAAGTTCATCCATGGCCGCCCTTGCCCTTGCCCTTGCCATCTTTGCTATGGGAGTTGCGGCCGAAGACGCAAAACGGATCGGGGCGGAACTTGTCACTGCCGGAGCTGTCCGATTCGTCGGGTTCCTCCTTCTCCTCTTTTTTTTTATTTGGGGGAGGGGGTCCGGCTTTGCTCCCTTGCAAGGGCGTGCACCGTCCTCCTTTACCGCTTCCTGAGGATGCGACACGAAGGCTTTCTTGTTCCTGTCCAAGCTGGCATATGACTCCGCCTCCGCAGCTTGCCATGCCCTCACCCTCGCACGCCAGTTGGGCCATGAGGTGTGCCAATGGGCTTTAGCCGAAGGACGAGGCACCACGGTAGGGATTGCGGCGTTAGCCGATGGGCGGTGCACTTGGCTCTACCGCGGTCATGTGCCTTGAGCCGCTGGATACGAACGCCATTTGCGCAGACGCAATGGATTCACGGTGGAGCGGCTTCGAGTGCAGAGTTGCAAGATTTCCTCCCTGGCCCGACGGAGAGCTAGGTAGCTGGGGGGTCAACTCCTGCTCGTCCCCCTTTGGGATGAGGTCCTAGTTGACGGATCCGGAGATCTCAGAGTTGGATGCGCGGGTGGCGCGCCACGCCGGAGAAAAGCTTGGGGCTGGAGTGGAGAGTCTAGGGTTTGTTTCGGTATATAGGCATATATGTGGGGTTGACGGGCAATAGCCGATTTGGCGGACGTGTCCGGACGCCCAACATATGGTCCGATTATATATAGGTTGACTGATCCATGCAATCGTCATTTTAAATTATTATTTTTTGCGGCGGGGAATTGAAGGGCCGCATGCCGACGTGACGTGGATCGGTTAGTAATCCGATTCAATCGAATCGAAGTAGTTAATCCAGGGAAGAGAAGGGAGGGTAGATCGATGCGTGCGTGCATGCATGCATGAAGTTAAAGTAGGAGCACAATCAATGGTGGGATGCAGCAGTGAACGAAGGGAGAGCGATATATATTGCATCATTTGACGGTTAAATATGTATGCAAAATAGGAACATATATATTACATCATTGGACCCATGCATAATAATGGCTAAGTGTGTATACAAAATAGGAACATATATATTACATCATTTGACCGATAACATACGGTTCCTCAGCGCTGTCGTTTTCGTTTTTGAGTCAGCTTCTTTCCCTTCTTGTTCATCGAAGAATAATTGAGCCCCTCATTGTGACTTTGCCTTTTCCATGGAGTACGATTTTTCTTAGGTAATGTAGTATTGATTCTTATTTTGACGTATACTTCATCATCATCGTCATCTTCCCTCATTGGGTTGCCGTACTGATCATAGTCTTCCTCGTTGGCGACTCCCTCCATTCCTATGATGTTCCTTTTGCCTCTCCTCACGACAACACGGCTGGGATTGCGCGGGTCGGTTATGAAGAAGCATTGTGTCACGTGCTTAGCATGTACCCATGGCTTGTTTTTGCGATAGCGTTCACGGTAGCGCTCTTGGCGTCGGGTATAGTCATGGTAGTGAAAATCCGGCTTTCTCTTTCGACATTATTAGCCCATCTGACACGAAACATCATCGTGTTGTGCAGTCCAGAGTAGTCAAGCTCCCAGATCTCCTTGACCCTTCCATAAAATCGTTCAGTTGCGCCATTGTCGCTGCCGGTCATGCATTCCATCGTCACCCCTGAGTTCTGATCATCACTGTCCATATCTTTGGCCTCCGTGTAGAACGTGTATCCGTTGATATCATATGCCGGATAAGTTACGAGGTTGGGCGAGGGGCCATGTGCTAAGGCGTATATGAGCAATCCGTCCTTAGAGCCCTCCTCCGGGGGATTAGCAATAATATGCTCTTTGAACCAATGCAGGAAAGTGGAGTTGTGCTCTCTAGTAACTTCGGGTTCATCCTGCATACCCCCCGGTCACGATACTTCTTTGCGATAATTTCTTTGTGCAGTGCCACGAAAGGATCTACCTCGTCTAGGTGTTGTAGCACTACCAAGTTTGCTCTGTCAAAGTCGCTGCGCCGAGCTGAGTATGCCACGTGCAGTTCCCTGCGACCGTTGCAGTGACCATCTCCTTTGATCCTCCCATTGTGCTTGTTAACGGGCAAACCAACACTAACACCAGGCTGCTGGTCTGCGCCATATAGAAAATTCTCACAGAAAGAGATGCACTCTTGTGTCAAATATCCCTGGACGATGCTTCCATCCGGACAGGACATGTTATGAACGAATCCTTTGATGATCCCATTCATCCTTTCAAACGGCATCATGTTGAGGAATGACGGCCTCAGGTCTATTATGTCATCCATAATATGGACACACAGATGCACCATCACGTCAAAGAACGCGGGCGGGAAGTACATCTCAAGCTCATTCAGTATCACAACGATCTCTTCCTGTAGCCTTCGGAGCTGCTTCACACTGATCGACTTTCGAGAGATGATGTCGAAAAAGTTGCAGAGACCAATAAGTGTGTCACGGACGGGCTTGTCCATTATCCCTCTAAGGGCAACAGGTAGTATCTGCGTCATCATCACCTGACAGTCATGAGACTTCATCCCGCTGAACCTTTTCATGTCTGTGTCTAGATATCTGCTTATCTTGCCACAGTAATCGGAACTAACTTTGACTCCGGTAAGGCACTTAAAGAAGGCATTGATCTCAGCCTGACTTAAGGTGAAGCAAGAAGGGGGGCAATAATCCTCTTTCTTTATTTTCTTGCCCTTCTTCTCCCGTACCTCTATCTCTGTCTCTTTCCCGTCTGACATTTTACGGGGCGGCATGTGCAGATCTTCCCTGATTTTCAAATCTTGCAAGTCTTTTCTTGCCTTCAGCCCATCCTTGGTCTTATCCGGCATGTTCATCAGTGTTGCGAGCAAGCTCTCAAGGACATTCTTACAGATATGCATTTGATCAAGGCAATGAGGTGTATCGAGTTTGTGCCAGTACTCCAAGTCCCAGAACACAGACCTCGTCTTTCATACCTTCAGCAGCGGCTCCGGCGCCTTTCTCATCGTCTTTCCCAGCGCGGGGCACTCCTTCCAGTTTTTCAACAACTCATTGATTTCGGCACCGCTCCTCTTACATGGAGGTCCTCGATGCTCAACGTGACCATTGAATAGATCTCCACGGTTTCTCCACGGGTCGTCCTTTCAAGCCATCTTCGATGCCCCATGTACACGATTTTCCTAGACCCGCCATCTTTCCTTAACTTTAGCTGCTGAGACGTCGCATCATCCATGCACAGCGTGCATCCGCAATATCCATGGCACACCTGGCCTGCCACATATCCGTAACCGAGATAGTCCTGCACTGTCGTGATCAGCGCGGCTCTCATGTTGAAATACTTGCCTTTGCTGGCGTCCCATGTCTTGGCCGGTGTTTTCCATAACGTGTCTAACTCCTCTTGAAGTAGCCCCAGATACAAATTAATATTATTTCCTGGTTGTTCGGCCCTTGAATAAGCATGCTCATGTGAATGTACTTCGATTTCATGCACAACCAGGGGGGAGGTTGTACATCCATACAAACACGGGCCATGTGCTTTGGTTGGTGTTCTGGTTGCCAAACGGATTCATGCCATCGGTACACGCGCCAAGCATGATGTTCCTTGCATCACATTCAAAATATCGATAGAAGCTGTTCAATGCTCTCCATTGGCTTCCATCCTTCACGTGTCTCAGCTTCGGATCATCTCCATCGTCGGGCTTCTTCCTCTCCGCGTGCCAGCGCATTAGCTTTGCTTCCTTGGGATCTACAAAATACCTCTGGAGACGGGGAGTGATCGGTAAGTACCATACAACTTTCTGGGGACATTTCTTCCCGGCCTTCTTGTATCGAGAAGCATTGCACACCGGACAGCTTGTTTTTTCCGCGTGCTCCTTCCGATAAATTATGCAATCGTTGATGCATGCATGGTATCTAACGTGTGGCAGATCAAGAGGGCACACGATCTTCTTGGCCTCATCAACACTAGTAGGACATATATTACCCGCGGGAAGAACATCCTTTAGGTACTTGAAATGGTCATCGAGGATAGTGTCGGTCCATTTGTTTTTAGCCTTCGTCTTCAGGAGTTAGGGCGTGAAACTCAAGTGGGTCACCTCAGGATTGCAACCATCATACAATGGAGTGTTCGAGTCTACCACCAGTTGCTCCAGCTTAGCCTCCTCTCTAGAAGCAGCTCTCTAAGTACTCGTCTCCTTGCGAAGCAATGCTTGAACATGAGGGTCCCGCATGATTGAACTTAGTATCGACGATCTCTGCTGCGTGGAGTCCATGTCGTTCTCTCCGCCGCCATGTTCGGCCCCTTCTCCTCCGCCATGTCCGGCCCCTCCTCCGCCGCCATGTCCGGCCTCTTCCCCGCCGCCGTTATCGATCATCTCTTCGTCTTGCCCCGTGTCATCATTGCTTGCCCCGTCGGCATCCTCAACATCATCATCCTCATCTTCAGTTATCCACCGAGTATAGCCATACATGAAACCATTCATGAGAAGGTCCTCTTCGACACGACCATAGTCATAGGGGTCGAGCCAAACTATTCCTTTGCATTTTCGACACGGACATAAAACCTCTGTCAGGTTATTTTCTTTCATGTCCTGCACCGCCGACCGCAACCACCTGTCCACCATCGTTCCACTGACCATCATGAACGTCTGCACGGTAATAATAAAACAAATTGATTATAAAAATGCGTGCATGCATCAAAGTCATACAAAAATTCGGCATGACCTTCCCTAAAAATAGGACATATATGGATCTAGAGTTTGCCCGGAATTCGCCGAAACGGAAATAAATCGACATTTTGGCAAAACATAGGCAACTCAAAAGCACAATTTGGCGTCAACTCATGCCACACACACAATTTCCAACAACATATCACACACACATAAACATATTTCCATTTTGCAAAAGCATGAAATTTTCATCACCTCTATCTCGAGATCGAGCACACGGTGATGAGATGATGATGTAGGGAGATCAAAAGTGCCCAAAGCTCTTCTTGACAAAGATAGATCTAGTTAGGAGGCAAATAGGTCACTTAACTAAATGCTACATCTACCTAGCTACCTAATTTGGGAGGAGACAACTTCAACTAGTGGAGGGGGAAGGAAAAAGAGAAAGAAGATGCATTAATGGAGATGGTGTAGTTAGGTAGGAGTAATGAAGAGAGAGAAAGGTAGGTAGAAGAGGGAGAGTAATGGGGGAGAAGTGTTGAGGAAGAAGAAGAGGGAGAGTGGGAGGATGTGGGAGGTAGGGGAAAGGGAAGAGAGGAGGGGGAGGGGAGGGGACGGGTGGGGAAAAGGTGGTGGGTTGGTGCGGATTAGCAGTAGCGTAGGACGTAAAACGCTCTGCTGATAAGAAAGTAGCAGCAGCGTGCTTTCGGCAGAAGCGCTACTGCTAATCGGGACAAAAAGTGTGTCCGATTTGAATATTAGCAGCAGCGACCTCAGAAAAAGCACGCTACTACTACATCCATAGCAGTAGCGCGGCTAGCGGAACCGCGCTGCTACTAAATGGAGTTTCGAGGTGTCGGTGACAAAACCGGCGGATCTTGGGTAGGGGGTCCCGAACTGTGCGTCTAGGCGGATGGTAACAGGAGACAAGGGAAACGATGTTTTTACCCAAGTTCGGGCCCTCTCGATGGAGGTAAAACCCTACTCCTGCTTGATTAATATTGATGATATGGGTAGTACAAGAGTAGATCTACCACGAGATCAGAGAGGCTAAACCCTAGAAGCTGGCCTATGGTATGATTGTTATTCGTCCTACAGACTAAAACCCTCTAGTTTATATAGACACCGGAGAGGGCTAGGGTTACACAGAGTCGGTTACAATGGGAGGAGATCTACATATGTATCGCCAAGCTTGCCTTCCACGCCAAGGAAAGTCCCATCCGGACACGGGACGAAGTCTTCAATCTTGTATCTTCATAGTCCAGGAGTCCGGCCAAAGGCTATAGTCCGGCCATCCGGACACCCCCTAATCCAGGACTCCCTCAGGGGGCACTGTCGGTCGATATTTGTAGCAGCGCGGGTAACACCAAGCGCGCTACTGCTAAACACTTGTCAGTCGCGGGGTTTACACACCTGCGCTACTGCTAATTAGCAGCAGTGCTCCTTTTTGAGCCGCGCTGCTGCTAAGATTCTGTGTATAGGCTTTTCCCTAGTAGTGGGCAGTGCCACAAATAAATTGCACTATCATTATCAACTCTGCATCTTTTGGCTTCAATATTATGAATATGTGTATCACTACTATCGAGATTCAATAAAAATAGACCACTCTTCAAGGGTGCATGACCATAAAAGATATTACTCATATGAATAGAACAACCATTATTCTCAGATTTAAATGAATAACCGTCTCGCGTCAAACAAGATCAAGATATAATGTTCATGCTCAACGCTGACACCAAATAACAATTATTCAGGTCTAAAACTAATCCCAAAGCTAGATGTAGAGGTAGCGTGCCGACCGTGATCACATCGACTTTGGAACCATTTCCCACGCGCATCGTCACTTCGTCCTTAGCCAATCTTCGCTTAATCCGTAGTCCATGTTTCGAGTTGCAAATATTAGCAACAGAACCAGTATCAAATACCCAGGCACTACTGTGAGCATTAGTAAGGTACACATCAATAACATGTATATCACATATACCTTTATTCACCTTGCCATCCTTCTTATCCGCCAAATACTTGGGGCAGTTTTGCTTCCAGTGACCAGTCCCTTTGCAGTAGAACCACTCAGTCTCAGGCTTAGGTACAGACTTGGGCTTCTTCACTTGAGCTGCAACTTGCTTGCCGTTCTTCTTGAAGTTCCCCTTCTTCCACTTACCCTTTTTCTTAAAACTGGTGGTCTTGTTGACCATCAACACTTGATGCTCCTTCTTGATTTCTACCTCCACAGCCTTTAGCATCGCGAAGAGCTCAGGAATTGTCTTATTCATCCCTTGCATATTATAGTTCATCAAGAAGCTCTTGTAGCTTGGTGGTAGTGATTAAAGAATTCTGTCAATGACATTATCATCAGGTGGTTATTATACCCAGACATTTTGAGTATATGTTCACTGACAGAACTATTATCCTCCATCTTGCAGCTGTAGAACTTATTAGAGACTTCATATCTCTCAATCCGGCCATTTGCTTGAAATATTAACTTCAACTCCTGGAACATCTCATATGCTCCATGACGTTCAAAACATCGTTGAAGTCCCGGTTCTAAGCCGTAAAGCATGGCACACTGAACTATCGAGTAGTCATTAGCTTTTCTCTGCCAAACGTTCACAACGTCTGGTGTCGCTCCTACAGCGGGTCTTGCACCTAGCGGTGCTTCCAGGACGTAATTCTTCTATGTAGCAATGAGGATAATCCTCAAGTTACGGACCCATTCCGTGTAATTGCTACCATCATCTTTCAACTTAGCTGTCTCAATGAACGCATTAAAATTCGACGGAACAACAGCACGGGCCATCTATCTACAACAACATAGACATGCAAAATACTATCAGGTACTAAGTTCATGATAAATTAAAGTTCAATTAATCAAATTACTTAAGAACTCCCACTTAGATAAACATCCCTCTAATCATCTAAGTGATCACGTGATCCAGATCAACTAAACCATGTCCGATCATCACGTGAGATGGAGTAGTTTTCAATGGTGAACATCACTATGTTGATCATATCTACTATATGATTCATGCTCGACCTTTCGGTCTCAGTGTTCCGAGGCCATGTCTGCATATGCTAGGCTCGTCAAGTTTAACTCGAGTATTCTGCGTGTGCAAAACAGGCTTGCACCCATTGTATGTGAATGTAGAGCTTATCACGCCCGATCATCACATGGTGTCTCGGCACGACTAACTTTCGCAATGGTGCATACTCAGGGAGAACACTTATACCTTGAAATTCAATGAGAGATCATCTTATAATGCTACCGTCGATCTAAGCAAAATAAGATGCATAAAAGATAAACATCACATGTAATCAATATAAGTGATATGATATGGCCATCATCATCTTGTGCCTTTGATCTCCATCTCCAAAGCACCGTCCCGATCACCATTGTCACCGGCGCGACACCTTGATCTCCATCGTAGCATCGTTGTTGTCTCGCCAACTATTGCTTCTATGACTATCGCTACCGTTTAGTGATAAAGTAAAGCAATCACATGGCGATTGCATTTCTTACAATAAAGCGACAACCATATGGCTCCTGCCAGTTGTCGATAACTCCGTTACAAAACATGATCATCTCATACAATAAAATTTAGCATTATGTCTTGACCATATCACATCACAACATGCCCTGCAAAAACAAGTTAGACATCCTCTACTTTGTTGTTGCAAGTTTTACGTGGCTGTTACGGGCTAAGCAAGAACTGTTCTTACCTATGCATCAAAACCAAAACGATATTGCGTCAAGTATGTGTTGTTTTAACCTTCACAAGGACCGAGCGCAGCCACAATCGATTCAACTAAAGTTGGAGAAACAGACACCCTCCAGCCACCTTTGTGCGAAGCACGTCGGTAGAACCAGTCTCGCGTAAGCGTACACATAATGTCGGTCCGGGCCGCTTCATCCAACAATACCGCCGAATCAAAGTATGACATGCTAGTAAGCAGTATGACTAGTATCGCCCACAACTCACTTGTGTTCTCGTGCATATAACATCTACGCACAAACCTGGCTCGGATGCCACTGTTGGGGAACATAGTAATTTCAAAAAAAATCCTACGCACACGCATGATCATGGTAATGCATAGCAACGAGAGGGGAGAGTGTCGTCCATGTACCCTCGTAGACCGTAAGTGGAAGCATTATGACAATGCGGTTGATGTAGTCGTACGTCTTCATGATCAACCAATCCTACTACCGAACGTACGACACCTCCGCGATCTGCACACGTTCAGCTCGGTGACGTCCCATGAACTAACGATCCAGTAGAGCTTTGAGGGAGAGTTCCGTCAGCACGACGGCGTGATGACGGTGTTGATGAAGCTACCGACACAGGGCTTCGCCTAAGCACCGCAACGATATGACCGAGGTGGATTATGGTGGAGGGGGCACCGCACACGGCTAAAGATCAATGATCTCCTTGTGTGTCTTGGCATGCCCCCTGCCCCCGTATATAAAGGAGCAAGGGGGGAGGCGGCCGGCCTAGGAGGAGGGCGCGCCAAGGGAGGAGTCCTACTCCCACCGGGAGTAGGACTCCCATTTCCTAGTAGGAGTAGGAGAAGGGGGAAGGAAAGGAGGGGAGGGGAAGGAAGGAGGGGGCGCCGCCCCTCCCTCTAGTCCAATTCGGACTAGGATTGGGGGGCGTGCGGCCCAGCCATAGCCAGTCCCTCTCTCTCTCTCCCATAAAGCCCATTAAGGCCCATATACTCCCAGGGGGGTTCTGATAACCTCCCGGTACTCCAGTATTTATCCGGTGACCCCCGGAACCCTTCCGATGCCCGAATATAACCTTCCAATATATCAATCTTTATGTCTCGACCATTTCGAGACTCCTCGTCGTGTCCTTGATCTCATCCGGGACTCCAAACAACCTTCGATACATCAAAACACATATACTCATAATACCGATCATCACCGAGACATGTCTCCGGTCAATAACCAATAGCGGAACCTAGATGCTCATATTGGCTCCTCTATATTCTACGAAGATCTTTATCGGTCAAACTGCATGACAACATACATTGTTCCCTTTGTCATCGGTATGTTACTTGCCCGAGATTCGATCGTCGGTATCTCAATACCTAGCTCAATCTCATTACTGGCAAGTCTCTTTACTCATTCTGTAATGCATCATCCCGCAACTAACTCATTAGTCACATTGCTTGCAAGGCTTATAGTGATGTGCATTACCGAGAGGGCCCAGAGATACCTCTCCATCAATCGGAGTGACAAATCCTAATCTCGATCTATGCCAACTCAACAAGTACCATCGGAGACACCTGTAGAGCACCTTTATAATCACCCAGTTACGTTGTGACGTTTGGTAGCACACAAAGTGTTCCTCCGGTATTCGGGAGTTGCATAATCTCATAGTCATAGGAACATGTATAAGTCATGAAGAAAGCAATAGCAACAAACTAAACGATCAAGTGCTAAGCTAACGGAATGGGTCAAGTCAATCACATCATTGTCTAATGATGTGATCCCGTTAATCAAATGACAACTCATGTCTATGGCTAGGAAACTTAACCATCTTTGATTGAACGAGCTAGTTAAGTAGAGGCATAGTAGTGACACTTTGTTTGTCTATGTATCCACACATGTACTAAGTTTCCGTATAATAAAATTCTATCATGAATAATAAACATGTATCATGGTATAAGGAAAAATAAACAATAACTTTATTATTGCCTCTAGGTCATATTTCCTTCATTAATTTCACAAGATTCAGCATTGGTAGTAGGAGCAATCGGAGTGCTAATAAAATCATTGTTGTTGGTGTTGGAAAATTCACACAATTTAGTATTATCTTGAGCCATCGTGACAAGCAATCAATCCAACACACAAGCACACAAGAAGCAAGCAAAAAGAGACGAACGGAAGAGGGCGAAGAAAAGGCAAAGGTTTTTGAAAATCGTTTTAGAAGTGGGGGAGAGGAAAACGAGAGGCGAATGGCGAATAATGTAATGCAAGGGAGAAGAGTTTATGATGGGTACTTGGTATGGCTTGAGTTGGCGTAGATCTCCCCAGCAACGGCACCAGAAATCCTTCTTGCTACCTCTTGAGCTTGTGTTGGTTTTCCCTTGAAGTGGAAAGGGTGATGCAGCAAAGTAGCGTAAGTATTTCCCTCAGTTTTGAGAACCAAGGTATCAATCCAGTAGGAGACGACGCACAAGTCACCGAATACCTGCACAAACAATCAAGAACTTGCAACCAACGCGATAAAGGGGTTGTCAATCCCTTCACGGTCACTCGCAAAAGTGAGATTTGATAGAGATAGATAAACGGTAAAGTAAATATTTTTGGTATTTTTGGTTTATAGATTGGAAAGTAAAGATTGCAAAATAGTAGATCGGAAACTAGCAAGATGTAAACAAGATTCAGTAATATGGAAAAGAGACCCGGGGGCCATAGGTTTCACTAGTGGCTTCTCTCGAGATAGCATATATTACGGTGGTTGAACAAATTACTGCCAAGCAATTGATAGAAAAGCGCAAAACTATGATGACATCTAAGGCAATAATCATGAACATAGGCATCACGTCCGTGTCAAGTAGAGCGACTCCTGCCTGCATCTACTACTATTACTCCACACATCGACCGCTATCCAGCATGCATCTAGAGTATTAAGTTCATAAAAACAGAGTAACGCATTAAGCAAGATGACATGATGTAGAGGAATTAACTCAAGCAATATGATGAAAACCCCATCTTGTTATCCTCGATGGCAACAATACTATACGTGCCTTGCTGCCCCTACTGTCACTGGAAAAGGACACCGCAAGATTGAACCCAAAGCTAAGCGCTTCTCTCATGGCTATAGAGATCAATCTAGTAGGTCAAACTAAACCGATATTTAGAAAAGACTTGCAAAGATATCAAATCATGCATATAAGAATTCAGAGAAGAACCAAATAATATTCATAGATAATCTTGATCATAAATCCACAATTCATCGGATCACGGCAAACACACCGCAAAAGAGTATTACATCGAACAGATCTCCAAGAACATCGAGGAGAACTTTGTATTGAGAATCAAAGAGAGAGAAAAAGCCATCTATCTAATAACTATGGACCCGAAAGTCTGTGGTAAACTACTCACGCTTCATCGAAGAGGTAATGGTGTTGATGTAGAAGCCCTCCATGATCGAATCCCCCTCTGGCAGATCGCCAGAAAAGGTCCCAAGATGGGATCTCACGGGTACAGAAGGTTGCAGCGGTGGAAAAGTGGTTTCGCGGCTCCCCCTGATGTTTTTGGGGTATAAGAGTATATATAGATGAAGGAACTAGGTCAGGGGTGTTACGAGGGGCCCACAAGGGTGGGGGGCATGCCTAACCACCTTGGGCGCGCCCTCCTGCCTCGTGGCCGCCTTGTTGCCTCTCTGACTTCATCTCCAAGTCTTCTTGTTTGCTTTCGGTCCAAGAAAGGTCTTCGCAAAGGTTTCATTCCGTTTGGACTCCGTTTGGTATTCCTTTTCTGCAAAACTCTAAAATAGACAAAAAAATAGAAATTGCCACTAGACCCTCGGTTAATAGGTTAGTCCCAAAAATAATATAAAATAGCTTATTAAAGCCCATTAAACATCCAAAACAGATAATATAATAGCATGGAACAATCAAAAATTATAGATACGTTGGAGATGTATCAGTGAGCTCAAGACACTGGCGCGCCAGGCCCCCCAGGCGCGACCTGGTGGGTTGTGCTCAGCCCAGCCCACCTCCCGTGCCCCTCTTATGGTATTTAGGTCATTTTGACCTAGAAAAAATAAGGGAAGGACTTTCGGGACGAAGCGCCGCCGTCTCGAGGCTGAACTTGGCAGGAACACTTTTGCCCTCCGGCGCATCGATTCCGCCGGGGGAACTTCCCTCCCGGAGGGGGAAATCATCGTCATCATCATCACCAACAACTCTCCCATCTTGGGAAGGGCAATCTCCATCAACATCTTCAACAGCACCATCTCCACTCAAACCCTAGTTCATCTCTTGTGTTCAATCTTTGTACTAGAACTGTAGATTGGTGCTTGCGGGTGACTAGTAGTGTTGATTACATCTTGTAGTTGATTATTATATGGTTTATTTGGTGGAAAATTATATGTTCAGATCCATTATGCTATTTAATACCCCTCCGATCATGAGCATGATTATCATTTGTGAGTAGTTACTTTTGTTCTACAGGTCACAGGAGAAATCATGTTGCAAGTAATCATGTGAACTTGATATGTGTTCGATATTTTGATGATATGTATGTTGTGATTCCCTTAGTGGTGTCACTGAACGTCGACTACATGACACTTCACTATATTTGGGCCTAAGGGAATGCATTGTGGAGTAGTTATTAGATGATGTGTTGCGAGAGTAACAGAAGCTTAAACCCTAGTTTCTATGCTATTCCGTAAGGGACCGATTGGATCCAAAAGTTTAATGCTATGGTTAGAATTTATTCTTAATACTTTTCTCGTAGTTGCAGATGCTTGCGAGGGGGTTAATCATAAATAGGAGGTTTGTTCAAGTAAGAACAACACCTAAGCACTGGTCCACCCACATACCAAATTATCAAAGTAGCAAACACGAATCGAACCAACATGATGAAAGTGACTAGATGAAATTCCCGTGTACCCTCAAGAACACTTTGCTTGTCATAAGAGACCGTTTTGGACTGTCCTTTGCCTCAAAAGGATTGGGCTACCTTGCTGCACTTTTGTTACTACTACCATTACTTGCTCGTTACAAATTATCTTGCTATCAAACTACTCTGTTACTTACAATTTTAGCACTTGTAGACATTACCTTGCTAAAAACAACTTGTCATTTCCTTCTGCTCCTCGTTGGGTTCGACACTCTTACTTATCGAAAAGGCTACAATCAATCCCATATACTTGTGGGTCATTAGAGGATGGACACCACCGACACCCTTCAGGAAGGAATGACGGCACCCGCAGGCGGCATCTCGTCAGTGCCGGATGAACCGGCGGTGTCGTGGAATTGTCACGTCAGATGTCCTAGCGTAAGGACTTAGTCGTGGAGCCATCGCAACTAGGAAGCTTAAGGGGGTTTAACGGGACAAAGGACATGAGGTTTATACTCGTTCGGCCCCTTGCGGTGAAGGTAAAAGCCTACGATCTAGTTTTGGGTGGGATTTCTAATGACTCGATAACCAAGGAGCGAATCTGCTTGACCTAGTTCTCGATCTGATGTTACTTGCCCTGAACCACTGCCGGTTCGTCCCTTTATATATAGAGGTTGACGCCCAGCGGCTCACAGAGTCCCGGACGGTTCATAAACAGTGTCCAGCTCGGTCTCTCTCTATTCTTGTCTTACAATACAAGTTATACATACATGGCGGTTTATCTCTACTGGCCTTAAGTCTCCTCTGGGCCTTGGGCCTTTAAGTGAGCCGCCATCTTCAAGTATCTTCAGTGGGCTTCGTCATAAGGTGTGACCTGAACCCTCCCGGGCAGGTCATGCCTAATATTTATATCCCCAACATTAGGCCCCAGCTTGATTTTAACTGGTTCATGTCAATGTTCAACACTTAAGAAAAATCTTCTGCTCCCTGCTTATGAAATTTTTGTAACCCGCCATGACGTCATCCTTTGGACCTGTGGTAACCCACCATGATGTCATCTGTCATAAATGTATGTTTTATCCAACATTCCTCAATGGATCTTTATCTTAATGACCATCCCGAAAATTGAGGCGTCCTTGTAGTTGGATAATTATGTCTTTGGCCTCCTTGTTGTTCGCGCCTGCTCATCAGTTTTTTTCTTATAAATAGACCTGACCAGGTCTTTCCTCATTCTTCTCCTTTCCTCATCTTCTTCCTTGCACACCCTACTGCTGCTCGAGCTCCGCCGCCGCCGCCGCGCACCTCGTCTTCGTCGACCTTGGCCGCTACATCGACCTGAATCTGTCTAGAGAATGGCGGCGAGCCTCCGCAGCAGCCCTGCAGCCGTAAGTTTTCCTCTTCCCCTACTTCAGATCTGCATTAGGGTTTGCAAGTTCCTTCCATGTTCTTCGCTGTTCACCTCGGCTTCTTCATAGTTCTACCACTGCAGCCTCATTGATCCAAAAAGAGTATAAGACTCATGCAATAACTATTTCGCACTCATTTTTGATACTAGCAGATCCCTTTATCTTGCAAAGAAGCCTTGTTAGAACTGATGAACCCATCCGCATTTCGTTTTTAGGTCTAGAATATTTTCCTTTCTGAACAGCCGGTTGATCCAAAATAGTTGCTGCAACTTGTGAAAACTTGTTTATGCAACACTTAGGCAAAAAATTGTGTTTACTAGATCCACCTAGCCATGGCGACTCTTATCACCGACTTAAATGACAATGCTTAGTTGATAATCTTGACCGCCCATGGCGGCTTAAATAACTGAATTGTCAATGATGCTTATGGCGGCTTAAATAATCTGACATAATTAGTCTTATACCATTAGGCCCTTCATAAGCCACCATCTTGAATATGCACTAATATTTCCTCCAGCTTAAATTTGAACCAGAAATTTTATCCTTTCTTAGGCTTCCATCACAATGGCACCTAAGACAAGCACCTCATGCAACTGGGTCCCGTCCATTGTCACTGAACAGACCCTTGAAGATTTTGTGAAACTCGGCTATCTGCCGAAAAGGGATGTCATTTCGTACTGTGCCCCTGACCCAACAGAAGAAAGACCTCAACCCAAGGAGGGGGAAGTGATCGTCTTGACAGATCATATGAACCGGGGTTTCTCACCACCTGACTCAAAATTCTTTAGGGATGTCCTGCATTTCTTTGATCTCCGTCCTCAAGACATCGGACTGAATTCCGTGTCTAATATCTGCAATTTTCAAGTATTCAGCGAGGTGTATCTTGGAGAAGAACCCAACATGTTACTCTTCAGAGAGTTATTCTATTTGAACCGCCAAAATGAATGTGCCAGCGGACAGAGCTTGGAACTTGGCGGCATCTCAATCCAGCGTCGGAGAGACGTTATTTTTCCTTATGCCAATCCGCCAAGCCACTCTAAAGACTGGAATCAAATGTGGTTTTATTGTCAAGACACTTCCCCGGCTGATGAGAATCCTCTGCCCGGTTTTTGCGCCTTGCGTCTTGATTCCAATCATCCACTGCCTAACAAGATATCACCCACCAAACGCAAAACGCTCACCCCCGCCTTGGCCAAAATCAAAGCTCTTCTGGGGAACGGGTTGAATGGTATTGATTTGGTCCAGGTCTGGCATGCCTGGCGGATTATTCCATTAAGCCGCCACCCCGGTCTAATGTGCAACTATTTAGGCAAGAAAGATGATCCTCTGTGTAAGTGCATCTAGTGCCACCCCTAGTTGGTTTTGGAGTATTAACGACAAATTTGGTTGAGGGACTAATGCGTTTGTGAGAATTGCAGGGTAACGCAGGTAGTGTCCCTCATTGATTCGGTTTACCTACCAGAGATGACCCCTAAAAATGTATGAAGACATTGACGACAATGGTGGTATGTGAAGATATTCATTGAAGACTATGACATGAGAAGACATTGAGTGAAGACTATGGAGCGCGAAGACTGTGTCATTTCGTTGTTTCCTTTTTCTTCTTTGTTGAGTCATAGGAACCACCGTACTGTTAAGTGGGGTCCAAGTGAACAAAGTCAGAATGACTGAAGTGATGCTCAACCCAAATCCTATATCTTCGAGCGAAGACAATGAGAGCAAATCTTATCCACAGCTGGATGAGTCAGCTTTGCTTGTAGCCCAAGTAAAGTTGCCGTGTGTGTTTGAAATCTGACCGTTGGAACACGTGTCAGTTCCTTAGTGACCCAGGGTCATTTCAGACATATCAGGTCGGGTTGCCTAGTGGCTATAAATAGCCCACCCCCTACACCATAAATTGGTGGCTGCTCAGAGTTAGTACACGGCTTTTGTCGTTTGAGAGCAACCCACCTCAAAGCCTTTGAGAGAGAGAAATCCTTGCGAGGACAAAGCCCAAAGACCGAGAGCCAAAGAGTGTTAGGCATCACTGAAGTCTTTCTGTCTGCATGACCTGAAGACTTATTACACTTGAGGACTGTGAATCCTCCAGCCGGTTAAGCGTCACGTTCTGAGCATCCAAGAGTCATTGTGGATCGCCGGTGAACGAAGTCTGTGAAGGTTCGGAAGTCTACCTTGAAGACTTACTAGAGTGATTGGGCGAGGACTGTGTGTCCTTAGCTCAAGGGGAATAGGGTGAAGACGCGGTCTTCTGAGTTGAATCTCAGCCTCCCTAACCAGACGTACAGTTGTCACAGCAACTGGAACTGGTCCAACAAATCATGTGTCTTCAACAAGTGACTGGTTCTATCCTCTCCCTCCCTTTACTTAGTGTTTGTCTTCGTGAAGTCATTGCCTATTTGTCGTACCTGTTTGACTTCATTGCTTGACTACTATCGTTGGTTGGCTTCATACTATCTTCCATCCCGATCCTTACTACTAAGCTGTTATTAGTCTTTGTACTTTCACATTATTGCATACTTGACTATGGTTTGCTTGTTGTAGTTTATCTTCCACTCCATATCAATTAGGTCATTTCTATTGTTTGTCTTCGAAACTTCCACGTTTTGAAGACTTCCATAAAAATCGCCTATTCACCCCCCCTCTAGTCGATAACTAGCACTTCCAATTGGTATCAGAGCAAGGTACTCCCTTGTTCCGTGTGATTCGGTTTAACCACCTGGAGTTTTAGCTATGTTAACTGCAGGGATAATCAAAGTCTCTGCTGCTTGCCCCGTGTTCGATGGAACTGAATATCCCTACTGGAAGAATAAGATGAGCATGCATCTTGAAGCCATTGATGTCGACCTCTAGTATGTCGTCAAGAACGGCGTTCCCAAAACTGGTGAAGGTGTCACCCCTGCTGATGTCAAGAAGTTCGTTCAACTGGACTCTACTGCCAGGAACATCATCTGTGGTCATCTGACCAAAGGACAGTATGGCCGTGTGAGTGCTCTGGAAACGTCGAAGCTAGTCTGGGACTGGCTATCCAAGGTCAACGAAGGCGTCTCAACCCATAGAGATCAAAGGATCAGTGTTCTTCGCAACCTCTTCAACCGCTTCAAGAGAAACGACAATGAAAATGTCCAGCTCACGTTTGATCGCCTCACCGACATCGCAAATGAGCTTCGTGCTCTCGGCGCCACTGAGATTACCAAGCATGAAATTGTCAAGACACTACTGAGATCACTTGACAACTCCTTTGACACCCTTGCCCTCATGATACAAGAATGCCCTGACTTCAAGACACTCGATCCGTCTGATATACTTGAGAGGCTCAACACACATGAGTTCCAGCTTTCTGAGAAAAGAGATATCTATGGTCCCAACTATGGCCAAACTCGCGCTTTGGAGGCAAAAGTTGTTTCCTCATCTGAAGAAGAATCTGACTGCAGTTTTGATGATCCTGAAGACATTGGAAAGGAACTTGCTATGCTTGTGAAGAAGTTCCAGAAGTTCACTAAGAAGAAGGGCTTCAGAAAGTCTTCACGATCTAGCTCAAGAAATGATGAAGCTTCCACTCATGACTACAAGAAGAGAACATGTCACAAGTGCAAGAAACCTGGACACTATATCTCTGAGTGTCCACAGTGGGACAATGAGGAGAAGAAGAAGAAGAAGAGCAAGGAATATGATTCTGATGACAAGAAGAAGAAGAAATCTTCAAAGTCTTCTTCCAAGTCCTCATCAAAGTCTTCATCTCATAAGAAGAGCTCATCTGACAAGGCTCGTGCTTTTGTTGGCAAGGAAATGGATTCAGAGGAGGAGTCTGCTTCTGAGGAGGCGGAGGTGGAGTCTGAAGAGGAGTCTGACCCTCGCGTTGCAAGTCTGGCTCTAGCCACAGCCTATGTTGCCAAGTCCATCTTCAACACTGAAGACAATGACTTCCACACCAACGCTGAAGCTGATGACAAAGACGACCCTGCTCCCACCTACTTCTTCATGGCACATGGTGCCAAGGTAAAATCACGTGATGCTTACTTTCAAACATCAAGTGAAGATGTCTCTGATTATGAATCCAAACCCAGCTACAAAACACTTGCTAAAATTGCAACCAAACAACAAAAAGCTATGGAACATACTCAAAAACTGTTAGACAAAAGCGATGACCTGTTGGACGCGGAAATGACACGTTCACAGTCCCTAGTTGAAGACATAAAAAATCTTCATGCTAAGTACCAAGAACTTGAAAGTCGTCATGAAACGCTCTCAACCACTCATGAAAAGCTCTCCTATGATTATCTTCAAAGGAAGCAAGAGCTTGAGAAATTGAGAGCGGCTCATGAAGATCTTCAAAAAGAGAATGAGTCACTTCACGCTCAACAGATTAGTCCCGCTCAGGATGGATTTGAACCACCATGTCTAAAATGCCTTGAGCGTGATAACGCTACCTCTGTTGCTGAATGTTCCACTGCTGCTACTGTTGCATTGTCTTTAATTATTGATTTGGTAACTAACCCCTCTGCGGAGGATACCACTACTATTGCTGATGAAAATGCTAGGTTGAAGACATTGCTTGAAACAGGGATGTATAAAAGTCTGAAAGGACATCAAACACTTTGCGATGTCCTCAAAAAGCAGATTCTGAACCGAAACCCTAGGAAAGAGGGTGTTGGGTTCAAGAGGAAAATGAATGTTGATGGTTCCTACTGGAAGCCTGAGCAGTATCCCAAAACCACATGGGTTGCTGCAAAGGGACCTTCAGTGGATCCATCCACCTTATCTAGCTTTACCTGTGCTAATCCTGTTATAATTGATGAATCCCTTGATGCAAACTATAAGCTATTCAAGAATCCGAATGGTGAAGTGTTTGCCAGCTATATTGGTACTAACTGCAGGAATGGACCACCTATGAAGAAGATCTGGGTTCCCAAAAGCTGTCTTGAGAATCTTCCAGTGAATGTGATCATGACACCACATGGGAAGAAGACAAACCCCAGACCTAAGGCATCATATGGTCCAAAGGCTTCATACAGACAGAGGACTCACCTGAGTCACTCTAACGCCAATGTTTTGCAGGGAAACCTTCCTGAAACTTATGAATATGAGCGTGTGTCTTCAAACCGCTATGTTCATAGAACTGAGAACTTTTCTGCTTATTCATATGAGTATCATTCATCTCCTACAAGGCTATTTGCTAGGGCTCCAAAGCCGAAGTTCTCAGATGCTGCACTTAGACTCATTGCTTCTAAGCCACCCTTGAAGATGTGGGTGGTTAAGAAGAATTAACTTTCATTTGCAGGGAAGGGTCTCCAGCCGAAAATCAAAGGCGTCTGATGCTATTGCTGGGGACCTAAAACATCTTGTAGGGCGCAAGATCAAATGCCCAAATGGTCTCACTATGTATTTTGTTCCTGAATTGTTTGCCATTCATCCTATCAGTCCTAATCTTGATCCGAGCTTCAATAATCCTCTTGCCCGTCAAATGTTTATGCTTCACAATACTCTTGGTGAAGCCTATCCCCCTAACTGTACTGTAGGGTATGACACCTCATGCTTCAGAATGGATTATGGATAGCGGATGCACTAATCATATGACTGGTGATCGAAGTCTTCTCATGGACTCAACCTTACGTCCATCAGACAAGAGTCACATCACATTTGCTGACACTGGTAAAAGCAAGGTATTGGGTCTAGGTAAAGTTGCAATCTCAAAGGATCAACACATGGATAAAGTGATGCTTGTTGAATCCCTTGGTTTCAACTTAATGTCTGTCTTGATTCTTTGTGACTTGAACATCATTCTGCTATTCGGAAAATATCGTTGCCTTGTACCAATGGAATCTGACAAGTCTCTAGTCTTTGAAGGGTATCGGAAAGATGATCTATACCTGGTAGATTTCTCAGCAGGTCCACAGCTTGCCATATGTCTTCTTGCAAAAGCTTTAGAATGCTGGCTCTCGCATCGGAGGCTGGGGCATGCTGGCATGAGGAACTTACACAGACTCGCCAAGAAGAAGCATGTCATAGGCATCGAGGGTGTCATGTTCAAGAAGGATCATCTGTGTGGTGCCTGCGAAGCTGGAAAGATGACTAGGGAAAAGCACCACTCGAAGACAATCATGACGACATCTCAACCCTTCGAGCTGTTACACATGGACTTATTTGGCCCTACTCACTACTCTACCCTCACAACAACTGCTTGTCTCTATGGCTTCGTCATTGTTGATGACTACTCAAGATATACATGGGTGCACATAATTCTCTACAAGACTGAAGTGCAAGATGTCTTCAGACGCTTCGCCAATCGAGCCATGAACAATTATGGTGTCAAGATCAAGCATATCAGAAGTGACAATGGCACTGAGTTCAAGAACACCGGACTTGATCTTTATCTAGATACAATGGGAATCACTCATGAGTTCTCTGCTCCATACACACCTCAGCAAAATGGCATCGTAGAGTGCAAGAACAGAACCCTCATTGAGATGACTCAAACAATGCTCGACGAGTACAAGACACCAAGAAAGTTCTGGCCCGAAGCTATTGATACAGCATGTCACGTCATCAACCGTGTTTACATCCATAAGCTTCTGAACAAAACATCCTATGAGCTCCTTACTGGCAAGAAGCCAAATGTCAGCTACTTCAGAGTATTTGGAGCTAGGTGCTGGATCAAGGATCCCCATCACAAGTCAAAATTTGCACCTAAAGCTCACGAAGGCTTCATGCTCGGTTATGAAAAGGACTCGCACTCTTACAGAGTCTTCAACCTCTATCTCTACAAAATCGTCGAAACTAAGGACGTGCGATTTGATGAAACCAATGGTTCACAAAGAGAGCTCCTGCCAAGTACACTAGACGAAGCTCCGCCCAGCGAATCTATCAAGCTGATGGGAACTGGTGAAATCATGCCTTCTGAAGCACAGCCTGAAGAGGAACTTATCATTTGGTCTTCAAATTCGTCAGCAAAGGAATGGCATCTTCATATCTCTAGAAAAATACCTCAAAGATTGTCTAAAGAAGTTTGGAATGCAAGATTGCAAAGGTTACACAACGCCAATGCCAGCCAAACACCATCTGGGTCCCGACGACAATGGTAAAGAGTTCGATCAAAAGGTATACCGCTCCATGATTGGTTCCTTACTTTACCTATGTGCATCTAGGCCAGATATTATGCTTAGTGTTTGCATGTGTGCTCGATTCCAAGCGGCACCAAAGGAATCGCATCACTTAGCCGTGAAGCAAATTCTTCGATATTTGGCTTACACCCCAACACTCGGATTATGGTATCCAAAGGGCTCAAAATTTGATCTGGTTGGATTCTCGGATGCTGATTATCCTGATGACAAGGTGGATCGCAAGTATACATCAGGCACATGTCACTTTCTGGGACGATCACTTGTCTATTGGTCTTCAAAGAAGCAGAACTGTGTATCACTCTCAATTGCTGAATCTGAATACATTGCTGCTGGATATTGCTGCGCTCAGCTTCTATGGATGAAGCAAACTCTCAAGGACTATGGCATCGATCTGAAACAAGTACCTCTCTTCTGCGACAACGAAAGCGCCATCAAGATTGCCAACAATCCAGTCGAGCACTCGAAGACAAAGCACATTGAAATTCGTCATCACTTTCTCAGGGATCATGTCATGAAGAAAGATATTGACATCATTCACGTCAACACTGAAGAGCAACTGGCAGATATCTTCACAAAGCCCTTGGATGAGAAAAGGTTTTGCAAGTTACGGTGTGAGCCGAATATCTTGGAATCCTCAAATGTCCTGTGATCAGGCACACATCCTAACACTTATGCATGTTGATGACTTAGATGTGCAACACACGACGTAAAGTATATCTTCAATCAATGAAGACTTACATTCTGAGTGTGAATACATTAACGTGGAATTTGACTTCGGAGCGCCACGATAATTGTGCACCGTGTCTGGGTCTAATACTTCCTATACGGTGGGTAACGCCACCACCAAATTTCTCGGTTTGAAGTGTTTCACTCATGGCATTATTTTTGCTATGTCTTCTCATTTGGTTTATCTACAATTTCAACTTATCTTCATGATTTTCTTCATTACGTTGATTTGATTGCTTTCTGATATATATACTAGTGTTCTGTCCTCTACAGCATTCACTTACAGCTATGTCTTCCTAGTTGAATCTTTTGAACTAAGTGAATGTGATCGGACCCTAATCTCTCTATGCTTTCTATCTCAAACTCTATCTGTCCAAATCATATGCATTCTATTGAAACTGTCGAATGTCTTATGCGTTCTTGTCAGCAAAAGACACAGAGACAAACATTAAGTCTGTTTTAAATGCTTCATCCTTATTGTTTCAAATCTGGAGAAGCCGGAACAACCATCCGACAAACCTGGCGGGCGTGGGAACATGGGACAACTCTGAGTATGTTGCATTCTTGCCACATGCCCCTCAGATGTGAACCGCCAGGGGCACCTGCGTAATTGCGCTGTGCCGCACACTTCCTTATAAATACATATCCCCTGTGGTAAAGAAAACCTTCTTCCACCTCTCCACCTCGTCAAAACCCTAGCGCCACCGCTAGCTCTCGACGATGCCGGCGACGAACAGCTTAGCTGCCGCGACTTCTCCGACGCTGTCCTCACGCCGGCCGCGGACATCGTCCTCTCCGCCGCCATCGTAGGTGTCCTCCATCGCCAAGTTAGGGCACGGTAGATTGAACTACTCGGTCTCTGATTCATTCCATCTAGCAGTTCTTCGTGTGGTAAATACAACTCTATTTTTACCATCTTTTGATCCTCAAAGATTCATCCTATTTACCAAAATTGGTTTCTGCCTATACAATGTTAGATCTATTCTGTCTGCATCTCATACTGCCTAGTATATTCACTTAAGCTTCATATCTAGTTAGATTCCTCACTTGTACTTATTCACGGATTCGTACAAATTTGGAATCAACTCTCAACATATAAGTGAATGTCTTCGCATCATGAGGTCAATGTCTTCAAACTGATTCATCTTCAAAATCTTCTGAGAATGCATATGACCTCTTCCCCTTCCCTTGCATCTCTAATGCTGTCATAGGTACATGTCCATGGGAGAATCCCTTGGTTCTCATAGTCTGCATTCATTTGCAGAATTCTTACAGCATCACATTAACTCTCCCGAAGCCAGTTCCTGTTTGTCCAGCAAGCGAAAGCGTTAGAAGCCTTTGAACGTGTTGAAGCCATTCAGTTTGAAGTTCATGGCTGCAGAGAAATCAATGAGGAAGGGTGGTAGACAACGTCGTGGGGGAACATCAAGAGATTTGCCTGATGACCTCGCAGAGCTTTATGTAAGTGCATCTAGTGCCACCCCTAGTTGGTTTTGGAGTATTGACGACAAAGTTGGTTGAGGGACTAATGCGTTTGTGAGAATTGCAGGATAACGCAGGTTGTGTCCCTCATTGATTCGGTTTACCTATCGGAGATGACCCCTAAAAATGTATGAAGACATTGAAGACAATGGTGGTATGAGAAGATATTCATATTGAAGACTATGACATGAGAAGACATTACGCGAAGACAATGGAGCGCGAAGACTGTGTGGTTTCGTCGTTTCCTTTCTTCTTTGTTGAGTGATAGGAACCACTGTACTGTTAAGTGGGGTCCAAGTGAACTAAGTCAGAGTGACTGGAGTGATGCTCAACCCAAATCCTATGTCTTCGAGTGAAGACAACGAGAGCAAATCTTATCCAGAGCTGGATGAGTCAGCTTTGCTTGTAGCCCAAGTAAAGTTGTCGCGTGTGTTTGAAATCTGACCGTTGGAACACGTGTCAGTTCCTTAGTGACCCAGGGTCATTTTGGACAAATCAGGTCGGGTTGCCTAGTGGCTATAAATAGCCCACCCCCTACACCATAAATTGGTGGCTGCTCAGAGTTTGTGCACGGCTTTTGTCGTTTGAGAGCAACCCACCTCGAAGCATTTGAGAGAGAGAAATCCTTGCGAGGACAAAGCCCAAAACACCCAGAGCCAAAGAGTGTTAGGCATCACTGAAGTCTTTCTGTCTGTGTGACCTAAAGACTTATTACACTTGAGGACTGTGTATCCTCCAGCCGGTTAGGCGTCGCGTTCTGAGCATCCAAGAGTCATTGTGGATTGCCGGTGAACGAAGTCTGTGAAGGTTTGGAAGTCTCCCTTGAAGACTTACCAGAGTGATTGGGCGAGGATTGGGTGTCCTTAGCTCAAGGGGAATAAGGTGAAGACACGGTCTTCTGAGTTAAATCTCAGCCTCCCTAACCAGACGTACAGTTGTCACAGCAACTGGAACTGGTCCAACAAATCATGTGTCTTCAACAAGCAACTAGTTCTATCCCTTCCAACCTTACTTAAGTTTGTCTTCATGAAGTCATTGCTTCTCTGTATATCTGTTTGACTTCATTGCTTGACTACTATTGTTGATTGGCTTCACACTTTCTTCCATCTTGATTCTTACTACCTAACTGCTATTGGTCCTGAGTTTTCACATCATTACATACTTGACTATGGCATGTTTAGGGTAGTTTATCTTACATTGCATATCAATTAGGTTGTTTCTGTCGTTTGTCTTCGAAACTTCCGAGTTTTGAAGACTTTCATAAAAATCGCCTATTCACCCCCCCCTCTAGTCGATACTAGCACTTTCACTTTACAAGACAGATCCTGAAGAGAATTATAATCAGCGCAAGACACGATCCAATGGATTCAACGATATTGGGCTGAACAATGGTTCAAATACAAGTTTGTGACCCAGGAATACGCTGAGAAGAATGCTATCAAAAGTCCTTGGGTGATATTCTCTATCGAGGCCTTCCACCCAAGAACAGAGTTGAAGCTATTGCACAGGGTTTCTATCCTTGTATGGTCCGTGGACCTCAGCCTAAAAATGCCGACCCATCGTCATTGCTCTAGTGTCGTGACGATAATCTCTTCAAGTGAAACTTCCGGCACGCAAAGGCATCGGCCAAGGAAAACAAGAAGTCATTGGGATTAGACTTCAACCCTGGTCCCTCTGCTCCCCGTGCTGACGGCTCACATGATGCAGAACCCAATGTCATCGGTCCTTTCTACAACCTTGATGGCCTCATCACTCACATCTTGGTCCAAGGTGCCAAAGTGGATCATTCTGGTGATGATGCTGACACTGATGAAGCCCCAGCTCCTACTACAAAGCCGCAGAAGCCAAAGAAGGCTAATGCTTCAAGATCAGCTGCTCCTCCAAAAGCTTCACGTGCGAAGCCACTGGCCACTGCACCTCCGGAAGACAGTGTGCAGTCTGAAGATCTATCACGTATCTCCAAGAAGATGGAGAAGAAAAAGAAAATCATCAAAAATACTGATCAGACATTGACTCCTGCTGCCATTCTGCGAGAAGAGCACATTGATCTGTCCAGCGATGAAGATCTTGCAGATGATGCTCTTGAGCAACTGATCAAGAGCAAGGAAGAAGCAGAGATCTTTAATGATTTGCCTCTCTTTGATGTGGCAATCATCCATAACTTAATTGATGAGTGGTTTGACACCCCAAATCTCAGCTTTGAAGATCTGCAACTTCCCATTGGCCTCAGCGTCTCCTTCAATGGCGCCATTGCTTCTGAGCTAACTCTTGCTCAGCGCATCGTTGAACTAAAGCACACGATCGACTATGAGAAAGCTCAGTTCAAGAAGCATGTGGCAAAGCTCAGCGTGCAAGATGTCAAAAACTTCAAGATCATGTTGCACGAGCTCAAAGAAGCCTTTCTCAAGAAGCGCGAAGAAGCTAAAGGCTCTCGTGAGCGTATGAAGATTCTGGCTGACAAGTGTGTGCTAGCCTACAATGAAGCTGAGATGCGCAAGGCTCTTGGTCGTCCTAGCATTGACCCCAGACTGGCTGCAAAGAAGAAGAAGCCATCAACTGACCAATCTGCACCTTCAAGACAGGAAGAACCTCGCATAGTCTTCCCAAGCAGCATGACTGGCTCCAAGCCAAAGGTCAAGTCAACTGCTTTAGAACTGAAGAAGACGAGGACTGCCGAGGCTGAAGCCAGAAAAAGGAAAAATCCTGAAGCCTATGATGTTGCTCCCTCCAAGAAGAAGCGCAAAACCAAGAAGAATCGGGCTGCTCCCACAGAGCCCTTAGTTGTTGAACCTATCTTAATGGTTCGCCCTGCATCTGAACACCAAGAACGACGGATGATAGTTCATGAGCCTGCTTCCACAGAGGCTCATGAAGCTGAAGACATTCCAGCAGTTGATCCCACCGCTGCTGAAGACATTGGTCACAATGACAATGTTGAAGATGATGTAGTTCTTCCTCAGATCGAACACAACTTGGCATCATCGCCCGTTCTCATGAATAGCGAACTCATCAGCATTGGTCGTCCTCTGACGCCAATTGCTCAGGATGCATCATGGGCTGATCACCCACAACAACAAGACTCCCCGAGTACTCCCCAACAACAACAAGTCACACCACCTGTGCAAGAAGAAGAGGATGACTTTGAGGCCAAGCCAACTCCATCTCCAAAGGCGTCGCCAGCATTACACAGGCTTTGCAAAGGACCAAGGCCTCAAGTCTCTCTTTCGAGCGTTCCAGAAGGAGAAGTGCACCACCAATCTGTTGCATGTCAAGTGTTTTCAAAAGCCAATCCGACTGTGAATGTCTCCGTGTCTGAAGCCAAAGCTGCTGAAGACAATCCGGCTGCATCAGCCGATGACAACCAAGAAGAAGAACGTGTCCCAACTCCCCCCATTACTGAAGAAGTTGTTTCTGAAGTGAACGTGCCAGTGCCCGACCCTCCAGCTCATCAAGTGGAGGTTGAAAATCTTGAGGCTGCCACCACCAACACAAATGAAGCCAACGACGTAGTCATGGCTGAAGCAAATGTGGAGCCTGCACCAACCAATGTCCCAGAAGCCAATGATGCAACTGCTCCTGAAGCATCTGTTGTGCAGCCTGACGACTCTGTTGTTGCCACTGCTCCTGTTCCGCCACCAAGGCCCCATACAATTGAGCAAGCATACAGCTATGGTCAGCTGATCACTATCAAATGGCTTGTTCTGGTCCCTCCGCCTAATGCCTCTGGTTCTCAGTTTGATTATCATGTTGAGCATAGGCCTCTGGTCCAGAAACCAAAGCCAAGACTGCCAAGGTTCCCAGGTACTGCCACCTCTATAGGGTCCTTCAATGCAAATGGCTTCAAAGCCCACAACACCTTCTTTGACAGAGCAAAGAACCCCTACTCAAGGCCAAGAATATCATCTGATTGTTTCTAGAGCTATCAGCAGCGAAGCTATTACTCCTGCGTTCTCTATGATCAAGGGCGCATTTTCCCTCATATGCGCCTCGACACTGAAGCCATTGCTGGACTGCCATGCTTAGAAGAAGCACTTGACTGCTTTCGTGATCCAGGTCTGCTCAGCTTTGTGACAGACAAAGCACATTGGAATGAGGAACTTTTGCTTCAATTCTATTCTACCCTCCACATTCGTGGCTACTACAGGGATACAAAGACATGGGTTCTCGAGTGGATGATAGGAAATGTTCATCATGAAGCCAAAGCTATTGACGTCATTGAGCTTACAGGCCTACCCACTCTTGGAGAGTTGTTCGAACCTGATTGTCAACTCCACCGCAATGCACTGGAGAGCATCTTCCATAAGCCAGAGCCCAACATGAGCCAGATGTTGAGCATGATGAAGCCTCTGCCACCTGACGCTGAATACCCAAAGGAGTTCTTTGTTGATGACCTTGAGTATCTGCCTCGCACAATATATCACATCATCAGGCGAACTCTATGGCCTATCAAAGGGCATTCATCAGCTGCAAAACTTGAAGGAGCCATGAAGACATTGGTCTTTTACATCCTCAATGGCATCAGCTTCAATACACAAGAATTCTTCATCCGGCAACTGGCTGCGTCTGGATCTGACCTTTTTGGCCTAAAATTCTATGCTCCATGGGTCATGCGCCTCATCAAGCTACACTCTGCTATCAACTATCAGCCCTCTGCTCACAATCATCTAATCTTTCTACCAGAGGTTGATATGTCAATTGAAGCCATATACCCTGAGCCTGCCAAGAAGCCTCTTTGTCTTCAAAATGCTGATCACCAAAGCTTCACTCAACCCATGGAAGGAGTCCCAGCAGTAACTCGTGTCTATCCAATGGCTGGGAACACTCGTCTGCCTCACCGTGCGCAAACTGAAGCTACTGAGAGCACAATTGCCCAAAGGCCTAAGAAGCGCTCTCGCGTCCTAAATGACCGAGAACTTCTTATGGCACTGCATCAGAAACAAGACAAGCATCACTTCTGGCTCAAGCGACAGATGCAAACCTCTTGGTGGACGTCAATCGCATTCGAAATCTTGCCACCAAGAATTCTTTTGTCACTCACGAGAAGTGTCGGCGATCATGGAAGAGTTTGACGCTGCTCAGTGCTGAAGCAGATCTTCAAGACGATGGCTTCACTGAAAGATTCAAGTATGACTCCACTCCTCCACGGAATGCTGTCCTACGTCGAACTCCATCCCTTGAAGACTCTGACTATTCTTCCTCTGCAGCAACTATGAATGCCAAAGTGCTCGATGATGAAGACGATGCTACTTCAACGCCCCCTACTTCTGCACGCATCGACACTACACCAAGTTTGTCTGCGCCGCCAAACAACAACGACAACCCTGCTGCTTCACCTACTCCTCATGGGAACGAGTAGATGCTCTATGTCTTCAAACCTTTTTGGTCCTTACTGACAAAAGGGGGAGAAGCATATGAGTTTGATAGTCTTCAAGCGGGTTCATATGGGCGGTTGCTTTATATTTTGCCTAGTGTTTACAACTCTCGCTTTTGATACATTTGGTTCTTTGAGTTGTAACAGTTAAACTCGATGGTCATCTGCTACTTATTTGCTTTTCTGTGATGCGATGATAAATTCCGCATGTGCGATGATAACTTCCGCACTTAGATCATTTTGCAGACGTCCATTTTTCATTATGCACATCATTTCATGCATGATGAATTATCTTCATAAGTTGAAGAGGATCTCCACAAGTACAACCTGCCATGTGCATTTGCATTCCAAAAGCAAATTACTTATATGCACATCTTCAGGGGGAGCCTTTGCCACTTATGAAGACAATACCCTATCCATTACAATTTCACATACTTTATCCCCGTTGAAAACTTCAACCAGTTTGTCATCAATCACCAAAAACGGGGAGATTGTAAGTGCATCTAGTGCCACCCCTAGTTGGTTTTGGAGTATTGATGACAAATTTGGTTGAGGGACTAATGCGTTTGTGAGAATTGCAGGATAACGCAGGTAGTGTCCCTCATTGATTCGGTTTACCTACCGGAGATGACCCCTAAAAATGTATGAAGACATTGACGACAATGGTGGTATGTGAAGATATTCATATTGAAGACTATGACATGAGAAGACATTGAGTGAAGACTATGGAGCACGAAGACTGTGTCGTTTTGTTGTTTCCTTTTCTTCTTTGTTGAGTCATAGGAACCACCATACTGTTAAGTGGGGTCCAAGTGAACAAAGTCAGAATGACTGAAGTGATGCTCAACCCAAATCCTATATCTTTGAGCGAAGACAATGAGAGCAAATCTTATCCAGAGCTGGATGAGTCAGCTTTGCTTGTAGCCCAAGTAAAGTTGTCGTGTGTATTTGAAATCTGACCGTTGGAACACATGTCAGTTCCTTAGTGACCCAGGGTCATTTCGGACATATCAGGTCGGGTTGCCTAGTGGCTATAAATAGCCCACCCCCTACACCATAAATTGGTGGCTGCTCAGAGTTAGTACACGGCTTTTGTCGTTTGAGAGCAACCCACCTCGAAGCCTTTGAGAGAGAGAAATCCTTGCGTGGACAAAGCCCAAACACCTAGAGCCAAAGAGTGTTAGGCATCACTAAAGTCTTTCTGTCTGCGTGACCTGAAGACTTATTACACTTGAGGACTATGAATCCTCCAGCCGGTTAGGCGTCGTGTTCTGAGCATCCAAGAGTCATTGTGGATCGCCGGTGAATGAAGTCTGTGAAGGTTCGGAAGTCTACCTTGAAGACTTACCAGAGTGATTGGGCGAGGACTGTGTGTCCTTAGCTCAAGGGGAATAAGGTGAAGACGCGGTCTTCAGAGTTGAATCTCAGCCTCCCTAACCAGACGTACAGTTGTCACAGCAACTGGAACAGGTCCAACAAATCTTGTGTCTTCAACAAGTGACTGGTTCTATCCTCTCCCTCCCTTTACTTAGTGTTTGTCTTCGTGAAGTCATTGCCTATTTGTCGTACCTGTTTGACTTCATTGCTTGACTACTATCGTTGGTTGGCTTCATACTATCTTTGTGACGACCGGTTTTCCAATAAAAATATTTATTGATAAACCAGTCTTTTGAGTCCAGTATGAGAGAGATCCTCCTCACTGGTAGACGATTTCTTGATACAATAAGCCAGTAGCATAAAATATATTACATGGTTGAACTGCGGTTGCTCAACCAAATTATTACAAGCACGCCAATAATTATACATAATGGCGGACAGGGCACAGCGGTGTGGAGACATACTACTGACTCATGAATAGGTTGGTGGTGGAAAAACACAGCGGAAAGGGAAATACAAGACTCTAAGTCTATCATTTCATCGAACGTCGAGGTGAGGCTCGATGAATTTATTTGGTAGCGGAAGCGGATATAAAACAGTGACCAAATCCAGGGTCGCACGAGACTGACTGGGACTCCTCTAAGTGTCGGACTCGCTATCGAACTCTTCATCCATGAGATCGTCTTCGTCAGCATCTGGCCAAATCAACAAGCCAGTGAGTACTTTGAAAGTACTCGCAAGACAGTTCGGACGTAAGATATAACAAATGCGTGCATGGATGCAACATGATTAATTCCTCGATGCACAATAAATAAAATTGGCATAACGGGGTGAGTAAAAAGGGAAACGGCGGTAGTCCGCCTGAAATCCCACAGAACATAAATAAAGACCGATCGGGTGTCTGAAGCGACGCCTCGAAAGGTGAGCAAATAAAAATAAGGAAAAGATGCCACAGTCGGGCGTCTTAGCGACACCACATAAAGAGCTTAAAAAGAAAATGCCACAGCCGGACGTCTGAGCGACATCACAGAAAGGGCTTTAAAAGAAATGCCACAGTCGGACGTCTGAGTGACATCGCAGAAAGGGCTTTAAAAGAAATGCCGCAGTCGGACGTCTGAGCGACATCGCAGAAAGGGCTTTAAAAGAAATGCCACAGTCGGACGTCTGAGCGACATCACAGAAAGGGCTTTAAAAGAAATGCCACAGTCGGACGTCTGAGCGACATCACAGAAAGGGCTTTAAAAGAAATGCCACAGTCGGACGTCTGAGCGACATCACAGAAAGGGCTTTTATTCACAAGTAAATAATACTCATAATGAACATTTAATCCATGATAATAAACGGGTTAGTCCATCCACAGGAATAATCATTTGACCGGACTTAGCATTCATGCGATTCACCGGAGTCTCTGTCATCAAAACTGACAATTGGTTAGGATAGGATGGAACGAATTTGGACATGGAATAGATGATTCGGAGGAATATATGACTCTGCAGAGTTTGTACAAAATTTTTCCCACAGCCAACGGATTTCCGTAGTCACGAAGGACTAGTTCCGTTTACGGTGTTTCGGAAGAAAACACAGCTAACCGGTACACACCCATCCTACCTATCGATGCTAGGAATCACCCTAGTCATCGTCCAAGAAAAACTTTTGAGACGGGGAGATCACAATCTCGAATAGCATGGGATCAAATTTATATACGCGCGCTCTAAGGGGTGCCCCCCTCTCGGTCCCAACTGGAAACACCCATGCCCCCTGACCGGATGACTGGCTTTAATCCAGGGCCATGGAACCATCATCACGGCCTCTCCTCTTTGGTGTGTACCATGAAAGTGGTTTGCAACTTACTAAACCATATTCCTTGCGGAAAACATGTGGTAGTACAAGGAAGGAAATGATAGGTACTGGACCGATATGGTTTGACACTGAAGTCACATAGTCTGGCGTAAGACTGGCATGCTACAACACTGCCATCGTACCCATCCTCAGGCCAACACTTGGCCATTCATATTCACATTCATCCACGTGTGGATCATTGAACTCACTCACTTTATTATCACATAAAATAACGTTCATCGGTATGCTTACCAACATGCCATGAAACTAACTAAATGCAAAACATGCCAAGACACTCATCATATCAAAAGTTCAAACATGCTTGCCTGGTTCGGAGTAGTCGGAGCCTAGCTCGGTGAAGTTCGCGGCTCCGGCACCTCCTTCGGTATCTACGGTTTAAAGAAAATATATGCGCTAACGTAAATACCAAGGAGAGCACAGAAGGTCAACCAAATAATTTTCAAATAAATCTGATAAAAAACTAGACAAAATTTTCAAGAGAACAGAAAAAGAATCAATCAAAAATACTTTTCTGATTAAAAGTTATAAGGGTTTTTGTCCAGGGACTTGTCTGTAATGAAACAGAAGATTTCCAGGGGCTAGTTTATAAAAACAGAAAACGCTTCGGTAGCGACTACGCCAGCCCGAAGAGAAAACACATTCTGCCCGAAGGCGCTTCCAGAAAACGATTCGAAAGAGAGAGCAGAGGGGCTGACGGTGGGGTCCCACCCGTCAGGTTCAAATGTTCAAACGGGGCGGAAGAGTTCGCCGGCGCCCGAGAGCCGCGGTGGTCGCCGGCGGCGATCCACGGCGAGGCAGAGAGATCGGAGGGTACCTCCGTGCTCAGGGCACCCTTCCGCGTCAGTTGATGGTGGTGGAGTCGGTCGGCGAGCACCACGTCGACGGCGAGCTTTGCTCCGGCGGACGGCGGCTCGGGTGGTCGAGGGGCTCGTCGGAGAGGGCTGCAAAGGTTAAATTGAAGAGGGGGTTATGCTCCTGGCAGCTAGAGAGGGTAACGAATGGGGTTTGAGCGCCGGAGATGGCCTCACCAGAACGAATCGGGCTAGAGGCCGAGGCGGGGCGAGGCGGCCGGAGCTGGGGGAGGAGACCTCCTCGAGGTCCCCCTAGTGGCCTGGCGGGGTGTTGGTGAGTAGTGGAGGTGCTGCGTGCACGAGAGTGAGCTCGGGACCCCTTTATATAGGCGGTCCGAGGCGGTTGCCGTGAACGAGGATCACCGGCGAGCGATTACGGTGGCGCAGTGCTCGGTCGGGGTGGTTAGGGGGTCGAGCGTCATCACGGAGGTTCAATGGGTCCGTTTTGGTGTTAAACTGGCCGGGGTTTGGGTGTTAAGAGCGAGCTCGACGGAACGGGGTGGCGCGGGCCCGTCGGCGGCGGAGAGCGCGTTCCGTGCTTGCCGGCCACGGTGGCTGTGCTACGGGCGTGCGCTGGCGTGCATGAGGCCACGCGGAGAGCCAGGGAGCGATGGGCGGCGCGGAACGGCGTTCTGCCGTGGTGTGTCTCCTGTCGGCCGCCACGGGAGGTCCCGACACCGCAGAAGACGCCGGCGAGGGCGAGCCAGCGCGCTACCGACGCCAGGAAGGCTCCACGCACGCGTGTGCAGCTTCGGACAAGAGGAAGAGGTGGCGAGGAACGTGCCAAGGGCACTGTGGCCGCGTGACTGAAACTGACGAACTGAAGATGACACTGAAATTGAATTTCTGAACTTTGAACAGTGACAGTGCCCACCAGGTGTTCGACAAAATGAAATTTGTCTCTGGTGATTTTTCCTTGAGCTGATTTTTGGTGGAGTGGCTTCTCCTTGCTCAAGTAGGCTGCATGATTTTTGGTGGAATTTTTGGAGCAGTGTGGATATGAATTTCACCAAATTTGGCAAATCTGGTCCAAACTTGCAGCGACTGTATTTTGAAAAATTTGAAAAGAGGAGTGGATCAAGATGGTTCTGGGTTGTGGATGCTAAGGACAATCCGGGAGAATTGGTTTGAGGTCAAAGCTCAAATGCAATAGGGCACTTGCTTTGAAAATCTCTCAGGCTCCAAATAATTTTCAGAATTGAATTGAGAGGAAAATAATTAGAATAAAAATCCAAAATCAGTTTGGATTAGTTGGGCAGAGAATTTAGGTTGATCACAAGGGGGAGGGGAGGTTTTGGAGGGGTTTTATCTCATGGGCAAAAATACAAAGCCAAGGGTGGCTTCAAAGATAAGAAAATCCCAATTTTTCATTGAGCTTCACTAAAAAAAATTTAGAGGGAACTAACAGAGAAGAAGTTTGCAAAAGATCAACCACCAAAGTTTGAAAGAAATAAAATCCTTGCCAAGGCAAAAGGAGGTTTTTAAGAGGAAGGTTTTTTCTGAAAAAGATATTTTTTTAAAAAGGTCTCTCCTCAAAACCACAAAGTTTTTGATAAAAGCCAAATAAAAATTTTGGAGTGTCACAACACCTACCCCCTTAGGAAAAATCTCGTCCCCGAGATTTTAGCTGATCCTTAAATAAGTGTGGATGCTCTGTCCGAAGAAAATCCTCGCTTTCCCAAGTTGCTTTACTGTCGGTGTGGTTGCTCCACTGGACTTTGAAAAACTTGATGGTTTTCTGTCGGGTCCTCCTTTCAGACTCCTCTAATATTCTTATGGGATGTTCTCGATACGTGAGGTCTGGCTGTACGTCAATGTTCTCATGGGATACTTGTTTCTCTGGGTTGCTTACGCACTTCCTTAATTGAGAGACGTGGAACACGTCGTGAATGTCGGACAAGTCTTCGGGTAAGTCTAGCTGGTAGGCTACAGTGCTTCTTCGTGCCACTATGCAAAATGGTCCAATGGATCTTGGTGCTAATTTTCCTTTAATCTTAAAACGTTGCAATCCTCTCATCGGGGATACTCTCAAGTATACGAATTCACCGGGTTCGAAACTGACCCTACGATGTTTCTGATCATAATAACTTTTCTGTCGACTTTGAGCGGTCTTAAGTCGGTCCCTGATTAGTTTGACTTTTTCCTCGGCTTCTCTGAGCATATTTGGTCCGAAGATGCGGCTGTCTCCGGTCTCTGACCAATTTAACGGGGTACGACATCTCCTTCCGTATAGGGCTTCGAAAGGAGCCATTTGCAGGCTGGCCTGGTAACTGTTGTTGTATGCAAACTCGGCATATGGCAGGTTGTCCTCCCAACTGGTTCCATAGGTGAGGACACATGCTCTCAGCATGTCTTCTAAAACCTGGTTTACGCGTTCTGTTTGTCCATCAGTCTGTGGATGGTATGCGGTACTGAAGGCTAGTTGGGTTCCCAGAGCCTGTTGTAATTGCTCCCAAAATCTTGAGACAAACTGAGTGCCTCTGTCGGAAATTATAGTCTTCGGGACACCGTGCAGACAGACTATGCGGGAAAGATAAATCCCGGCAAGCCTCTGAGTGGTGTAGGTTGTCTTCACTGGAATAAAGTGTGCCACTTTGGTCAATCTGTCAGTGATGACCCATATGGCATCATTCCCGTGTCGTGACCGAGGTAATCCGACAATAAAATCCATCCCTATTTCATCCCATTTCCACTCAGGTATTTTGTTAGGTTGCAGTAGTCCGGCTGGTCTCTGATGTTCAGCTTTTATGCGTTCACATGAGTCGCAACATGCAATGAAGGCGGCTATGTCCCTCTTCATACCGTGCCACCAAAATCTTTCCTGAATATCCTTATACATTTTGGTGCCTCCAGGGTGGATCGAATATGGAGTGGTGTGTGCTTAAGTTAAAACTTGTTGTTTAAGGTCTTCTATGTTTGGCACGCATAGCCTTTCTCCGTACCATAATATTCCTTCATTGTCTATGACGAATTCCGAGGCCTTGCCCATACTCAACTTCCTTTTAATACCTTCAATGCTGGGGTGACCGGACTGAGCCTCTTTAATTTTCTCCACAAGGTGTGGTTGTATTTCCAAGGTTGATATGGTGCCTTCTTCTACCATTATCAAGTTGAGCTTGACAAATTCTTGATGGAATTCGGGCCTCAAGCTGTGCCGATAGTTCCCGTCGGAGCTGGGGTTCCGACTCAGGGCATCGGCCACTACGTTTGCTTTCCCTGGATGGTAATGGATACCAACATCATAATCCTTTACCAATTCCAACCAGCGGCGTTGCCGTAAATTTAGTTCTGGCTGCGTAAAAATGTATTTGATGCTTTTGTGATCCGTATATATCTCACATCGATTCCCAAGTAGGAAATGCCTCCATTCCTTGAGTGCATGAATAACTGCTTCCATTTCTAAATCATGAGTGGGATAATTTTCCTCGTGTTTGCGAAGTTGCCTTGAAGCGTAGGCGACAACCTTGGCTTCTTGCATCAACACGCATCCGAGACCCTTTCTGGATGCGTCACAAAATACTTCAAAATTCTTGTGTATATCGGGTACAATTAATACCGGTGCTGTTGTTAATTTCCGCTTTAGCTCTTGGAAACTTTTCTCGCAGGCTTCTGTCCACTCAAACTTCTTATCTTTCTTGAGTAACTGTGTCATAGGCTTGGATATGGTGGAAAACCCTTCAATAAATCTGCGGTAATATCCTGCCATTCCCAAGAAACTTCGTATGTCTGTTACGCTGGCTGGTGACTTCCAGTCAAGTACGGCCTTGACTTTCTCTGGGTCCACTGCTATACCGTCTTGAGTCAGCACGTGGCCTAGGAAACCTACTTGTCTTAGCCAAAATTCGCACTTGCTGAACTTGGCATACAATTGGTGTTTCCTTAGCTCTCCTAGTACAATCCTGAGATGTTCTGCGTGCTCTTCTGGTGTTTTGGAGTATACCAGAATATCGTCGATGAATACTACGACGAATTTGTCCATCAACTTCATAAATACTTTGTTCATGAGGTGAACAAAATATGCCGGGGCGTTGGTTAATCCAAATGGCATCACTGTGAACTCGTACAGTCCATATCTGGAGGTGAAGGCTGTTTTGGGGATATCTTCCGTTCGTACCTTCAATTGATGGTATCCTGACCTTAAGTCAATTTTTGAGAATACCTTGGCCTGAGCAAGTTGATCAAACAAATCGTTTATCCTTGGCATCGGGTATTTGTTTTTGACTGTGACCATGTTAAGTGCTCGATAGTCGATACACAATCTCAGCGTTCCGTCCTTCTTCTTGGCAAATAAAATTGGTGATCCCCAAGGTGAGGAGCTGGCTCGAATGTATCCTTTTCCAAGTAATTCCTTTATTTGCTTCTTCAATTCGATCAACTCGGATGGTGCCATTCTGTATGGTTTCTTGTATATGGGGGTGGTTCCTGGTGCTAGCTCAATGCGGAATTCTATTTCTCGATCTGATGGCATGCCTGGCAGCTCTTCAGGGAATACATCTGGAAATTCACACACTACTGGAACCTTGTTTAGCTCAGAAACGTCCACCTTATTTAATCTTGGTTGCCGGGGTCTTTTTCCTTCCTTGGCTGATACTCTTATTGTCTTCCCTTGGTGGTGTGTGAGAATCACGGTCCTGTTGAAACAGTCGATAAAACCTTTATTGGTGGTTAGCCAATCCATCCCTAGGATGACATCCAGTCCTTTATTTTCCAATACAATAAGATTTGCGTAAAACTCCAATCCTTCAAACTCAATGACCACATTCTGACAGTAATTCTGAGAAACTTGCTGAATCTCGGGGGACTTGATTATTATGGATTTCTCCAAAGGAAGCATCGAAAAATTATTTTGCAAAGCAAAACTTTTCGAGATGAAAGAGTGAGAAGCTCCAGAATCAAACAAAACCATTGCAGGTATTGTGTTGACAGGAAACGTACCGAGTACGATATCCGGAGCATTTTGTGCCTCCTCTTTGGTTACGTGGTTCAGATGACCGTTCCTGTGGTTATTGTTGGGATTGAAATTGTTTCGTTTGGGCGCTGAATTATTGCCGATGTTGTTCGGCTTTGGGGTTGAGTTCCTTGGCTTGGGGCACTGTTTGGCATAATGCCCTTCTTCTCCACAAGCGTAACAAGTAACGCCGGGGCGATAGGTGAATTCCTTGTCCCTTGCATGAAAATTCTTGATTGGACGTGAGACATTGGATGAGAATTTGGGTGTCCCACCCTTTTTAAAATCTATCTTGCTTTGGTGATTGCGAGTGTGATTAGTCTGGTCCCTTTTTCGCTTGCGGATATCTTCCAGACTGCGTCTCTCATTTTCCAGAGTAATGGCCTTGTCCACCAGCGTTTTAAAATCAGGAAAAGTGTGCACGACCAGTTGGCATTTAAGTGCGGGCGCCAGACCATCAAGGAATTTCTCCATCTTCCTGATTTCAGTCATACGCTCCTCATTGGCGTAGCGGGATAATAGGGTAAATTGACTGTTGTAATCTGACACTGTCATGTTCCTTTGTTTGAGGTCATCAAATTCTCTCTTCTTGATTTTCATAATACTCTTAGGAATATGTGCACCACGGAAACCTTCCTTGAAATCATCCCAGGTTATGTCATTTTCGTTGGGATGCATGTGCAGAAAATTCTCCCACCACGATGCGGCTGCTCCTGTGAGATAGTGTGGAGCATATAGTACTTTCTCGAGATCTGAACACTCTGCAATGATTAATTTCCTCTCCATATCTCGAAGCCAGTCCTCGGCTTCAAGAGGCTTGTCAGTGTGAGAAAATGTTTGAGGACGTGTTTTCTGTAGCTCAGATAGCTTGGAATGTTGCTGATACTGTCCATGATGATTCCCCATGTTGATGACTTGGTTCATCATCTCGCGATGTTGTTGCTGACTCTGTTCATAAAGGCGGCACATTTGTGAAAGTGCCGATTCACTGCCTTGTTGGCTTGACTGTCCCTGAGTGAACTCATTGTTGGGTTGAGTATCATGAATTTCCTCTGGTGGAGTTGGCATGGAACGTGTCCAAGGACGAGACATTTTTCACTCTGGGAAAAGTATTTTTGTAAAACTCTTAAGAAAAGCAGAAAGAGTTGCAAACATAAAACCATAAATGCATAAAGCTGGCAGATATTATTAAATACCCAAGCTTACTTAAGAAAAACAAATCGACTTGCGCACGGAGAAGGACTGCTCATTACATATCTTACACGCGGGCGGTAATTATACAGTACATCACTCAGGATATGCGTACATAATCCTGACATGTTATTAAGGCTAGTGCACTTCTCCAGATCCTACATGATGCGCAAACAGGCTACTTCTCACAGCCTATGCACATATCTTACAAAGCGGTACAATACATGGCAGCTAAGCGTACTCAGGCAGAGATGTTGACGACCTCCTTTGCCCTGCCGAGGGCGAGGCGTAGCGAGGTTGGGGACTCGACTTCCTCCTCGCTAATGGGCTCCATACGTGTAGTGTTGCGCAGAGCGGACGGAGCGGTTGCCAGGGGCGGAGCAACACGCACAGGAGTGGGCGCGAAGGTTGGTGTAGTGCGCGCTGGAGTGGGTGCAATGACTTGGTTAAATTCTTCGGTAGAAGGCAGGCGAAGAGTAGGCGTAAATGATGCTGATGATGAGACAAAAGTCAGTGGTGGTGCGATGGGTAGGAGCTCCCTCCTGTTGGCAGCACAGCCATGGACTGAGTCCATGCGGGTAGCTACGAAGTCGTCCACCAGGTTGTCGAAGGCTGCCTCCAGGGCCCGGAGATACTCAATGAGCATCTCAAAAGCCTCGTCTCGTTCTCCTCTGGGGCAGGAGTATGCGTAGTGACAGGTGTAAGGCACATGGCACGGAAGATAACGGTAACGACGAGTCTTCATCACGGGAAGGACATCCCTGAGACGAGCTATCGCCTCGCGGGCTGCCATCTGCATAGCATGCCTCTCCGTAGGCATGGCTCTTCCCACGAACCGGAAGCGGCGTAACTCATCACGCCCTCCCCTAAACTGTACCGCGGCCTGGTGCATGGTCAGACTGTCGTGGACTCGATGCTGGTAGAGTGTGAAGACTGGGCGCACGGATGGCCCCATCGCGACCTGAACGATGGAAGAAAGAAGCTTGACGAACCCATCGGGCACGTTGGCGAAGGTCTGAGACTCGTAGCTGACGTCGGCCATCTACAAAAGTAGGCAAAATTCTGCAGGGTCAGATCATAAATTTATGCTGACTGACAGAAAATGACTACAATTGCAAAAACATAAAATAGCTCTGTCATGCTAATAATTAATTAGCGGTCGCACCTAGTGGCTTCCTACAGTCAGCCTGGCTCTGGTACCAAGCTTGTCACGACCTGTTTTCCAATAAAAATATTTATTGATAAACCAGTCTTTTGAGTCCAGTATGAGAGAGATCCTCCTCACTGGTAGACAATTTCTTGATACAATAAGCCAGTAGCATAAAATATATTACATGGTTGAACTGCGGTTGCTCAACCAAATTATTACAAGCACGCCAATAATTATACATAATGGCGGACAGGGCACAGCGGTGTGGAGACATACTACTGACTCATGAATAGGTTGGTGGTGGAAAAACACAGCGGAAAGGGAAATACAAGACTCTAAGTCTATCATTTCATCGAACGTCGAGGTGAGGCTCGATGAATTTATTTGGTAGCGGAAGCGGATATAAAATAGTGACCAAATCCAGGGTCGCACGAGACTGACTGGGACTCCTCTAAGTGTCGGACTCACTATCGAACTCTTCATCCATGAGATCGTCTTCGTCAGCATCTGGCCAAATCAACAAGCCAGTGAGTACTTTGAAAGTACTCGCAAGACAGTTCGGACGTAAGATATAACAAATGCGTGCATGCATGCAACATGATTAATTCCTCGATGCACAATAAATAAAATTGGCATAACGGGGTGAGTAAAAAGGGAAACGGCGGTAGTCCGCCTGAAATCCCACAGAACATAAATAAAGACCGATCGGGTGTCTGAAGCGACGCCTCGAAAGGTGAGCAAATAAAAATAAGGAAAAGATGCCACAGTCGGGCGTCTTAGCGACACCACATAAAGGGCTTAAAAAGAAAATGCCACAGCCGGACGTCTGAGCGACATCGCGGAAAGGGCTTTAAAAGAAATGCCACAGTCGGACATCTGAGCGACATCGCAGAAAGGGCTTTAAAAGAAATGCCACAGTCGGACGTCTGAGCGACATCGCAGAAAGGGCTTTAAAAGAAATGCCACAGTTGGACGTCTGAGC
>NC_041385.1:66545193-66587614 GCF_002162155.2 Triticum dicoccoides
CAGAAAGGGCTTTAAAAGAAATGCCACAGTCGGACGTCTGAGCGACATCACAGAAAGGGCTTTAAAAGAAATGCCACAGTCGGACGTCTGAGCGACATCACAGAAAGGGCTTTAAAAGAAATGCCACAGTCGGACGTCTGAGCGACATCACAGAAAGGGCTTTTATTCACAAGTAAATAATACTCATAATGAACATTTAATCCATGATAATAAACGGGTTAGTCCATCCACAGGAATAATCATTTGACCGGACTTAGCATTCATGCGATTCACCGGAGTCTCTGTCATCAAAACTGACAATTGGTTAGGATAGGATGGAACGAATTTGGACATGGAATAGATGATTCGGAGGAATATATGACTCTGCAGAGTTTGTACAAAATTTTTCCCACAGCCAACGGATTTCCGTAGTCACGAAGGACTAGTTCCGTTTACGGTGTTTCGGAAGAAAACACAGCTAACCGGTACACACCCATCCTACCTATCGATGCTAGGAATCACCCTAGTCATCGTCCAAGAAAAACTTTTGAGACGGGGAGATCACAATCTCGAATAGCATGGGATCAAATTTATATACGCGCGCTCTAAGGGGTGCCCCCCTCTCGGTCCCAACTGGAAACACCCATGCCCCCTGACCGGATGACTGGCTTTAATCCAGGGCCATGGAACCATCATCACGGCCTCTCCTCTTTGGTGTGTACCATGAAAGTGGTTTGCAACTTACTAAACCATATTCCTTGCGGAAAACATGTGGTAGTACAAGGAAGGAAATGATAGGTACTGGACCGATATGGTTTGACACTGAAGTCACATAGTCTGGCGTAAGACTGGCATGCTACAACACTGCCATCGTACCCATCCTCAGGCCAACACTTGGCCATTCATATTCACATTCATCCACGTGTGGATCATTGAACTCACTCACTTTATTATCACATAAAATAACGTTCATCGGTATGCTTACCAACATGCCATGAAACTAACTAAATGCAAAACATGCCAAGACACTCATCATATCAAAAGTTCAAACATGCTTGCCTGGTTCGGAGTAGTCGGAGCCTAGCTCGGTGAAGTTCGCGGCTCCGGCACCTCCTTCGGTATCTACGGTTTAAAGAAAATATATGCGCTAACGTAAATACCAAGGAGAGCACAGAAGGTAAACCAAATAATTTTCAAATAAATCTGATAAAAAACTAGACAAAATTTTCAAGAGAACAGAAAAAGAATCAATCAAAAATACTTTTCTGATTAAAAGTTATAAGGGTTTTTGTCCAGGGACTTGTCTGTAATGAAACAGAAGATTTCCAGGGGCTAGTTTATAAAAACAGAAAACGCTTCGGTAGCGACTACGCCAGCCCGAAGAGAAAACGCATTCTGCCCGAAGGCGCTTCCAGAAAACGATTCGAAAGAGAGAGCAGAGGGGCTGACGGTGGGGTCCCACCCGTCAGGTTCAAATGTTCAAACGGGGCGGCAGAGTTCGCCAGCGCCCGAGAGCCGCGGTGGTCGCCGACGGCGATCCACGGCGAGGCAGAGAGATCGGAGGGTACCTCCGTGCTCAGGGCACCCTTCCGTGTCAGTTGATGGTGGTGGAGTCGGTCGGCGAGCACCACGTCGACGGCGAGCTTTTGCTCCAGCGGACGGCGGCTCGGGTGGTCGAGGGGCTCGTCGGAGAGGGCTGCAAAGGTTAAATTGAAGAGGGGGTTATGCTCCTGGCAGCTAGAGAGGGTAACGAACGGGGTTTGAGCGCCGGAGATGGCCTCACCAGAACGAATCGGGCTAGAGGCCGAGGCGGGGCGAGGCGGCCGGAGCTGGGGGAGGAGACCTCCTCGAGGTCCCCCTAGTGGCCTGGCGGGGTGTTGGTGAGTAGTGGAGGTACTGCGTGCACGAGAGTGAGCTCGGGACCCCTTTATATAGGCGGTCCGAGGCGGTTGCCGTGAACGAGGATCACCGGCGAGCGATTACGGTGGCGCAGTGCTCGGTCGGGGTGGTTAGGGGGTCGAGCGTCATCACGGAGGTTCAATGGGTCCGTTTTGGTGTTAAACTGGCCGGGGTTTGGGTGTTAAGAGCGAGCTCGACGGAACGGGGTGGCGCGGGCCCGTCGGCGGCGGAGAGCGCGTTCCGTGCTTGCCGGCCACGGTGGCTGTGCTACGGGCGTGCGCTGGCGTGCATGAGGCCACGCGGAGAGCCAGGGAGCGATGGGCGGCGCGGAACAGCGTTCTGCCGTGGTGTGTCTCCTGTCGGCCGCCACGGGAGGTCCCGACGCCGCAGAAGACGCCGGCGAGGGCGAGCCAGCGCGCTACCGACGCCAGGAAGGATCCACGCACGCGTGTGCAGCTTCGTACAAGAGGAAGAGGTGGCGAGGAACGTGCCAAGCGCACTTTGGCCGCGTGACTGAAACTGACGAACTGAAGATGACACTGACACTGAATTTCTGAACTTTGAACAGTGACAGTGCCCACCAGGTGTTCGACAGAATTAAATTTGTCTCTGGTGATTTTTCCTTGAGCTGATTTTTGGTGGAGTGGCTTCTCCTTGCTCAAGTAGGCTGCATGATTTTTGGTGGAATTTTTGGAGCAGTGTGGATATGAATTTCACCAAATTTGGCAAATCTGGTCCAAACTTGCAGAGACTGTATTTTGAAAAATTTGAAAAGAGGAGGAGTGGATCAAGATGGTTCTGGGTTGTGGATGCTAAGGACAATCCGGGAGAATTGGTTTGAGGTCAAAACTCAAATGCAATTGGGCACTTGCTTTGAAAATCTCTCAGGCTCCAAATAATTTTCAGAATTGAATTGAGAGGAAAATAATTAGAATAAAAATCCAAAATCAGTTTGGATTAGTTGGGCAGAGAATTTAGGTTGATCACAAGGGGGAGGGGAGGTTTTGGAGGGGTTTTATCTCATGGGCAAAAATACAAAGCCAAGGGTGGCTTCAAAGATAAGAAAATCCCAATTTTTCATAGAGCTTCACTAAAAAAAAATTTAGAGGGAACTAACAGAGAAGAAGTTTGCAAAAGATCAACCACCAAAGTTTGAAAGAAATAAAATCCTTGCCAAGGCAAAAGGAGGTTTTTAAGTGGAAGGTTTTTTCTGAAAAAGAATTTTTTTTTAAAAAGGTCTCTCCTCAAAACCACAAAGTTTTCGATAAAAGCCAAATAAAAATTTTGGAGTGTCACAATCTTCCATCCTGATCCTTACTACTACGCTGCTATTAGTCTTTGTACTTTCACATTATTGCATACTTGACTATGGTTTGCTTGTTGTAGTTTATCTTCCGCTGCATATCAATTAGGTCATTTCTATTGTTTGTCTTCGAAACTTCCACGTTTTGAAGACTTTCATAAAAATCGCCTATTCACCCCCCCTCTAGTCGATAACTAGCACTTTCACTCTATGACAGTCCTGATAATTTGCCTGATCACGTCATCAATTACATGACCAAGTGCCTCCTTAATGAAAGTCTAATAGACTATGCCAAGGTGGGCTTAAGCCCTTTCTGCGCAACCAATCCGGCTCCAGCGGTAAGTCGCCAAGCTAAACAAATCATTTCCAATATTGATGTTTTACCTATACTCAAACTTTTGCTGATTTTCACAGGCTGATAACAAATTCTGGAAAGTCAAATATGATCATGAGGCTGCAAAAAGAGACAGGAAGGCCAGGAGAGCCGCTAGGAGAGCTACCACAAAGAAACGTGGAAAGAAAACCAGTGCTTCTGAGCAGCTTCGGTTAGATGATTCTTCTAAGTCGGTGGTAGGCCTTGACTCCCTTGGCTTATTTTTTAATCACCTTATTGATACTGATTATGATCAGGATGACACGGGCACGAGCCGCGGGGTGGATGAAGAGGTAACTATTATTTCCTCCGACTCAGAGCCTTTGCCGTGCCAAAAACTCCGCCAAGTAACTTGGAAAGTAAGATTTTCACATCCTTTTGCTTATCAAGATCCTCGATTTCTTTTGAAGCGACAGATTCATGAGAGCCGGAGGCAGACCCGTACCAGCAAAGACACAGAGCTCTCCTCCGGCTTGCCCAATACACCACGGAAGCGCCGGAACGAGGTCATCTCCGTCTTAGATTCCTCTTATCCTTTGGCAGGTCTCACTCGTCAGCCATTGAACCCTTCTGACTCGAATTATCAAGAAACTTCTCCTTCATCCGGCGACTCAATTCAATCCAACTTGCCAGCTTTCAAAGCCGCTCCAGGGTAATGATGACTTGCCTATCTTATTCTTTGAATTTTTATACTTATACTGACCTTTTGATCTTTATGTAATGGCAAAGCAAAGGTTAGCAAGGCCAACAAGGACAAGCCGGTCGATGAGCCAACCCTCAAAGAACCGGCACTTCAGACGGTCATACCAAAAACCTCTGCTACCGAGCCGCCACCTGAGCCAGCGTATGAACCGCCAACCTTAGCTGCTGACCGGCCTACCGAGCAAGCTCTTGATGACCCGCGTATGAACCGCCAACCTTAGTCTCAAGCCCAGTCAAGACAAACGACCCTTAAGAAGCTGAGGTTGAAATTACCAAGACCAGTTACATTGAGCCGGGAAGGCCTGCTGTGCTTGCCAAATGCACTGCCAAAGAAGAATTCCTGGAATGCCGTAAGGTCAGATTTGACCTTACGGATTACTCTCACATGAGTGCCGGAGAAGTTTTGTCTGGCTATCTCAGCCAAGTGCACAGTAGCCGTGACGTCGAAATTGACATGGTGAAGCAGATGCACCATAAATTTGGTATGATCTCCTCTTTTCCCTGAATCATTCTTATTACGCCATCCCCGAAGTCTACTGCTTAAGATGAATATGTTGTAGACTTTAGAAAAACGTCAAACAAGTATTAACAATGTCTTTAGATCAAAAACCTGTAGAAATCCGGCTTAATCCGTAGCCCCCAAGGGCCGTTTTAATCAAAATGAATGAGCCGGTCCTTCACATGCTTGTGTAGAAGATATTAACTGCATAGTTTGAACTGCAATATGCATTAGCCCCCAAGTGCCAAGTAGTCTTGCTTGCAAAGTGCTTGGGACTTTAATTTTGTGAACCGCCAATCTCATGAACCGCCACTATAAATATACTTCCGCGGTAGACATTAGCCCCCAAGTGTCAAGTGCTTTGCTTGCAAAGTGCTTGGGACTTGAATATTATATGCTCATAGTCATGATTTTAACCCGGCATTTATGCAGGTCGCCACCAATCAATTTCAATCAGAAATATCTAACTTGAAGAACTGCCTGAAATCACAAGAGACAGAAACCGAAAGGGCCAACTCCAAGTTTGAATTCAGTGTATCTGAACAAGAGAAGCTGAAGGCCAACTTTGAGGTGGAAAGAAAAGCTTGGGCTGATGAAAAGAAGGCCGGAACCCAACAAGCTGACAAGGCAGAGGCGGCTCTTGAAAAGGCAACCAATGAATTGTCCGGCTTAAAACGCCACGTGACCCAGATGGTTAAAGCAATCTTTGGTAAGTCATCCTGCAAGTTATAAATATTTGAAACTTTCTAATGATCATATAAACTGTTATTAATGCACCTGACATTGCTATGCAGGCCTCAGGAGTTCAAATCTCAGCCAAGATATGTTGACAAAGATGAAGGCGGTTTATACACTGGTGGAGCAACTCTACACCGGATCTCAGCGGGCCTTAGCCACCGTGGCCCTGTCCAATGAAGTTTCCACACTTTTGGCGGATGTACTAAGGAAACTTTCTGTGCTGCCTCAACGGATCACTGAACTGAAGCGATCGTCTGTGAGAGCCGGAGCTGTGGCCACACTAAGCCAGGCCAAAGCTTGGCTTCCGGAACTAGACCCGGCGGACATCACTATTGGTTATCCAAGCCTAAAAGAAGATGGTACGCCCTTTGAATAGGAAGATTTTGCTGCTTGTGTGAAGGCAATACGCCCTGTGGCCACTCTGATTGCTGAAGAGGCGGATCTCTCCAAGTACCAGGCGGGTTATGACACAGAGAACCGGAGGATTCTGACACCACAGTACACTTTGACAAATCTGATTCCACCAATTCGTAAGCATAGCTTCGCCCCTGAAGTTGACCCGGCCAGATTAATTGATGATGAAGCTGAATTTAAAGCTTTGAGTGGCATTGACTGGTCGTCATCAACCTTTCAGGACCGGGAACAAGACGACGAAGTGGAAAGGGTTGATCCAGAAGCTTCAGGCCATCAAGAGAATTGATCCACCGAATGGCTCATATTTGTAGTCTTTGTTGAAAAAACAATATTAATCATTTTGACTCGGGGAGTCATGTAATAGGAGCAGAAATGACTTTGCTGTGCCGTGCCTTCATGCACGTTTTGATGCTTTAACAATGTTTAAGCCGCCATCATATCTTTACTCCGTCTTACACCGACGTTCGCTGCAAAGGAACTAGAAGTCGGGGCTTGATCCCCTTCAAAATCTCCTGATTGGCTCTTTCTGCTTGACCATTGGATTGGGGGTGAGCCACTGATGAGACATCAAGCCGGATATGCTCACATTGATAGAACTCCTCCATAGCCCCCTTGGACAAGTTAGTGCCATTATCAGTTATGATGCTATGGGGGAAACCAAAACGGAAAATCACCTTTTTCATGAATTGAACCGCCGTCGCCGCGTCACACTTACTGACCGGCTCTGCTTCCACCCACTTTGTAAACTTATTGTCGTGAAAATTTCTGACACCCGTCACGTTTACTGACCAGATCTTCTGCATTAGCATGAGCCGTCGGCCAATAAAATCCGTGACGGAAAGCTTTAGCCACAAGGGACTTTGAACCAGCATGATGGCCACAATCTCCTTCATGAATCTCATTAAGAATCTCTTGGCCTTCCTCAGGAGACACACAACATTGAAACGCCCCAGTGACACTGTGATGATGTAACTCGCCATTGGCAATCGTCATTGACTTAGACCGTCAGGTTATCTGTCTAGCCAAGGTTTCGTGCTCGGGCAATTCTCCCAGGGTCATGTAAGCCAAATATGGCACTGTCCAATCTGGGGTGACGTGAAGAGCCGCCACCAACTGTGCTTCCGAGTCAGGTACAGCCAAGTCTTCCTCTGTAGGTAACTTGACAGACAGATTATGCAAAACATCCAACAAAGTGTTCAGGGGTACCGGTTTACGCTGAGATCCAAGCCGGCTTAAAGCATCAGCCGCCACATTCTTCCTGCAATCGATGTGTTCCACTTGATAACCCTTGAAGTGTCTAGCAACAACATCAACCTCACATCGATAAGCCGCCATGAGAGGGTCTTTGGAATCCCACTTGCCTGAGACTTGTTGAGCTACCAAATCTGAGTCGCCGAAGCACCTTACCCGGCTTAAGTTCATCTCCTTAGCCATCCGAAGACCATGGAGAAAGCCCTCATACTCAACTGCATTGTTAGTACGGGGAAACATCAACCTTAGCACATATCAAAATTTATCACCTCAAGGGGAAGCCAAAACAACTCCAGCCCCCGAGCCTTCCAATTGCCTGGATCCATCGAACTGAATAGTCTAGTATGTGTTATCCGGCTTCTCTTCAGGCGCCTGCAACTCTGTCCAATCCTTGATGAAATCCACCAGTGCTTGAGACTTGATAGCAGTACGAGGTACATATTTTAAACCATGAGGCCCAAGCTTGATAGCGCACTTGGTGACTCGTCCCATAGCCTCTCTATTCTAGATGATATCCCCCAAAGGAGCTGAACTGACCACAGTGATTGGATGACCCAGGAAATACTGCTTAAGCTTTCGGCTAGCCATGAACACCCCATAAACAAGCTTCTGCCAATGTGCATACCTCTGTTTGGACTCAATAAGCACCTCACTGATGTAGTAAACCAGCCGTTGAACCGGATATTCCTTACCAGTCTCCTTGCGCTCCACCACAATGGCCACACTGACAACACGTGCGTTAGCAGCCACATATAACACCAATGGCTCCTTACCAATGGGAGCGGCAAGGACCGGCGGCTCAGCCAGTTTCCTCTTCAAATCCTCAAAGGCAACGTTAGCAGCATCACTCCAGACAAAGTCGTCGGTCTTCTTTAACATCTGATACAGCGGTATGACCTTCTCACCTAACCGGCTTATGAACCGGCTTAAAGCAGCAATGCGACCCGCCAAATGCTGAACATCATTGATACACTTGGGTTTTGCCAAAGATGTGATAGCCTTGATCTTCTCCGGGTTTGCCTCAATGCCTTTGTTAGAAACCAGAAATCCCAAGAGTTTGCCTGCCGGCACAACAAAGACGCACTTTGCTGGGTTAAGCATCATATTGTAGACCCAGAGGTTATCAAAGGTCTCCTTGAGATCATCTATCAGTGTTTCCCTCTCTCTGGACTTCACCACAATATCATCCACATAAGCATGCACATTGCAGCCAATCTGAGTATGAAGGCAATTTTGCACACAATGCAGATAAGTCGCCTGGGCACTCTTGAGCCCAAAAGGTATATAAACATAGCAGAAGGTTCCAAAGAGAGTAGTGAATGCCGTCTTTTCCTAGTCCTTAACCGCCATCTTGATCTGATGATATCGAGAATAAGCATCCAAAAAACCCAAACGCTCACATCCCGCCGTAGCATCAATGATTTGATCAATACACGAGAGAGCAAAGGGATCAGCCGGACAAGCCTTGTTCAAGTACGTGTAATCCACACACATACGCCAAGTGTCGTTCTTCTGGAGCACTAGCACCAGGTTAGCTAACCACTCTGGATGAAATACCTCAATAATGAACCCGACTGCCAAGAGCCGGGCCACCTCCTCGCCAACAGCCTTGCGCCTCTCTTCATTAAACCGCCGAAGAAACTGCTTGACCGGCTTAAACTTCGGATCAATGTTGAGAGTGTGCTCAGCGAGTTCTCTCGGTACACCCGGCATGTCAGAAGGCTTCCATGTAAAGATGTGTCGATTCTCACGGATGAACTCAATGAGCGGGCTTTCCTATTTGGGATACAGATTGGCATTGATACTGAACTGCTTAGATGAATCGCCAAGAACAAAGTCAACCATCTTTGCGTCCTTAGCCGACTTAAAGGTCATCTCCGGTTCACGCTCTGTGGTGGGCTTCTTCAAGGATGTCATGTCTGCCAGGTCAACATTGTCTTTATAATACTTTAACTCTTCTGTAGCACAGAGTGACTCAGCATAAGCCGTGTCGCCTTCCTCGCACTCTGGAGCCACATTCCAACTGCCATGAACCGTAATGGTCCCTTTATGACCCGGCATCTTCAGCTGCAGATAAACATAACACAGCCGTGCCATGAATTTGGCGTAAGCCGGTCGCCCAAACAGAGCATGATACGGGCTCCTGATCTTGACCACCTCAAAAGTTAACTTTTGGCCCTAGAATCATACTCATCTCCAAAGGCTACCTCCAACTCAATCTTGCCCACTTGGTATGCCAATTTACCAGGAACTACACCGTGAAAAACAGTATTGGACTGCATAAGATTTCTCCCGCATGCCAAACTCCACTGTCCAACCAATGCGGAACCAACCAGTAACTTGCCGCCCACCAGCATGGGCCACCACGGTCTTGATGCCCACCCACACTGCCTCACTGGGATCACCACCACGAGGCAAAGAGGACGGAGAGAGGAGCGCCAGGAATCAGGAGCGGCAGCACCGGAGCCGCGCGGGAGGGAACCACCTCCACTGCTGTTGTGCGGGAGGTTTGTGCCTCCAACACCGTCGTGGTCGCTGTTCGGACGTGGCAACAGGGGCATACCAGGCCACCCCTGGACCGGCCATGCCCAAATCGGCCCCGCAAAGCCCCGACTGCCACGTTGCAGCAGGCCGGCGCCAGCGGCCGCCACCACCCACTCCGCCCAATCCCGCTCCTCCGCATGCCGGAAACCACACCGTCGACGTGCCCCACCACGCCCCCTGCCTAGACCGAGATGGGCCCAGATCTGGGCTGAGCGGGTGCTGCGCCACCCTGCCGCAAATGTCAGCGCCGCCACCTAGGTGTACTCCATGGCCCGCTCTGCCCCGTGTCGGCGTGTCACCAAGAGGGGAAAGGCCAGGGGTCGTCGGTGCCGGTGCCGCCTAGGTGCACCCCACGGCTCCGCTCCGCCCCGCGTCGGCACGCCACCAAGAGGAGAAAGTCCAGGGCCGTCGGCGCCAACATCGCTCGGGCTAGCGATGACGGCGGGAAGGGAGGAATGAGGGAGAGCTCGAGGGGAGATGCAGCTGATCACCCGCAGGGGCGACGTGGTCGCGAGAGAGGGGGTCCCATAACAAATAATTTGATAAAACAAAATACATACAACAGTAGTAGGATTTGTGTTTGACACTATAGATATTGATACTTTTCTTTAAAAATTTGGTCAAATATATACATATTTGATTTTTAAAAACTAGTAATACAGTAAATCTTATACTCCGTAACAACGGAGGGAGTATTAGTTGGTCGCTAATTCTAGTTCTGACACGCTCCACATGTCGCGGCGCTTGTGGCAAGATAGCCAGCGACAGGTCACTTCGCAAAGAGAGCCAGCAGAGGAATTGGGCCAAACTGTAAAAAACCACTCCAGATCTCACATTCACTAGTCACAGCGACTGCAATACTCACCGACCCCTTTCCCCTCCTCCCCTTCCTAGCCCTCCAACCCTAGAAACCCACGGCGCCTCTCCGCTCGAGCTCCACTGTGCGAGGCGACAGGCAAGGCGGCGGGTAGAATCTGCTTCAACACCGGGCCGGCGAGCCGCGGAAGTAGGGCGCGATGGCGCTCGACGCGTCCACCCCCCTCCGTCTCCCCGGCGCTCCCCTTCCCGTGATCAGCACACTCGGTCCGCTGGGTCGCACCAGCCACCGCAGGCTGCTCGGCTGCCCCAACTGCTGTCGTTGAAGAAGGTAAGGGTAGACGTCTTCTTTTGTTGCTTCGGTAGGTTAGCACTACATGATAATGCATGGTATTCTGTCTGGACAAAGAAAATTTTCAACTAGTGCTGCTCTGGCAAAATCGATCTGTTAAAGTTGGTGGTTTTTAGAGTGGCAAACGTTGTTGTAATGCTGTTGATGCAAATTCTTCCTCCCATGGTCCTTTCAGTATAACAAATGTGCACAAGGGCAGGGAAAAGAGCATGCTCGTCATTATACAGCTAGCTCTCACCTGACCACACCTCACACATCTATCAATTTAACCTTGTTCTCGTAAAAAGGACAATCTGCAATCCGCAATTCAAGTTCTCCATCTAGCTCATTTTAGCCTTTTTGCGTGCCAATGATGTGCGAGGGTGCAGCCTGTTTCCATTTTCTCTACTGTGCATTATTTTGTTGTTTCTCTACTTGGCATTATTATGACATCTTGCATCTCTGTAGACATTATCTGACTCACTTCATCTTTTGAAGAAGGTAATGGTAAAATTGTTCTTTTGTTCTTGTGGCAACCTCAGCTAGTTAGTAGTACATAGTAATGCCTGGTATTCTGGATAATTAATTTCTCAATGGCAATGTTTTGTGTGGTAAATTTTCTTAAGAGAGTGGCAAATTTTGTGATGGTGCTGAGTCAATTCCCTCTTCTCGCAGGCAGAGGCAGAAGCTACCTCAACCTGTTTTGATCTGCTGATCAATGGCCATGGCTGGATCCAGGTGGATGATGCTCGACCGCTTTGTCTTCCACAGGGGTGACGAGGAAGCGGGTAGTCCCTTCCTAAACGGATCTTAGGCGCCCTTGAGGGCAAGTTCGCGCACCTCTCTTTGCAAGAATTTTGACATCCTCTTCCTCCCTGCCGAGCCCCCGGCCATCTCCCGCTTCTACATACGGTGGCCTGACGGTACAAAGTCGAAGGATGCCAAGGGAACCAAGCTCGTGGCCGCCCACCGTGATCTGGTTCTCTTCATGCAAACCTCTTTTGGAAGATTGGACAAGGACGGTCGCTTACCGATCATACAAGACCACTTTATATGTCTAGCGTCATGTGAGACTAAGCCGTCCCTGCAGCTCAAACAACTCCCTATCTGCAACAAGCCAATGATCTTCCCTTTTGGAGAGGGAGAGGAGAAGGCAATGGCTGAACAGCGTCTGTTCTTCCCGGACACTGTAGGACTCATCCGAGGCCATGGCGAAAGCGTTGAAGCAGAATTTGCAGTGGCGCAGCTGGCTATGGTCAGCGAAATACCTGGCTCGCTCAAGATGGAAGCAGAAGTTTGTGTGTTCCTCTCACTTGTATCTGGTAATGATGGTGATGGCAAATGGGATGTGAGGAAGATACCAATCGACCATAAGGAGGATGAGCATAAGGAGTTATACTATTGGTCAACTGATGCTGTCATCACATTCAACTCTTGAATTTGTTGGATTAGTTATTACAGAGGTGGTATGCTAGTTTATGATGTACTTGAAGAAAATCCGCGGATCTTATACCTCTGATTGCCTATTGTTGACCATCCTAGAAGTTAAACTCAAGGCAAAGCATTCTAAGAGGTGAATCGTGGTGTGTGCGCCACAATAGAGCTGAGCAAAAATGGCTCTGTTCTCAGATTCACTGATGTTATCCGCTCTGATGGGGAGTCGTTTGGGCCACTTGGGAAAGGTTCTAGTTTCACCATTCACTCCTATATTTTGTCCTCCTTAGATGGGCCATGGGATGAGCATGTGGCCATCACATCTGAAGAGCTGTGGGCTTTAAACAGATATATAGGTCTGCCGTGTGATATCCTGATGTTCCCTCTTGTGAGCATGCTGAATTCCAACATCGCATACTTTTTAGTCTCAGAGTCTGCCGAAGAAGAAAAAAGCAAGGTTTCTTTCGTCACAATTCAGTTAAGTACCAAGAAAGTGCTCGTAGTTCATCCATATATTTCAAGAGAAGAAGGCAGCCCCAGTGGCCCAGATGCTGACATGATCGAGGAAAAGTCTCATCTCCTAAGGAGTTTCATTTCCTCCAGGTTTCCCCGCGTACTTAAAACAGGTATTTCTATCTTGTATATTTATCTGTCCATAAATTAAGTTTTGCTGAATACTGTTACTTTTTGCTACATTCCTGATCTCAGTGTTGGATAACCGAAATAGCTGGTATTTTTTATGACAATAGCAAAGTCCACTGAGCTAAAGTTTAGGATGTTGCCTTAAAGTTTGTGTTTCTTCTTAACTTCGTGAACAGGTTGTTGCCTTAGTGTTTTAGAACAAAACTCCAGCCCTCGTTGCCTGGTATTGTGGAAGATCAAAATTATGATAACACTGTATTTTTTTTAGGAATTTATCTCATTGCTAATACAGAAAGTGAGCATGTAAAATTGAAGCCTAATTAAAATACTAGTAAAATGTAGCTCTGTTGCAGCACCAATTAATTTGTGCATTCATCTTTTGCTACCATAGATTAGCTACTACTTGTCATCCTTGCTACTATACCATTTGTCACCAGCTTTTGAGTATGGTTCAAAGTTTGCACAGCTCAATACAAGTAGTACATTTATCATTACATTCCTGTCTGATGGGATCCAACACATTGGTTGGAGCTCCATCAAATATCATATTATCACTCAAGAAACCCTCCCTGGCTAGCACTAGCTAATTGATGGGCAACGCCATTCTCCTTCCTATGCAGATGTAGAACCTTGAAACCTGATAATTGATTCGATAGATGATTACTTTCCAAGTAGACCCCATTGAAGGTTGATCCATCCTTTTTCTTCCTCACCTAGTCCAAATCACAAGCATACTAACACTGCCAGTGATCACCGGGAGGTTGGCAATGGCAATGATGCCTCTCACGCCTTCCATGCATGCTAGAGCTTCTGTCCTTCCTGCACTATTGACATATACAGACACTGCCATACTCTGACCAAATGATGTTGCATGAAGAGGAACGCAACACTGCTCCCAATGAGCTTTTGCCTGTTTCAGTCACGAAGGTTGTGTCTGTTCAACTTCAGTTCCGGTCCGAACAACCTATTAATAGGTCGATCACTTGCATTCACAAACTTGATGGTGTACATGTTAATTACTGATTTGTCTTGAATATCCAGGGTCTTGGTGCCAGGGTGTGTGAACTCCATGCTCTAATGGTAGCTCTTACTAAACTGGACTGAGGCTTGGGTCGTTGCACCTCCTTTGCCAAAGATTGTATCATTTCGTAAATGGCATGCTCTGCACCGGCAAGCAAATTCAAACACATCTCTTGGCTCAAAGATGACTGCATCAGGATGTGCTACTCATCCACGGATAGTGCAAGTTTCCTCGCTCTCATTCTTGATCGAGCTGAGACAACAAATGCTAAGATTCCATGGATTTCATCAAGGACCCACACACACCTGCACCACATGAATTTAAGCGGCCCGCAAACTCAGGGGACGGTGGATTTCTAGCAATTCTCATTAAAAGTAGCACAAATTCCAAAATGTTCGCTAACAAGCCCAATTGTTCACTAAGTCCTCCAAGACCTGAGACACAACATTTGATGGAGAGAACAAGACGGGATCAAGCACCTCCAATTTCTCAGGGATTGTATCTCATCCATACAAAAGGCCTGACCTTACGACACTCTAGCGCACACTTCACTTGACCCTTGATCTACAAATCTTCTTCCTCCAGCATTTCCTTCCTAAGTCTAGTCACTAACCTCATTACGCCAGCCAGTGTCTGCAATACGGTAAGCCAATGATAAATTAGTGAAAAAGCTCCCGCATGATCATTATGGAATTATTCTGCAAGTACAAAGACCCTACAAATTAGTTGATTGGCTTTCTAAACATCATGGTGAATTAACACACATATAATGTCACAAGTCACCATTCTTACAAAAATAATAATGGCGAATTAATAAAAATCTGTTTTCTCATGCAGACTCGCCCATATATCTCGAGGTTATTTCAGCAATGTATCCAGGTTACCCACAACAAAAAAACATAGTCCACATCTTTTAAATGCGAGACATGAAAAAGACATGAAAAATGAAGATAACAACATAGTGAAATCCCATCAATTTCGTGCCTATGAATATTGAAGTAGCCATACCAAGTGCATCAAATGAACTTAAATAATAAGGACATGCATCATATAATCGGGCTAGCCAAGTTCGACAAAAAGAAAGACAAGCGAACCGCAGGCCAACTCCTTAGCCCAGGAGCGTTCTCCATGGCCAGGAAACAAATGTAAAGTGGCTGGTGGTATGGCACTGTCAAATACAAACGATTGGGAAGTATCTAAGCTTGCCAATTCTAGAAGGGAGGATAAAGAATGCAGGTTCTAGCTTCTCAAGGATAATGATAGAAAGAACTGTTCAGGTTTGTCTGAGAGATACCAATGAACATGGTAAAGAGGTCTTGGGTCGAATCAGTTGTGCAGGCCCTCCCCACCTATTAACCGTAAGAGTCCTCAAGTCATCGGCAAGCCTTTGTGAGGATCTTATGCAAATTATGAGGATTGTTTGGTGGGGTGACGAGGAAGACAGAAGAAAAGTCTGTTGGTGGTTGTGGGAAAAACTTACAAAAGTCAGAGCAATGAACTTAAATTAATTGAATTCCAGGACAGGCTCTGCACTAGAATACTAAAAGCTCACTGCTACCCAAACAGGGAAGGAACACGTTGACCGTTTGGCAGGGTATCGAGCATGGTTCAGATTCACTGAAAAATAGTGACATCTAGTGAATCGGCTCAGGTAGAAAAGTGAGGCTGTGGAGGGACAATTGATTACCACATGGCAACCTTGAACTCTCTTCCAATACATGATAGTCACGGCTATGACTGGGTATCAGACCTCTTCATCCACTAGACCGAACGGAGAGAGGCTGCTATGCAACCTGATCTGGAAACAAAAGTACCGCCAAATGTGTGTGTTATTGCTTGGAAGCTGGCAACGGATTCTAGATTCTTTGGCTGTCCAAAGAAACCGATGGCAGCAGAATATGGATGTTCTCCCTACCTGCAACATCTGTGGGACAGGGGAGGGAGATGGATATCATGTTGTAATGCTGTGTATGAAAGCAAGGTCCCTGAGATGTGCCCTTCGGTAAGACTGGAACTTGTAGGCTGACAGAGAGTTGACTCATAAAGACAGAGGCTGGGCACTTATGGCTTTGAGCAAACTAAATGAAGGGGTGCGCACCAAGCTGCTATTCCTTTGGTGCAGAGCATGTCATTTACGAAATGATACAATCTTTGGCAAAGGAGGTGCAACGACCCAAGACTCAGTCCATTTTAGTAAGAGCTACCATTAGAGCATGGAGTTCACACACCCTGGCACCAAGACCCCGGATATTCAAGACAAATCAGCAACTAACATGTACACCATCAGGTCTGTGAATGAAAGTGATCGACCTATCAATAGGTTGTTCGGACCGGGATTAAAGTTGAACAGACACAACCTTCGTGACTGAAACAGGCAAAAGCTCATTGGGAGCAGTGATGCGCTCCTCTTCAGGCAACATCATTTGGTCAGAGTATGGCAGTGTCTGTATATGTCAATAGTGCAGGAAGGACAGAAGCTCTAGCATGCATGGAAGGCGTGAGAGGCATCATTGCCATTGCCAACCTCCCGGTGATCACTGGCAATGTTACTGTGCTTGTGATTTGGACTAGCTGAGGAAGAAAAGGATGGATCAGCCTTCAAGGCGGTCTAGTTGGAAAGTAATCATTTGTCGAATCAACTATCAGGTTACAAGGTTCTACAGCTGCATAGGGAGGAGAATGGTGTTGCCCATCAATTAGCTAGGGCTAGCCAGGGAAGGTGTCTTGAGTGATAATATGATATTTGATGGAGCTCCAACCAGTGTGTTGGATCCCATCAAACAGGAACGTAATGATAAATGTACTACTTGTATTGAGCTGTGCAAACTTTGAACCATACTCAAAAGCTGGTGACAAATGGTGTAGTAGCAAGGATGACAAGTAATAGCTAATCTATGGTAGCAAAAGATGAATACACAAATTAATTGGTGCTGCAACAGAGCTACATTTTACTAGTATTTTAATTAGGCTTCAATTTTACATGCTCACTTTCTATATTAGCAATGAGATAAATTTCTAAAAAAACAATAATGTTATCATAATTTTGATCTTCCACAACACCAGGCAACGAGGGCTGGAGTTTTGTTCTAAAACACTAAGGGAACAACCTATTCACGAAGTTAAGAGGAAACACAAACTTTAAGGCACCATCCTAAACTTTAGCTCAGTGGACTTTGCTATTGTCACAAAAAATAGCAGCTATTTCGATTATCCAACACTGAGATCAATAATGTAGCAAAAACTAACAGTATTCAGCAAAACTTAATTTATGGACAGATAAATATACAAGATAGAAATACCTGTTTTAAGTACGTGGGGAACCTGCAGGAAATGAAACTCCTTAGAAGATGAGACTTTTCCTCGATCATGTCAGCATCTGGGCCACTGGGGTTGCCTTCTTCTCTTGAAATATATGGATCAACTACGAGCACTTTCTTGGTACTTAACTGAATTGTGACCAGAGAAACCTTGCTATTTTCTTCTTCGGCGGACTCTGAGACCAAAAAGTATGCGATGTTGGAATTCAGCATGCTCACAAGAGGGAACATCAGGATATCACACGGCAGACCTATATATCTGTTTAAAGTCCATAGCTCTTCAGATGTGATGGTCATATGCTCATCCCATGGCCCATCTTAGGAGGAGAAAATATAGGAGTGAATGGTGAAACTAGAACCTTTCCCACGTGGCCCAAACAGTTCCCCATCAGAGCGGATAACATCAGTGAATCTGAGAACAGAGCTCTTTTTGCTCAGCTCTATCATGGCGCACACACCACAATTCACCTCATAGAATGCTTTGCCTTGAGCTGAACTTCTAGGACGGTCAACAATAGGAAATCAGAGGTATAAGATCTGGGGCTTTTCTTCAAGTACATCATAAACTAGCATACCACCTTTGTAATAGTTGATCCAACAAATGCAAGAGTTGAATGTGATGACAGCATCAGTTGACCAATAGTATAACTCCTTATGCTCATCCTCCTTATGGTCGATTGGTATCTTCCTCACATCCCATTTGCCATCACCATCATTTCCAGATACAAGTGAGCGGAACACACAAACTTCTGCTTCCATCTTGAGCGTGCCAGGTATTTCGCTGACCATAGCCAGCTGCGCCACTGCAAATTCCGCTTCAACGCTTTCGCCATGGCCTCGGATGAGTCCTACAGTGTCCAGAAAGAACACACGCTGCTCAGCCACAGCCTTCTCCTCTCCCTCTCCAAAAGGGAAGATCATTGGCTTGTTGCAGACAAGGAGCCATTTGAGCTGCAGGGACGGCTTAGTCTCACACGACGCTACACAGATAAAGTAGTCTTGTATGATCGGTAAGCAACCGTCCATGCCCAATCTTCCAAAAGAAGTTAGCCTGAAGAGAACGAGATCACAGTGGGCGGCCACAAGCTCGGTTCCCTTGGCATCCTCCGACTTTATACCATCAGGCCACCGCATGTAGAAGCGGGAGATGGCCGGGGGCTCGGCAAGGAGGAAAAGGATGCCGAACTTCTTGCAAAGAGAGGTGCGCGAACTTGCCCTCAAAGGCGCCACGGATCCGTCTAGGAAGGGACTGACCTTTTCCTCGTCACCCCTGTGGAAGACAAAGCGGTCGAGCATCATGCACCTGGATCCAGCAATGGCCATTGATCAGCAGATTAAAACAGGTTTAGATAGCTTCTACCTCTGCCTGCGAGAAGAGGGAATTGACTCAGCACCATCACAACATTTGCCACTCTCTCAAAAAAATTTACCACTCAAAACATTGCCATTGAGAAATTAATTATCCAGAATACCATGTATTACTATGTACTACTACCTAGCTAAGGTTGCCACAAGAACAAAAGAACAATTTTACCATTACCTTCTTAAAAAGATGAAGTGAGTCAGATAATGTTTACAGAGATGCAAGATGTCATAATAATGCCCATTAGAGATACAACAAAATAATGCACAGTAGAGAAAATGGAAACAGGCTGCACCCTCGCACATCATTTGCACGCAAAAAGGGGCTAAAATGAGCTAGATGGAGAACTTGAATTGCGGGTTGCAGATTGCCCTTTTTACGAGAACAAGGTTAAATTGACAGATGTGTGAGGTGTGGTCAGGTGAGAGCTGGCTGTACAATGACGAGCATGCTCTTTTCCCTACCCTTGTGTACATTTGTTATACTGAAAGGACCATGGGAGGTAGAATTTGCATCAATAGCATTACAACAACGTTTGCCACTCTAAAAACCACCAACTTTAACAGATCGATTTTGCCAAAGCGGCACTAGTTGAAAATTTTCGTTGTCCAGACAGAATACCAGGCATTATCATGTACTGCTAACCTACCGGAGCAACAAAAGAAGACGTCTGCCCTTACCTTCCTCAACGGCAGCAGTTGGGGCAGCCGAGCAGCCTGCGGTGGCTGGTGCGACCCAACGGACCAAGTGTGCAGATCACGGGGAGGGGAGCGCCGGGGAGACAGAGGGGGGGTGAAGGGGTCGAGCGCTGTCTCGCCCTGCTTCCGCGGCTCGCTGGCCCGGTGTTGAAGCAGATTCCACCCACCGCCTTGCCTGTCGCCTCACACGATGGAGCTCGAGCGAAGAGGCGCCGCGGGTTTCTAGGGTTCGAGGGCTGGGAAGGGGAGGAGGGGAAAGGGATCGGTGAGGATCACTGTCGCTGTGACTAGTGAATGTGAGATCTGGAATGGTTTTTTACAGTTTGGCCCAATTCCTCAGCTGGCTCTCTTTGCCAAGTGACCCGTCGCGTGGCTATCTTGCGGCAAGCGCTGCGACATGTGGAGCGTGTTAGAACTAGAATTAGCAACCAACTAATGCTCACTCCGTTGTTACGGAGTATAAGATTTACTGTATTACTAGTTTTTAAAAATCAAATATGTATATATTTGACCTTATTTTTAGAGTAAAATATCAATATCTATAGTGTCAAACACAAATCCTACTACTGTTGTATGTATTTTGTTTTATCAAATTATTTGTTATGGGACCCCCTCTCTTGCGACCGCGTCGCCCCCGCGGGTGATCAGCTGCATCTCCCCTCGAGCCCTCCCCCTTCCTCCCTTCCCGCTGTCATCACTAGCCTGAGCGGCGTTGACGCTAGCGGCCCTGGGCTTTCCCCTCTTGGTGGCGCATCGGCGTGGGGCTGAGCGGGGCCGTGGGTTGCACCTAGGCGGCGCCGGCACGGGCGGCCCCTGGCCTTTCCCATCTTGGTGACACGCCGACACGAGGCAGAGCGGAGCCATGGAGTACACCTCGGGGTGGCGCGGCACCCGCTCGGCCCAGATCTGGGCCCATCTCGGTCTACGCGGGGGGCGCGATGGGGCATGTCAACGGTGTGGTTTCCGGCAAGCGAAGGAGCGGCGTTGGGCGGAGTGGGTGGTGGCGGCCGCTGGCGCCGGTTTGCTGCAACGTGGTAGTTGGGGCTTTGCGGGCCCGATTTAGGCATGGTCAGGCCAGGGGTGGCCTAGTATGCCCCTGTTGCCACGTCCGAACGGCGACCACGACTGTGTTGGAGGCACAAGCCTCCCGCACAACGGCAGTGGAGGTGGTTCCCTCCCACGCGGCTCCGGTGCTGCGGCTCCTGATTCCTGGCGCTCCTCTCTCCGTCCTCTTTGCCTCGTGGTGGTGATCTCAATGAGGTAGTGTGGGTGGCATCAAGACCATGGTGGCCCATGATGGTGGGCGGCAAGTTACTGGTTGGTTCCACATTGGTTGGGCAGTGGAGTTTGGCATGCGGGAGAAATCTTAAGCAGTCCAATACTATTTTCCACGGCGTAGTTCCTGGTAAATCGGCATATGCAGTGGGCAAGATCGAGTTGGAGGTAGCCTTTGGAGATGAGTATGATTCCAGTGCCGAAAAGTTAACTTTTGAGGTGGTCAAGATCAGGAGCCTGTATCATGCTCTGCTTGGGCAACTGGCTTACGCCAAATTCATGGCGCGGCAGTGTTATGTTTATCTGCAGCTAAAGATGTCGGGTCATAAAGGGACCATTACGGTTCATGGCAGTCGGAAGGTGGCTCTGGAGTGCGAGGAAGGCGACGCAGCTTATGCTGAGTCAGTCTGTGCTACAGAAGAGTTAAAGTATTATAAAGACAATGTTTGACCCGGCAGACATGACATCCTTGAAGAAGCCCACCACAGGGTGTGAACCAGAGATGAAGTTTAAGTCGGTTGAGGAAGCCTAGATGGTTGACTTTGTTCCTGGCGATTCATCTAAGCAGTTCAGTATCAGTGCCAATCTGGATCCCAAATAGGAAAGCGCGCTCATCGAGTTCATCCGTGAGAATCGGGACATCTTTGCATGGAAGCCTTCTGACATGCCGGGTGTACCGAGAGAACTCGCTGAGCACACTCTCAACATTGATCCGAAGTTTAAGCCGATCAAGTAGTTTCTTCGGCGGTTTAGCGAAGAAAGGCACAAGGCCATTGGCGAGGAGGTGGCCCGGCTCTTGTCATCCGGGTTCATTATTGAGGTATTTCATCCAGAGTGGTTAGCTAACCCGGTGCTAGTGCTCAAGAAGAACGGCACTTGGCGTATGTGTGTGGATTGATCAAATCATTGATGCTATGGCGGGATGTGTGTGGTCCGACTGATCCCTTTGCTCTCCCTTTGCTCTCCCGCGTATTCATCAAATCATTGATGCTATGGCGGGATGTGAGCGTCTGAGTTTTTTGGATGCTTATTCTCGATATCATCAGATCAAGATGGTGGTTAAGGACCAGGAAAAGACGGCGTTCATTACTCCCTTTGGAGCCTTCTGCTATGTTTCTATGCCTTTTGGGCTCAAGAGTGACTAGGCGACTTATCTGCGTTGTGTGCAGAATTGCCTTCATACTCAGATTGGTCGTAATGTGCATGCTTATGTGGATGATATTGTGGTGAAGTCCAGAAAGAAGGAAACATTGATAGATGATCTCAAGGAGACCTTTGATAACATCCGGGTCTACAATATGATGTTTAACCCGGCAAAGTGCGTCTTTCGTGTGCCCGTAGGCAAACTCTTGGGATTTCTGGTTTTTAACAGATGCACTGAGGCTAACCCGAAGAAGATCAAGGCTATCACCTCTTTGGCAAAACCCAAGTATATCAATGATGTTCAGCGTTTGGCGGGTCGCATTGCTGCTTTAAGCCGGTTTATAAGACGGTTAGGTGAGAAGGCCATACCGCTGTATCAGATGTTGAAGAAGACAGACGACTTTGTCTGGAGTGATGCTGCTAACGTTGCCTTTGAGGATTTGAAGAGGCAACTGGCTGAGCCGCCGGTCCTTGCTGCTCCCATTGATAAGGAGTCATTGCTGTTATATGTGGATGCTAACGCATGTGTTGCCAGTGTGGCCTTTGTGGTGGAGTGCAAGGAGACTGGTAAGGAATATCCAGTTCAACGGCCGGTTTACTACATCAATGAGGTTCTTATTGAGTCCAAACAGAGGTACACTGGTAGAAAAAGAGGCTTCCGTCCAGCCCCATTAGTCGCGAAACTGTAGGAACCGCGACTAATGAAGTCTTTAGTCGCGGTTCGGCAGACGAACCGCGACCAAAGGCATGGGCCCAGGGCGCTCGGTGGCCAGCTGGTGCACGTGATGGGCTTTAGTCGCGGTTGGCCAGGCCAACCGCGACTAAAGGTGCCCAAAGGCCTTTAGTCGCGGTTGGCCAGGCCAACCGCGACTAAAGCTCCTCCCCTATATATACCAGTTCAGCGCACTCACTTAGCCATTTGGTGCCACTTCTCTTCACAAGCTTCACAAGGGGGTGTAGGTTTGCTTTTGGTTCCTCTTATGCACACAAGGTGTTTGATGAAATGCCCCAACTACGTGAAACAAACATGATATGAAGTGTTGGAGCCACACTTGAGGTTCCTCCTCGATCGCGGTTAGCAACTTGAACCTTTCATGCATGTGTGTCATTGATAAAATATGCATGTGTGTTGTTCATTGTTTAATTTCTATTGTTTATAGCTAGTTAGTTTAACAAATGCATGATGGTTAATTATATATTTTATATTATAATAATGCAGATGAATCGGCAATGGATGTACGGTAACCGACTCTCCCGCGAGTTCACTACGGGTTTGAAAGATTTCCTCGTAGTGGCTAATGCGAACAAGCAAAAGGGTTTTGTTATCTGTCCATGTGTTGACTGTAAGAATCAGAAGGGTTACTCTTCCTCAAGAGAAGTTCACCTGCACCTGCTTCGGCACGGTTTCATGCCAAGCTATAATTGTTGGACCAAGCATGGAGAAAGAGGGGTTATAATGGAAGAAGATGAAGAAGGGGATGATTTCATCGATGAAAGCTATCTTGCTCATTTCGGTGATACTTTCATGGAGGATGCTGAAGGTGAAGGGGAAGGTGAAGGGGAAGGTGAAGGGGAAGGTGAAGAAGAGGCACGTGATGAGACCGTTGATGATCTTGGTCGGACCATTGCTGATGCACGGAGACGCTGCGAAACTGAAAAGGAGAGGTAGAATTTGGATCGCATGTTAGAGGATCACAGAAAGTCGTTGTACCCCGGATGCGATGATGGTCTGAAAAAGCTGGGCTGCACACTGGATTTGCTGAAATGGAAGGCACAGGCAGGTGTAGCTGACTCAGCATTTGAAAACTTGCTGAAAATGTTGAAGAATATGTTTCCAAAGAATAACGAGTTGCCCGCCAGTACGTACGAAGCAAAGAAGGTTGTCTGCCCTCTAGGTTTAGAGGTTCTGAAGATACATGCATGCATCAACGACTGCATCCTCTACCGCGGTGAATACAAGAATTTGAATGAATGCCCGATATGCACTGCATTGCGTTATAAGATCAGAGGCGATGACCCTGGTGACGATGTTGAGGGCGAGAAACCCAGGAAGAGGGTTCCCGCCAAGGTGATGTGGTATGCTCCTATAATACCACGGTTGAAACGTCTGTTCAGGAACAAAGAGCATGCCAAGTTGTTGCGATGGCACAAAGAGGACCGTAAGTCGGACGGGGAGTTGAGACACACCGCAGATGGAACGCAATGGAGAAAGATCGACAGAGAGTTCAAAGATTTTGCAGCTGACGCAAGGAACATAAGATTTGGTCTAAGTACAGATGGCATGAATCCTTTTGGCGAGCAGAGCTCCAGCCATAGCACCTGGCCCGTGACTCTATGCATCTACAACCTTCCTCCTTGGTTGTGCATGAAGCGGAAGTTCATTATGATGCCAGTGCTCATCCAAGGTCCGAAGCAACCCGGCAACGACATCGATGTGTACCTAAGGCCATTAGTTGATGAACTTTTACAGCTGTGGGGCAGACCTGGTGTCCGTGTGTGGGATGAGCACAAAAAAGAGGAATTTAACCTACGAGCATTGCTTTTCGTAACCATCAATGATTGGCCTGCTCTTAGTAACCTTTCGGGACTGTCAAATAAGGGATACAATGCATGCACGCACTGCTTACATGAGACTGAAAATGTACATTTGCCAAATTGTAAGAAGAACGTGTACCTTGGGCATCGTCGATTTCTTCCGAAAATTCATCCAGTAAGAAAGAAAGGCAAGCATTACAACGGCAAGGCAGATCACCGGCCGAAGCCTGTGGAACGCACTGGTGCTGAGGTATTTGATATGGTCAAGGATTTGAAAGTCATCTTTGGAAAGGGTCCTGGCGGACAATCAGTTCCGAAGGGAGCTGACGGGCACGCAGCCATGTGGAAGAAGAAATCTATATTCTGGGAGCTAGAATATTGGAAAGTCCTAGAAGTCCGCTCTGCAATCGACGTGATGCACGTGACGAAGAATATTTGCGTGAAAGTCCTAGAAGTCCGCTCAAAAGTGATATTCTATTTCCTTACCATTTTGGGTGAGTGTTTCTGTCTTGAGCACATTCTCTTTTGTTTACTCCATGCATGGTATGTGGCCGGCTAATCGATGAGTTATGCATGACGTACTGTGCATGTATCGTGTCCGCAGGTTCCACTGGATTCTGCTAGTAATTAAAGTTGACACCTCAGAATGTCTCGTCCATGACTCTCTGAATAAGGATCCAAAGCTTTGGGGCGACATGAGAAGAATGCTGCAGAAGTAATTATTTTCATTCATTTGCGCTCTATATCGATCGGCCTATTTCGTTCATTTCCTAATATCAAGTAACTAATAACTCTCTTGTTCATTTAATTTTCTTTGCCTCGTAGGGTTTGGAGACGGTTCGTAGATACAAAGGTCGGTGAATTCAAAAAAGAGCTAGAATTCAAAAGGTCAAAGGCTAAGAATGGTGAGGATATTCAGCCAGCGGGGACCAATCTATGTGCATACTATGTCTGTGAGATGATCCGGAGATACACCTCTGAGCGGGTTTCGAGTGATACCAATGCTCAGAGGAATAACCTCCGAATGATGCTTAGTCCAGAAGCTCGCTTCCGACCACTTCAAGAGGAACTAGCTGGATGGTTCAGGAGGGAAGTCCTCCATCCTAAAGGAGAACACCATTACGAGGACGTAGAACTTTATATGCATTAAATTATGTATGGAAACTTGTTCAAAATTGTATATGGACATCCGATGATATTGAATATATATTGTATATTCCTCTTGAATTCTTTTTGGTTCTAATTTCAAATTTGTTTGAAATTGTACATTCATATGCATGTATGTAGTACCGTAGAATATGTGAAACTCCTTCAAAATTAAAATAAAGCACAAAAGAAATAAAACAATACAAATTAAACAGAAAACAGGTTTAGGGGGGGCTAAAACCCTAAACCTGCGACGGCCTTTAATCGCGGTTGGCCAGAAGAACCGCGACTAAAGGTCCTCCGCCCCGACGGCCGCCTGGCGCCCACGTGGACGGGCCTTTAGTCGCGGTTCTTAAGCAACCGCGACTAAAGGTGGGGGCCTTTAGTCGCGCCTATTTGGTCGCGGTTGCGCAACCGCGACTAATGGCAGTTGTGAACCACGACCAAAGGCCCTTTTTCCACCAGTGGTATCCACATTGACAGAAGCTTGTTTATGGAGTGTTCATGGCCAACCGAAAGCTTAAGCAGTATTTCCTGGGTCATCCCATCACTGTGGTCAGTTCTGCTCCTTTGGGGGATATCATCTAGAACAGAGAGGCTACAGGACGAGTCGCCAAGTGGGCTATCGAGCTTGCGCCTCATGGTTTAAAATATGTACCTCGTACTGCTATCAAGTCTCAAGCACTAGTGGATTTCATCAACGATTGGACAGAGTTGCAGGCGCCTGAAGAGAAGCCGGATAACACATACTGAACTATTCACTTCGATGGATCCAGGCAATTGGAAGGCTCAGGGGCTGGAGTTCTTTTGGCTTCCCCTCGAGGTGATAAATTTTTTTATGTCCTAAGATTGATGTTTTCCTGTACTAACAATGCAGCTGAGTATGAGGCCTTTCTCCATGGTCTTCAGATGGCTAAGGAGATGAACTTAAGCCAGGTAAGGTGCTTCGGCGACTCAGATTTGGTAGCTCAAAAAGTCTCAGGCAAGTGGGATTCCAAAGACCCTTTCATGGCGGCTTATCGCCGTGGTTATCAAGTGGAACACATCGATCGCAGGAAGTATGAGGCGGCTGATGCTTTAAGACGGCTTGGATCTCAGCGTAAACCGGTACCCCCGATCACTTTCTTGAATGTTTTGCATAATCCTTCTAGATTATGCAAAAATGACTTAATATCACACATGTTTCAGATTTAATGAAAATATGCGCCTATGCTATCACAATAAAAGGAGCAGAAATAAAAAGCAACCCTTAGGGAACCGCTACAACTATATACATTTGGTACAAATAATACAATCCATTTAAACGAGACAAATTTATTCCAGCATATATCATAGAAGGGCAAGCACACTCCCTTAAGTTAATTCAGAACCTCATCAAGTTGTGACTATATTCATTTTGTATCTAAGTAGTAGTAGTGAGTACTGATGCGTTTTTTGGGCCACGACGACAGGTGAGGACGACATCTACGCAGCAAGTTGGGCCTTTGAGATTCATATATTTAATGTAGTGATTTATGAATATACGTTAGATACTAATCGAGAGCTTAGAGAAGACGGCCCTACTAAACAAAGTTATTTGGTTTGTGCTTTCAGGGATCGTTGAAACATACAGAATGTTGAGGATTCTGTGCAAGTAGGTGTCAGTTCCATTGTTGGATTGCTATGCTATGTTCTTCTGTGGAGAATAGAGTGGCGAGGTGTTAATCCATCTGATGATCACATGGATTTGTTGAGTAGATGGTCCTGTGAGTTGCTGAAGTTTAGATTTCGTGTGTGTTCTATCTATTTGATGTGTCAGTCTTGTTAATTTGCAAACTTGTATGGGACCCCAGTTTCGTTGGGCGCTAAGAGATATGGGCTTCTGTAGTTTGATCAACTTGATAATGGTGTTTTAAACTTTTATTTCTAAGTATCAATAGTTCACTGAGTTCTTGAATGGCCATCTCAGTTATTATGACAGTGATGTCTTTTTTGGTCAATGCCTCTATCCCAGTTATCATTGAATAGGGCATCAGGAAGCAAACCGAGTTCATCATCCTGGACAGTCCTCACGCCACTGCCACTGTTATGTCAGATTGCAAAGTTTATTTTTGATATAGATGTATCAACTGCTTGTCTGCTTTTCTCGGTGTATGTGATTGGGCTCTGCTTTTTTAGTAGTAGTGTGGGAGCAAATTAACATGCTAGTTTGCTCTGGTTTGACTAATTAAAATTGATGCTAGACTACTACTATCGATCACTTACATAGAGGCTAGTTAATTCGCTGATAGATGCACTTGAGAAGCAAGGTGAAACAACGAGGGATCCGGCTTGCCTGCTCCCTCCCCATGTTCCCATCCGTGCTCCCACTTCATCTTACGGTGGTATTTTTTTCTTTTTCCTTTCTAATCTAATCATCTCCCCCCTCCTGATTTTAAGGGGGTGGGGCCGAGCCTTATTTTGCTCCAATCAAATCATGCCACATATGCGAGAGCACGGATGGGCACACACACGGGGAGCAGGCAAGTCTCGTCCAACAACGAGATGCATGTCGTGAGAAGAAAAGCTGTTGTAATGTGGGAGCCATTGCATTGATGGTTTTTTTTCTTAGTTTAGGCAATTAGCTAGAATAACTACTATGCTCTCTTTTTTTGTGTAGGGAAAAAACTAGTATTTTCTTAGTAATATGTAATATGTACTCTGGATCAGCAGCAACAAAATTATACTGTATTTGATATGTGTTCTAGATCAAGTTTTGAATTAAATATGTTATAAAAAATATATATGTCCAAAATGAAATGTGTAAATACTAAAAAAGAGTGAGTGATTGAGTTTTGACAGATCCGCTGGATGAAGAGAAGTTTAATCCCCAGACAGTAGCTTTTTCAGGCATAAGAGATTACGATTTGAGATGGTAGGACGGGGGTGTCTGCTAGAGATCCCTTTAGCCAGTAAGTAGTTGTTGTAAATAAGTGTGCCCCATTTTGTGCATTATGTATGAATGATTGGGGGTCAAAATCTGCATGGTATGGTATAGTTTTGGTTGCGAGCGTATATCTTTTAGTGAACCCTGAAGAAGAATTCTTGTGTTCTCCAGGACTAACTAGCAGCATAAGATGGCTTAAGTTGTCTTTATCTGAGCCTTAAATCGATGATAATGTGGGTCCTTTTCTAACATTCACCTTACAAGATTTTTTTTCTTCTGATAATAATGCGCGGCATTGGCTGGCATGTCGCACGCCAGTAGGGGCCCCTTCCAGCCAAAGGGCGTCTGAAGCAGAGCGCGACTGAGCGTGTGCTTGCCGCTGTGAAAGACTTGTTTGCATCATGACATGCCTCCGGTAAACAGAGGACACGGAGCTTCAGTTTTTGTTTAAACCTTTTTTTTTCAATTGGCGTTGACAGGCGTCTCCGAATCGTATAATACTGTCAGATTCAGACCTAACAAACAAATTCGAGCGTATCTCTTGGCTCAAAGATGACTGCGTCAGGATGCGCTACTCATCCACGGACAGTGCAACTTTCCTCGCTCTCATTCCTGATCGAGCTCAGACAACAAATGCTAAGATTCCGTGGATTTCATCAAGGACCCACACACACTAGCAGTTCTACTCCGAAGCTAAAGCTATGCTAATTTAGTTGCCTCAAGAAAACTCGAACAACCAATTTATGTTCAGGTTCAAATCCAGTGTTAAAATATTTTTGATGAACACTAGTAGTTTTACCAAGTTAATTGTGTCACCTTCTCTTCTACTGATTCGAGTATTTACATCGCTCCAAAGTTCCAAACTGAATAAAAAGGTAACCTCGCTTCTCTAGTTGCCTGCTAGGTGTGTTTTTAGGCACTTTTCCTGTATGCATATGAGATATTATAGAGATACAGCTGGTTTATTTTCGCATATGCAGGTAAGAACCAGTGGCGATCTTTTTGGCGATCGATGGTCATTATTGGGTTTGGAGCTCTGAAACTAAGCCTAGGAAACGTTATCCTAATGTTTGAGCATCAATCAGTTTGACTTTAGTTCCAGCTGCCAAGCCAGAGTTGGTTTGGCGTTCCAACCGGCCCAGTTCCAACAATACAATTAGGACTGGACGTCTGAGCGAGCTTTTTGGCTCGGCCCGAAGCTCGCTCCAGCTCAGCCCGTTACAGCTCGGCCCGATACAATAAACAAGCAAGCCCAGTTGTGAAAAGAGGCCCGATTCCCGACCTAGCCGAGCCGAGTTTTGCCCGGTTCAACTCGGTGACTCACTCGAGGCCCAGCCCAGTTCCCATCGGCCACTCTGGCATTAGGGCACGAGCCCCTCCCTTCCTCCGTTCGGCGCTATCTCATCCCTCACCTCACCGCGCCGCAAAAAGTGGACCGATAGCGACGGGGCGGCGCCCTTTCCTCACCACACCGAACGCCGGCGGATGCGCCTCCCCTGGTTCCTTGCCGAACCCGACGAGCAGGTACTCTCCTTTCTTCCCATCCCTATGACTGGGCGCGCACACGCTCGGCACTCTCGCGCTCCCCTGCACGAGTGCACGGACGGCAAATGACATACATGCTCCCCTGCATGTAGGAGTCCTACCTGCATGGCTGCACTGCACCTGCGTACACGCGATGGAGGGATGGATGGCTGAATGCTTCTGTTTGATTGTGTAGAGTGTAGCCGTCGTCGTCCTCGCCATGCCGGATGCCATCGTCATCCTCGCCGCGCCCGACACTAGACGGCGCTCTCAGCACCGATTGCAGACGCGCCATGTCATCGCCGCGTCAGCCGCTGCCTTTCCTGGCTAGCCACCGACGAATGCAAGCACATACTACAGAGGCGTGTGACACACGAGCTGCCCGGGCTGGACCGAGCCAGAGGCAAAACGAGCCGAGCCACCAGAAACAGGCTCGTTCAACGAACGAGCCGAGCCGAGCTCGGCTCGCTTTAGGCGAGCCAAAGGCTGGCTCGGTCTGAACTCGGCTCGGCTCGGCTCGTGTCCAGCCCTAAATACAATGCACTTCAAGATAACCGCTTTACTATCTGGGTTTTGCCTTTGCTTGCGTCACCGAAGATCCTTGCTGTTTTCACTCATTCCGAAATATAAACTTCCGGAAGAAATTCAACGCTGAAACTAATATACCTCGTCTTCTGTCAGAAGACACTGAAATGTGCATCTTCTTTCAAGAGTTGTTGACAAATGAGCGCTGTGTAGCAACTATGGCAGGTACTCAATATTTCTGCACTGTGTACTACGTACTAGCTATGGAATGCAGCGTACTAGTAACAACAGATTGCAAGTCACGGCAGCACAGAGATGACATGGGCGGAGGCAGAGCTAGACGCACCTATGGTCTCCGTCCGTCGTCGTGGAGGTTGACGCCATGGCTGCGCAGGATGGCCCGGACATTGGTGGTGCGTTTACGATGGTCCTCGACCTTGTGCTCCTCCAAGTATTCGAGGGAGAAGTGGTCGATGCGTCTGCTCCTACCCAGATTACTTACATACACCAGTGCATGGATTTCAGAATCGAAACCAAAATCAGATGTGCAAGAGAGGAGTGGGAGGGAGGAGGGGGCTTACCTGAAGGAGGAGGCTTTGCTGCGGACGAGGAGCGCTACGGGGTCACGCGCGACATGGGCCGCCGAGAGCTCACGCGGCGAGAGCCACCGCCGCCGGTGAATGCGAGCAGGGGTCGCGAGTGAGCAAGGTGGCCGCCGAGTCCCAGGCCGTTGACGACGGCGCTAGCAGGGAGCGCCACGGCCGCCGCTGAACTGGTCGCTCGCTCGATCTCCCTCTCGTCTTCTCTTCTCTTCTCGTCTCCTCTGATGAGGGGAGGGGAGGGGATGGGAGGGGAGGGGAGGGGACGGGGAGAGGCCGGCGGCGAGGTCCAGGGAGACGGGGAGTGGCCGGCGGCGGCGAAGTCCAGGAAGACGGGGAGTGCCCGGCGGCGGCAATGTGGGAGGGAGCGGAGAGGTCGGGCAGGAACGAATGAGTTGGGTGGGTGGGTGCGTGTGGGGATCCAGTTGATTTCGCTGGGCTAGGAGAGGTCTCCTCGCTGGCAGCTCATTGGTCAACCCGGACCTGCCACGGACCCATGCCCCTCCGCATCATAATCTCAGCCGTTTATACTAATAAGACTAGCCACAATGAATAGTAACATGGACTAGTAACATGCCTATGTTACTACTCTTTGTTACTACCTCTACAATGAAAAGTAACATATGTATGGTAACATGCAACACCTCATTTATTAGGCTATAGACTCATCTTGCTTTAATATGTGTGATGTTACTTATCTTACATCATTATGGGTTGCCACATCATTTATTGTTTGCCACATCATCTATTTTATCTAGATATGTGTGATGTTACTACCTATGTTACTCCCATTATGGGTAGTCTAAGTATGCAAGTGCAACGCACGTCTCGACTTACGATCATTATGTGAAAATTTATTTGTGTATATAAATGGGTAATCTGATAGTAGTAGTAAAGAAATATTTCAAATGAATTGATGTGTTTGTAACATTCATTTTTCACCTAAAAAGTTATTGCATTCTTATTTGAAACCATCAGTAGCCTTCTTATTTCTATGAATTTTGAAGAACATATTTAGGTACTTATGTACAAACACTATTTAAACATTCTTGTACGAAAATGATATATAGATCCAGAACGTTCAATTTTTTAATTAGGAATGTTATGTGTAGATTAGGTTGAGTGCGTTTAGCGATGTATACGTTTGTTTGTTTAATAGTAGTAGAGATTGGACGGTATGCTTTTTTTTTGGTGTATTGGGCATACGGAACGGTTTGAGTAGATGACCAAATCAAATGGGGTGGGTAGAGAGGCTGGATTTAATAGGGTAGACTTCTTCTGATTAATTAGCCGGTCTCGATGAAAATGCTAACATGAATTATTTTCTCACAAGTCCTACTTTCCATAATCTTCTTTATGTTCTGACGCCTTTCAACCAACTCTGTTGACTGCCACAGATCCATGGAGTAGGGGAACAACCGCTCTGAAGAAATATCTATATTTAAACAGAATTAACAAGAAAAAACATGTGCGGCTCTGAATTAAAAATTGTGCGCGTACAAATACTTATGGGCCCGTTGCGGACAATTATCTAGTAATATAAAATATCAACTGAGAGGTCGAGTAATGTACCCAAAAAATTCATGTAACTTGTACTCAAAATATAGGCGAACATATTTATCATGCTGAGCACTTGTGTTGGTATCATTTCTTAGCTAGAAAAAAAATCAAAATTTGCCAATCGAGCATGATCCATGTCATTCTAGTTAAGATATAATCCAAACTTGCCAATAAATTAGTTTTTTTGAGCAGATCATGTAGCTCAAAGCACACGTGAAGTAATGAACAAAGATTTACAATCAAATCTTGTCAGACAGAATGGACGCACCCTAATACAATTCACGCAAGCATTAACAAGACAAACTCTTCTCTTTTCATCAACATCTTCACCTCCCCCGACTATAGTCAACATCAGTTTATTCAGTGACCATGAGCCGATATATTTTGACAAAAAAACATAGAACCAAATTTAATGGAACTGTATATATTTTATATACAACATGGGCAAGTTTAGTGAACACTGTTAAGAAAAAACTTGCTGCCAATTACAGATTGTTCAGACACAAGAGCAGAACATCTAGTCTTCGCCTTCGATGGCAACACACCTTTGAGAATGGGTTGAAAAGGGGGGGGGGGACATTAAATCAAAAAATATATATGTTGATCCTTGTAACCATAATAATTCAACAAAAGTAGAATCAGCTACATCTGCTTTGTTTATGATATGGAACCTAATCGGTTTCAAGGTTTGATCATATGCAAAGCAAGCTGTTTGCCAGTTTCAGTTAAAAAGACAAAATAAAATGAAGTTTCAGTAGGCTCCCTCACTTGTTGATGAAATACATTGACCAGAAAACAGTGACGTAAAAGTGCTTGCGACATTATGCTTCTTGCCATCATTATAGTACTTGTTCTTTGGGACAAAATAGCAGTATCATCAGATGAAACAATTATCGTCAATAAATGAAATACATGGGTTAATATGAATTCGAAGCTCAAAACTTCCACCAACCGAAGCAGTGTGCTCAGCTACATCTGATGTTGTGTTTTGAAAAGCAATCATGTAATCCATGGCTCTATCCTTACTTAAAAGTAATCTTAGTTTTCTGGCCAGTTTACCTCGAACTATGTAAGTATTTCTTAGAACTGATCATATGAGACATGCATTCTATTCTATGCAAAATAAATAAATGCAGACACCATGCCGCACTGTCCTCAAAACCCATTTTGCTAATCTGCTACCTCTATGGTTGTGATCAGCGGATAAACATTGTACAGAACTACAAAAGCACAAATAGTCAAACAAGTATGATTACTACTGTCATGGTCATACATAAAGTACATGGTTAGAGAACTGAAGTTGTACCTTGCTGCATATTGAAGTGCAGTTTGGATCATTTTCACGGGGTCAATGATACCATCATTGATCATATGAACATACTTCTCTACAGTAACCAAAACGCAAGAGTTAACTACGGAACCTCTAAAGATTATAATGCTGTTGGAGAAATATGAAACAAGACATTTGTAATGCACTTCAAAATGAACAGCCAAAACATGGTTAAAATGCACAGACCTATTGTTGCATCAGAGCCCAAACTAAGATTGTCTTGTGCCAAGCTTCCCAATAAATACGGTGATCAGGGGAGCCTGCAGAAAATCAGGAACAATTAATATATGTATTAATAGACCTGAGACATTAATGGGAGAGCACATACAACATTTAATCAGGATGCAAACAAAGTTATAAGAAAGAAGTGGAGAAATATCTTTAAGATGCTAAAGGAAAATCTGATTACGTAGAACAGAGAATACATAATAGGAAAATGACCACAATTCACTCTCCTGCAATGTAACAATAGTGCATACACATCTATTCCTCCCAAATCATTTCAGAAACTAATGACCAGTCCAAAAAGACATACAAATTATCATAAAGTCATCACCAGACTGCCAATCAGATAGAAGGGAGAAATGAATTGGTCATGCAGCAGACCCTCAGTGGAGAAAAGAATATGCAACACACTGGGATATGATTATGCTGAAAACAAAACATAAAGGAGAGGTAGTGCTATCAAGAATCATTCTGTGGCGGAGCTAGTTTGAAAAAAAGTGATGACCAAGGAAGATTACGTACCCAGCATTGTACCTTCCCGATTCCCTATGACGAGCGTTACATCGTACTCCTCTGTCGAGCTGCTCATCGTTGTGCTACTTGTTGTCATCTACCTGCGCCTGGCCATGATGAAGCACTTTTACAGGCACGCGTGCTTGGATGGCGTCTCTAGACAATCGGCCAGTAGCACAACAGGGTGATGTGAGGAGGATGCCGGGATTACGACCGAAGAAAAAAGTATCACTGCACCACCAAGAAAATTAGAAATTTCACAGAAAAAGGCCATCAGGCAGACAACAAAGTAGACCTAAACATATTTTGATTATAAATAATGGAGTTTGAGTAGCATTAACATATAGTGGAGTACTTAAATGTTTTGAATTGTAGTTAAATAAATAGCAAACCTTTCCACTTATAGTCAAGGTGAAAATGTACGGATACAAATAGGTGAATTCCTAGAATGTTGCGCAGAAATTCTCCTTTGGGAAGGCTAACAATTTTTATGTTGCTTCACTTTTAGCTTGTGTCACAATGACAGGTGGGCTGGTCGAGTATGTGATGGTCTTCCTAGAATCCCAGTCATCAAGAAAATCTGAATGTTCATCCTGTCGTTTAATATATAACTTACAATCTACGTTAGCGAAACTATCAACAAAATAGAAGGACTCTAACCTGCAGCATCCCATGTGCATCCATGCTGCAGCGCCTTCCTCTAAGCCTCTGCTGCTGCATGAGATGAAAAAGAGTTATTTAGAGGGTCATACACACACCAGAAATCCTGAAAGCAAAATTATCTTTCCATCCAGCAATCCTTTCAAGGGAACATGAGAAGCACAACATCGGATGCAGTCGATCCATACATACAATTTCTGAATTAATGTGAACATACAGCAGAACCTTACAGAAATCTACAATTTCATAGAAGCATGTTAACCAAACACAACAAGGAGGTAAAAGGGAGGCGTCCGATCTGGGTGTTGACCCAAAAGTTGCGGAAGGCGTCGGCGACCTCCGGCCGGGAACGGCGGGGCTGTGGCTTGGATATGCGGTGGCGCTGCGCTCGTGCGGGGGTGTGGCGGCAGGGTTGCCGCTCGGTGATGCGGCTGCAGGGCACTCGCGCATGTTGTTGCCGATTAGCCGATCGAACGAAGAACGCTGGGCTCAAGAACGCACGCAACACACGCGAGAGAGGAAAGCCTTTTTGCCGCAGCTAACGACGCCACGTTTTCTGTTTCATTCCTTTTCCCTTATCTGTTTACAACTGACTCGTCTACCCTCCCGGTCTGGCCGCTATGATCCGCGTTGATCGCGCCATCCCACGATCGCGTCCACAGCGAGAGCCAAAAACGACCAGGAGGGAGAAAACAGAAACAAAAGAAACGGGAGGGCTCGCTACGTGCGCCTCCCCTAGCTACGTGCATGCTCGGGTCACATCCGACCCAGCAGGCTTATTTATTTTAAACGGAAAAACAAACTAACCTATCCGACGTGAGCTTACAACAGGGCTAACATTTCTCCCCCCTAAGCTCAACGTCCTTTTCCGATCTCCTTGACTCCAAGTCTCTGACGCTGCTCGATGAACTTCACACGCCCAAGTGCTTTTGTCAATGGATCGGCCACCTGGTCGTCAGATCCCACATGATCAAGCTGCACCTCTCCATGTTCAACACAATCTCGGATGAAATGGAACTTGACATCGATATGTTTGCTTCGATCATGATGAACGGGATTCTTTGCCAGTGCTATTGCAGATTTATTGTCAATCAAGAGTCTGAATGCACCAGCTTTTTCTCCCTTCATTTCAGCGAGCAGACGATTCAGCCATAGGCCCTGGCAAGTAGCAGACGCCGCAGCCTCGTACTCTGCCTCACAGGAGCTGATTGCCACAATCTTTTGCTTTTGGGAAGACCATGTAACTGGATTGCTGCCAAGGAAGAAAATCAGACCAGATGTGCTCTTACGATCCTCAACGTTGCCGGCATGGTCACTGTCACTATAGCCCAGCAGCTCACTTTTCCCTGAACCACGCCCATAGCAGCATCCATAGCTCAAAGTACTGCGCACGTACCTAAGTATCTGCTTCACGGCTGTCCAGTGAGTGACTGTAGGCCTTTCCATGTATCTGCTCACTATTCCAACTGCATGAGTGATGTCCGGTCTTGAGTGCACCAGGTACCTTAGGCTACCAATTATGCTGCGGTACAGAGAAGGGTCGACAGGTTTTGCATCGTCATTCTTCCTCAGTTTGAGCCGACACTCCATGGGTGTCTGACATCCATGGCAGCCTTCCATTCCAGCAGCTTCAAGAATTTTCTCTGCATAGCTCCTCTGACACAGGGTTATAGAATCATTAGACTGAGTTACCTCGATGCCCAGATAGTAGCTCAAGAGACCGAGATCACTCATTTTGAACAGCTCTTGCATTTGAATTTTGAACTCGTCGATGGAAGTCTTGCTGGTGCCGGTGATGATGAGGTCGTCAACATACACACCCACTAGCAAAAATGAGTGTGCATCACCACGGCGGAGCTGCGCGTGAACCCCAACGTGCTCATGGTCTCATCCAGCTTCGCGTACCAGGCCCTCGGAGCTTGCCGCAGCCCGTAGAGCGCCTTCCGAAGCCGAAGAACCTGCTGCTCCTTGCCGGTGGTGACGTACCCCGGTGGCTGCGCCACGTACACTTCCTCGGCGAGGTCACCATTGAGAAAGGCGGATTTTACATCCATATGGTGCACCTCCCAGCCGGAGTGTGCGGCGAGCGTGAGAAGCAGCCGCACGGTCTCCATCCGTGCCACTGGCGCAAAAACTTCCTCAAAGTCCACGCCTTCACGCTGCACATAACCTTTCGCCACCAGACGCGCCTTGTACTTGATGATGTTGCTGTCAGGATCGCGCTTGACGCGGTACACCCACTTCAAGCCAATGGCTTTGTGGCCGGCCGGCAAGTGGGCGAGCTCCCAGGTGCTGTTCTCGCCTATGGAGTCCATCTCCGCATCCATTGCCGCCTTCCAGGCCCTGTCTCTTAGCGCCTCAGTGATGTCGCGCGGCTCCTCTGCCGTGAGCAAGCATTGGTCGGGCTCCTCCCATACAGCCTCATGTTCTGTCTCGTCGAGAACATCGGAGAGGCGCCGGTACCGTATAGGCCCGGAGTCAACGTCGCGCCCATCATCATGTGTGGGCGGCGTGGCCCAACGCATCTCCCTCGCCGCAGCCAGCGTGCAAGGCTCGGTCTGCGACGTGCCGGGCGCCGATGCGGCCGGCGTGTCGGCGGAGTTCAGCGGCGACCCCAATGGTGGCGTAGAGGGTGGTGGTGCCGCGCTCCTTGGTGCAGGCGTAGGCGAGCAGCCCGTGTCCAGCTCGTGCACACCATGGTCATTTGCATAGACCACAGTGAACGTCGTCGGTGCGGGTGCCATGACCGCGCCCTGTGCATTCCAAGTCCATGGCCTGCTCTCCTCAAATAAAACATCACGTGTGACTTGTACCTTTTGTGTAGCCGGATTGTACACACGATAGCCCTTGGTTCCTTCCTCGTAGCCTACGAAGATCATTGGGGTTGATCGATCCGAGAGCTTCGTCACTCCAGGGCCAAGCTTTTTGACATGCGCCACACACCCAAACACACGTAGGTGCAGCACCCTTGGCTTGTCCAAGCTGCGCGTGGGAGCTCTGTTGAGCAGGTACACCGCGGTCTTCACTGCTTCAGCCCAGAAATATGACGGCACGACCATGCTTTTGAGCAGGCAACGCGCCATCTCGACGATGGTCTGATTCCGGCGTTCAACCACTCCGTTCTGCTGAGGGGAGGGTGGTCGTGTAGTGTTTGATGCCCAGCTGCTCGCAGTATTCTTTGAACTCAATGGAGTTGAACTCACCGCCCCGGTCAGACCGGAATGCGCGAAGCCTGCATTTCCCCTCGTTCTCAGCCATTGCCTGCACTTTCTTGAAGTTCTGATGAGCTTCATCCTTGGATTTCAGCAACTCCAATCACATGTATCGACTGTAATCGTCAACTATCAGCAAGAAATACTTACTGCCACCCGGTGTGGTTGGTGTGATTGGCCCACACAAGTCTGTATGAACAAGCTCAAGGCCTTTCTCTGCTCTGTATCCGGCCACTTGAGGAAAAGGGGCACGGTGCTGTTTGCCCAATGCACAACCATCACAGTACTCCTCGACGCGGTCAGTGACTGGCATCCCGCGTACCATTTCCTTCGAAGACATGGCTCGCAAAGCTCTGAAGTGCAGGTGTCCCATCCTCGCATGCCAGCGCCAGGTGACATCTTCGGTCTTGGTGAGGAGACAGGCTAGGGCGTCAATACTCAGTACGCCCGTGTACAATCTGCTCGTCGCACTACACCATGACAAAAACTTTGGGGTCACCATATCTGCTGGGAAAACTAGCCAATGGAGGCAGAATATACGCCGGGAATGATTTTTGCCGGCATTTACAGACTGCCCTAGAAAGTCTCATCGGGAAAGACAATTCCTGGCAGTTACAAGAATGCCCGGCAGTTACTCTGACCCACATGTTAGAATCTTTACCGGCAGATAGAACTATTCCCGGCATATAGTTCTTTCCCAGCAGTGTTATAATTCAGGGCAGATAGAAGTAGTTCCCGGCAGTTATCCCGCCCTTAATTGTGTACGCTGCTAGCACACAGACCCCCTTCCCATTCAAAAGCTAAAATTTATCTTCACTCCATTTTGTGCCATTAGTATATATGTGACACGCATGCATAGTAATTAAAGTTGCATCACTTAGGCATAATATATATGTATATCTCAAGGATCCATCATGGTTACAAGCATATGTAGGTTCACAAGCCCAGTATTACAGCACAACATCCTTCATGTAATTCACTATTCCCATGCGCACAGAGGCATACATATGTAGGTCAATAGGTCCAATATTGCATAATAGAGAAAAGCGCAAAATACAACATCTGGTTTCAGCTACAAACAGATCCCAGCAGAAGATCCTTCCAGCTCACAAAACACAACTATTTAAAGTTGTGGATGCAAGAGAATTACACCGGTGACCTATAAAAAAAGAAGCGGCCAATTAGATAAGCTGGGAAGAACACATGTTTCAGAAATCCACTGCACAACTACTTGCAAGCAAGAGCAGATCAGAATTCCACAAGGCACACCCATAATGTCTGTTATGTACTCATAAGAATAGATAAGGCACATGGTGATCATAGTTAAGGTTCTCACTTTGCAAATCATCACCAACTTACTTGGATCAAGGTTTACTTTTCCAATTTAATAGAATATAATGATTAACTTGGAAGTTGCTATGTTTGTTATTAGCAAAGATGGAAAAGCTATAATTATTTTTCAGTAGAATGGCCCTTGTGATTAGAAGAAGAAATTGTAATTTTAGATGAACTAAATATGGATCCATGGTAATCTATCTTGATTGAAAATTACAAGCTCAGGTAGGCTCTATTCAGACAGTGTGAGAATGGCTCTCAGAGAACAAAAAGAAAGAAGAGCGTTGGCCCTAGTCTCTGCTAGCATTCATCCCAAACAACCAGGAAAAGTAAGGTCTGATTTTTTTCAATAGCTAGTTCATTGTACACTTTGTCTAGATGATAATGAAAACAGAATTAGCAAGAATTCTAGAATCTGCAATACCTTCTAGATGTGGGGACTGCTACCAGCTGTGATGGTTGCTTCTGCGTAACTTCACAAACAAACTCCAGAACGAGTGAAGCAAATGGTTTCACAAGGTGAGTAGACCAGCCTTGTAGCAACGTTGCCAACCTGAAGAGGAAATAAGTCAATTAACACGTACTCCCTCCGTTCCTAAATATTTGTCTTTTTAGAGATTTCAACAAGTGACTACATACGGAGTAAAATGAGTGAATCTACACTTTAAAATATGTCTATATACATCCATATGTTGTAGTCCATTTGAAATCTCTAAAAAGACAAATATTTAGGAACGGAGGGAGTACATGTATTGCAGAGGATTCATGCAAGAGAGTTCATGCAGAAAAAAACAAGTGCACCCCATTTAGGAAAAATGAAAAGAAGGACATGCAGAAAAAAAAGTCAAAATGAAAAAACAAAGGGAAACAGTACTTTTAGTTTGTATTTCACTTTCCAAGTTAGTTAAGGAGTAAATCTGGTCCATTAAATATGATTTAGGGAAGTGAAAACAGTAGAGTACTAGAAGTGCATGCGAGCACTATTTAAAGGGTCTAGCTTGCCATGTACCGGTGGTGTGTTCTTGTTTAGTCAATTGAAAAAACAAAAAGTCAACATTTTTTCATTTGCCGAGCAAAATTATCAAACGCACTACACAAGCTTGCATGAAACTGCAAACAAACAGGTCATTTTACTATATCACCAAGCAGACCATAAGAATGGCAGCTCAAACAAGTACATGATTTACAAACAAAGTGGTTATTCTATATTAGAACAATTGTCGGTCAGTGATTAAGAAATACATGTTCGCTCAACCTAAAAGCTGAAGAGCTGATGTCCAAATGTGAGTACGTGACTAACTAGACAACAAATTTTGCTAGCTGAAACTGAACAAGGATATGCTGTTTTGGTTTTATCTGGGATTTTTTGAACCATCCAGCAACAGCCTGCCTATGTATGTACTAGCTGAAGGAGTAGTACTGTTGGGACTTCAGAGTACTCTAGTAGTATTGGTTTTCGAGAGATGTCTTTTCTGAATGACAGTTGATGTACACTAAAACTGGGTGTCTAAAGCAAGAAAGTTTCAGCTAGGTTTAAAAACAATTTCTAGTTTACACACTAACTATTATGAATAAGAAAATTCAAAACTTTAGATTTGTGGTACTGAAGCTTAGGCAATTAGCAAGTTGCATAGCTAACAGGCTTAGCGTTTGAAGATGAGCCCTCGTGTCGTCCTAGGCAGGGACAAGGCTTAGTGTTCATAGATGAGCCTTCGCGTCGCCCTGGGCGAGGACGAGGCTTAGTGTTTATAGATGAGCCCTCCCATCGCACTGGGCAGGGACAACGCAAGTAGTGCGTTTTCTGTCTAGAGTACAGACGGATGGTGAATGGCAGCAAGCAACAATAAAAACGAGTTTTATTTTGTATGCTCGAGGCACAAGAATCATTGGGCCTGGAATGTGAAGCTACAGGAAGTTGCACAGCAGTACAACAATCCATCCAACCGAAAACTCCATCCAGCACTAGCAGGACAACACAATTTTCAACCCTTGCCTAAATATAACCAGCCAACACAAATCAATTTTTTTACAAACCTAAATAAGGCCGTGAAATCGTAATTACAAACCGAAGCAACCTTTGACGTATTCAAAACATAGTCAAACGATACCATACAACGATAGAACCAAATTACGAGATATTCTAAATATAGTCAAACCATTGGTCGATAGCACAGAACAATATAAACGAATCAAGTCTTCAGTTAAGATCAAGAATCTCACCAAAAGATGCAGTTGGCACTTGTTCAGTTACTGATGGCTGCAGCTTGATACCTTCTTCACTTGCCAACCAAGACCTTAAAACTTGTCTTTAAAGTTGAGTTTATGCCGATTAGCCTGCAAAGCAGGAAAACGTAATAAGCATTGATGAAGAACAATCAACAACACATGTAATATTAATAGAATATATAAGTTAACAATGTACAACAGTTTATATTTGAATAAGTAATTTTTCTACAGGCCAAAGCGTCATGCAAAAGTAAACATTGGCAAAACATTACACCGATAGTGTATATCACATAAGTATTTGTTCAACTAACAAGAACAGCAAGACAAACCTAACTTCTCTAGATAATCATCATAAGGTCACAAACCTTACTTGTGCAAGATATG